>NC_137055.1:6353491-6610991 GCF_032717465.1 Coenobita brevimanus
GATTTATTTTTCTATTGGCCTATCAATCTATCTAGCTCTCTGTCCAGCTATCTACCTACCTTTCTCTTGCCAACGCCTTAATCTCGGAAAGGGTGGCTAGACACAAATTGACTCTATGCACTCGGTTCTCCACCATCAGGCTACCCTTTCTCCAACTCACCCCACCTTCACACATACCTCTCCATCTCATCCCTTCTTCCCATCCTCATTCATCCTATCCCCGTCCCCCTCTCCACTTCATTCATATACACTCTCCTAGTCAATCTCTCATTCTTCATTCTCCCCACGTATACCATCTCAAAATACTTTTCTTAGAACACGCAAGTCAACACTGCGATACTTCTTAACTTCCTCAGTTGTCCATGTCTCTCCACGTAATTCTCATATTCTTCCCACAAAATTCTCTACCAATCCTCTCACTCTTGGTTTGTATCCTTCCAGCACTCTTTCTCTGTACACACAAACACACACACACACACACACACACACACACACACACACACACACACACACAAGCTCATTTCCTGTATATCACAACTAGGTAAATACACACACACACATGTGTGTGTGTGTGTGTGTGTGTGTGTGTGTGTGTGTGTGTGTGTGTGTACACGCAGGCGCACACACATAAGAGGCATGCTATGAAATCAGTTATTCCGCAAAATGTCTGGCAATGTTTGATGTCACCTACAGGTCTCCAAGACTGCTGCTGAGTGAAAAGAGACAAAAAGAAGAAAATCTCTGTCCTGAAGTTCGAGTGGCCAGAGGACTGAGCTTGAACTTTTCTGGGTGCGAGCTGGCCGTGTCACCCCGTACACCACCGACTCCCCTCGCAACATGTGAATGTCGGCCTGCACCGTAAAGGTCAAACCCACAGCAAAATATCGGCAAAAGCCTGAATAACTGGCTTCAAAAAATGTTTTTCTTGGAATATGTAACAACATTAAAGATGGTCGAACACTGGGTGTCAGGCCAGAGGAAAGGTTGAAAAAAAGGTTACCATACTTATTACGCAGACTCCTTAACCCTTCACCCCATGACGTACCGTTATATTATTGTTATCTCGAGACGATTTTACTGAACTTGCAGAAATCTCTTACTGTGAAGGGGCTAGACAAATCTCCATTCACTTTATCACTACATTTTTCTAAGATTGTACAAAATAGCCTATCGAAGGCAATAAATAATGAATAGAAGTAAAAATTAAGCGCATAACCATGTAAATTCTTAAATAAATCAAATGGTGGATGTAACAGACAGTTCTACGCAAAAGTCGACATAAACATAAAAGTCCAAGGTATGGTATATGAGAATTTCAAGTGTTTTTGGAAGGTGATTGGTTTTATTGAGAAAGAGCAAAATAGTGGCACTAAATCGCTAAAAAAATGATAACATCCCGAGGATGGTATCCTTTTAAAATTTTGTCCTAGGTACTTAAAGACGATATTATTCGACAAGGGACAGACTTTCTGAAGTGAAGGAGTTAGCTTCTACTTTAGTCTTCATTACCTTCGTTAAGTACCGGTATTTAAGTTTTTTTTTTTTCCCCTTAAACTGGCAACAGGTAGGGTGTAAAGTTATAAACAATGACTCAGCGTACTGAATGGTTGAGAATATTGGATCCAGCTTATCTTACACTGTGCATCCAACACTAGGAGAAGCAATGTGATGAACACTCCTAGACTAAATGTCAACAACACATCGAATGTACATTCTCACTAATATGTCCTAGTCCCCTAAGTTGCAGTGAGATACTATGGTTTTAGAAGCCTATTGCTGGCTTCATTAGCATCGCTGGCATTACAGCTCGTGAAAGTTGAACCTCGCAGGCCGTCGCTTGTAAAACTGGGCACACAAAACAGATCCATGGAAAAGGCAAAACTATCGAGTTTCAATGCAATGCCCCACTCTTTTCATGCCTGACCCACTCTACCTCCCCTTTTCATGCCTAAACCGCTCCAACCACCCCTTATCATGTCTGACCCCATCCAACCCCCGTCCTTATCATGTCTGCTCCCCTCCAAACCCCTTTTTCATGACAGACCCCCTCCAAGCCCCCCCTTCTCATTCCTGACCCCCTCCAACCCACCCTATATTATGCTTGACCCCTCCAAATCCCTTTTTCTCAAACCTACCCCCTCCATCCTCCCCTTTCATGCCTGACCCCTTCCAAGTCCCTCTTTTCATACCTGACCCCCTCCAACCTCCTCTCTCCTGTCTGACTATCTTCAGCCTTACCCCCTTATTATACCTGACTCCCTCCAACCCTTCTCTTTTCTTTCCTATCCCCCTCCAACCCCCTCCTTATTATGCCTGACCCTCTCCAACTCCCCCCCCCCACACGCACGCAGACACTCACGCACCATGCATCACAGTCTGGGGATGCCGCACCTCAGGAATCATGCCATCTGTAGTTCTGCAACACTGGACGCAAATCATAACTACGATAGTGAAGGAAAGAGATCACTCTTCGAAGCTTTACGTCCACCCCCTCCCCCTCCCCCTTCCCCTCCAACTCACCCTCCATGAAGCTTCAGTTTCTGGATGCAGTGCTTCAGTAAGCGGCCAACTTTTGTTCCGTAACTGTACACACACAACTAATCTAATATAAAGGCAGAACCTATTGGTTTTTGGGGTTCGATGTCCCTCCCCCTTCCCCACACAACACCCATCACTCCCATAGCATCGTGGGTTATAATACGCCTTGTCTCAGTATCGTTGCTACCATAGACATGTAACACTAAGCATTCTGAACTCGAGGTAACTAAAATATCGATAATAATCCACGTAATTGTACAATGCATTGTAGTTCAGCCTTTGTTACAGGTAGATTGACCCTTGTAGAAAGGAGAATTTCGTTTAGTTTACCCTTGGTTACGAGTAGAAAAATGTGCGTTACACACATTACCACGATGCTCGCTGACAGCGATGACTCTGGCACACCACGAAATTAGACTGGCATCACCTAAATAATTCTCGCATATAGTATTTACCGAAAAAGGCGTTGTTCTCATAGTAACGACAGTGTTTAGCCACACACATAAAACGAAGCTGAAGACTTTAATATATGTCCCTGTGCCTGGAAAACAACGTCCAATAATATAAAATGGTAAGCTTTTGGATGTTAATAGTCTCTCTCTCTCTCTCTCTCTCTCTCTCTCTCTCTCTCTCTCTCTCTCTGTTAGGACTCCATATTATAAATACAATTAATTATAGAAAACATGATAGATAGATAGATAGACAGGTAGATAGATAGACAGACAGAAGCAGCAAGTCAGATGTATTGTGTCTGAGAGAATCGAGCAATGCTAAACATGCTTACACACTCTAACTCAACGAATCCTTTACAGGCACACGACAGCGCCTAGTGACCATACACACACATACACACATACTCACACACAGGTTTCTAGGACATTCCAATAACAGTGTAATACACGTGACACGACCCCTGCTACACCAGAATTTAGGAAGCAGAGCTCAGAAGGAGGTTAGCCATAGAACCGACAGGTAGTAGGGAGAACTAGCCTAGCAACATGGGCGAGAGGGTGGAAGAGAGAGAGAGAGAGAGAGAGCGAGACAAGGAGTTAGATCGCGGAACTCTACACTAGTGTGTGAGAGACTTTGTATATATTTCCAAGACAAATAAAAATAGTCCCATACTCATCTTTACCTCTCCTGTCATTGCATAACAAATGGGAACCAAGATTATCTACTTGCAAAACTACGAGTCTAATATCTGTGTAACTGATCCTGGAAAACAAACTCCAATAATATAAAATAGTAAGCCTTTGGATGGCATAATAGTCTCTCTCTCTCTCTCTCTCTCTCTCTCTCTCTCTCTCTCTCTCTCTCTGTGAGGACTCCATATTATAAATACAATTAATTATAGAAAACATGATAGATAGATAGATAGACAGGTAGATAGATAGACAGACAGAAGCAGCAAGTCAGATGTATTGTGTCTGAGAGAATCGAGCAATGCTAAACATGCTTACACACTCTAACTCAACGAATCCTTTACAGGCACACGACAGCGCCTAGTGACCATACACACACATACACACATACTCACACACAGGTTTCTAGAACATTCCAACAACAGTGTAATACACGTGACACGACCCCTGCTACACCAGAATTTAGGAAGCAGAGCTCAGAAGGAGGTTAGCCATAGAACCGACAGGTAGTAGGGAGAACTAGCCTAGCAACATGGGCGAGAGGGTGGAAGAGAGAGAGAGAGAGAGAGCGAGACAAGGAGGTAGATCGCGGAACTCTACACTTGTGTGTGAGAGACTTTGTATATATTTCCAAGACAAATAAAAATAGTCCCATACTCATCTTTACCTCTCCTGTCATTGCATAACAAATGGGAACCAAGATTATCTACTTGCAAAACTACGAGTCTAATATCTGTGTAACTGATCTACAAAACTTCACTACAAGTTTCTACAAATTATATTGTAAGATATGGTGGCATATCTGTGTGTGTGTGTGTGTGTGTGTGTGTGTGTGTGTGTGTGTGTGTGTGTGTGTCCTTTATTATACAAGAGGAGGTTTTGAAGAGTTAATGAGGGTGGAGGATCGTGTAGGGTTAGCCATTACATGTTAATCATAAACGAAAACTCTATTGGTCATCAGTCCAGTATTATCTTTCCTATCTTCCTAGTGTCAAGTGGAAATAGACAACCTATATAATCAGTAATTGTAGTATTTATTAGGTGGGGCTAGGAATTTCAGGAACTTGAATGATGAATGAATGGAGTGTGACACATTCCACTGCGCAAACTTTGGTTAGTGTCTCATTCTACCGAGTTCTTTCTAGCTCTCTGGACCGTACCTCATCCCGCTCTACTGTGGGAAAACAGGACTAGACGACGACGATGATGATGTTAATGTAATATTCATCAGAACACAAGCCAAAAGACCCAGATTTTACTCCAAGACATAATTAATAGCAAGTTGAAGCAGCAATCAACTCATGAAGCTTCAGGTTCATTCAGGCAAGTTCACATCCTTTCCTACCCTACCAAGTTACTTCCTCACATTCACATCATTTCATGTTCCATTGGATCCATTCAGTGCCACGTGGGTAAATACAGTCAATTCAGATCACTTCAGGGCCCGAATTCAATGGGAAGCCACGATACTGTGATAAATGTTTGAGCAGGAAGAACACTGGAAGTATGAGATAGACTGAAACATCCAAGAAACTAATTGACAAACGTATGGCCAGTTCCCTTTCCTATAATGACATATATTTTCAAGGCTGAACAAGAGACACATGAAAATCAGTGCCCTCTCCGCCTCCAACTCCTCCTCCTCCTCCTTCCTGCAAATACGAATGAAAGATAGATAAGGTAGTTAATCAGAAATTAATGTGTGAATCCGGGGCCCGATCTGTTCAGGTTAATGTGAATTCAGTTGAGCGAATTTAGGTTAAGTACTGTAATTTCAATTTTTTCAATTTCAGTATTCGGATCTCTGTTCAAGACCCTTCACGTTTTTTTGGTTCAGTCAGGCTATTCACGTCTGCCCTGGACAACATACGGAGGAACACACACACACACACACACACACACACACACACACACACACAGAGTGTTCCACCCCTTGGCAACACACAGGCTCCCACCCTGAAAAATATAATGCGGAGGAGCAAAAATAAATGCTGTGATATAAAACACGAAGGTAAAAGAAAAAATGCCGAGTAGTGACAACTCCCCTGCCTTATTGACATTTTCGTTATTTTATCGCCTTTTTTTTTTATTACTGCTGCTCTTATATTGCCTCATATTGATGATTATTATTGCATTTATTATGTATAATAATAATAATAATAATAATAATAATAATTAGTAGTAGTAGTAGTAGTGTTAATAGTAGTAATAGTAGCAGCAGCAGCAGCAGCAGCAGCAGTAGTAGTAGTAGTAGTAGTAGTAGTAGTAGTAGTAGTAGTAGCAGTAGTACCCTATCATCATTATCGTCAAATCATTATTATTATTATTATTATTATTATTTGTGGTAGGTGGGGGCTCTCACCATCCACTCACTCGATGTAGTGCTGCTCTCGGGTGTCTGTCTTTTCCTCTCTATCCTTTTTTCCTTCCATTTTCTTCTGTCTTTCTTTCCTTCATTCTTTCCTTGTCCTTCTGCCTACGGGTGACTTTACACTCCTTCTTCTTTCTTTCTTTCCTTCATTCTTTCCACTTTCTTCAGCATGTGGGTGACTCTACACTGAGTGACAAGCCAAATGGTTTCCTGTGCACCGGGAAACCATTTACTATGCTGCGTAAAACCATATAATCAAATTTTGGCGCCTGGTAGTTTAGTGGGTAATTATTGCGCTCCAATCGAATTGAGCCTGTTAAGGTTTATATCCAAGGGGTGGTCAGGGTTCATTGCTCATATAATGCCACTCAGGGATGAGTGAGGCTGGTCACTCTCATCTTAAATGTCGGGACCAACTGCCTAGTCCAGGGCTCCTACGCTCCTCATGAGGCAAAATAGGATTGGATGATGGATGGATGGATTATCATTATTATTATTATTATTATTATTATTATTATTATTATTATGTGATAAGGAAAGAACCCTAGTTGTAAGTGGATAAGTGAGACCTCTGTCTGATCCTTCCAGTTCAAAATGTCTCTCCTATGTTGAATATTTTTGTCTGGAGATACCAAAATAGCATAAGAACGACGTCAGCATTCTGGTTGGGTTGGAAAGAGCTCCGACGAGGCATACCATTTAAACCCTTTAACGTCAGAGCCCTGTCTTAAGCTTAATAAAAATCCTGTTGTGGTTAAAGGAATAATATATTAAAATCTTCAATGTACTGGGAAGGTTTGCATGATGTTTACGTTGACTGTTTTTCTGTTTAATTCTTACCAAACCCAGACGACTTCTTCAGCTTAGGACTGATTTTCCGAACAGCTGGGGTTAAGTATAGGCTGTATAAATTCTCCCACTGCTAGCAATTTCTCTTCAGCTTATAACATCATCTAATGGCAGCAAGCCTGACATAGAAAAACAGTCCTTTACTACGAAGAATATAATCATCTGAAGGTACTACCAACAAAACAGAGGAGCGTGGTCGTTCTCGTAGTCGTTCTTCAATGGTTTAGTGCTACGACTTCTTTTTGGATCCAGGCAACCATCAAGTGACTTTAGTTGGTTTAGGTGCGACCTTTAATAGGAAGGGGGATGATACTAGCAACAGGTAATCCAACGCCTTAAAGTATCATCAAGCTCGGAGTTCTAATATTCTGCTAATTTTCCTTTACAATTACTGCATGTCTGTCCTTTTCTTTTGTGACGCTTCAGGTCAGTCAACCATGGGCATACAAACACGCCAATTCTCTCTCAGCTTAGGAGGGTTAAGCACCAGAGAACAGTGAGAAGTGCAAGTGGTGGAATATTAGGTGAGCTTAGAGTATACCTGACTCTATCTTGCTGTGGGACAAAACATCAGGAAGTTCTCAGTTCTCCTTCACTGGTGGCAAAAGATTTATAGCATATCTCCTCACTGCTAAGACCTCTTCATTTTGTTTACCTGAACTTACCAGATCCAGTAATATTCAGCAGTCACGGATGATGAACCATTCCGTAAATCATCGCACAAATTATCTGAGCAAGAGAAAAAAAGCAGGTTATTATCACTGAGACTCCTATGACTCATTCTTTAGCTGAATACAAACATCATGCATTAGCTGGAACAGAATACTGTATTTAGCTTTGAAGAGGCTTTTTGAACCAGAGATATTAGATATGGCCTTGATTGAACCATTTCGGTACAAAATCTATTTCCAACAACAGAAGTGGTAGGTGGTGGCGACCATCATCCACTCACTTCATGAAGTGTGGCCTACTTCTTCCTTCACCTTTATCATTCTTTTCTGGGTCTGCCCTCTTCCGTTCCTATGCCTCCTATCTTTCCTGTTACCTTTTACTACTCATTTTTCCTTCTCATGTAGTTTTACATTGAGTGACAAGCCTAATGGTTTCCTGTAAGCTAGGAAACCATTTACAACGCTGGATGGTAACCATATAAACAACAATACGAGTCCCCTACGTGTCTACAAATGGGTTGTCGGAGGGCTAGTGCCCCTCCTCGTAAAACAATTAACTCAAAGTCAAACGACCACCCCTCACGGGAAAATGGCATCTGGCTATAGATAGACAGATAGACTGAACAGTGATAGTATAGAATTCACTTCCAACAAAAATTTCAGTACAGCCCTCACTTCCAACAACAATATTAATACAAGATTCATTTTTAACAACAGTTTCGGTAAAAAATTCATTTCCAAAGACAATTTCAGTACAACATTCATTTCCATCAAAAATTTCAATACAACATTAATTGCCAACACAGTTTACAACATTAATTGCCAACACAGTTTCAATACAGCATTCATTTCTAACAACAATTTCAATTAAGCATTCATTTCCAACAACAATTTCAATTCTGCATTAATTTCCAACAAAAATTTCAGTACAGTAGGCTATTCATTTGCAACAACAGTTTCAATACAATATTCATTTCCAGCCAAAATTTCAGTACAACATTCATTTCCAACAATCACTTGTCCCAATCCGATCAGCATTGTTTAACATGACCTTGCCCAGGGACACTGAACTTTGACTCATTGTTCAGAAAATAGAATCCGTTCATCGCTTGGTAAAATTAAGTCCATCTAAAATGCCTGGTTCAAATCAAATAAAAGCTGTTCGCGTTACTGGGTCGACTCTGTACCTTTAGTGTGACCTATACCTTTAATCAATAGCTCAAAAAATTTAATAACTTTATCCTTCCCTGTCAATGTTCTTTATCCCGGAGATGCCTTCACCTCATCTTATGGCCGTATGCATCTGTAATTTTGCCTCACTCGCTCAATATTTTATTCGTCCCATCTCTCATTTTATGATTCGCCTCCCCCTCTACTTCAGTCCCCCATGCTCCTACATATAACCAACCTGAGAATTGGCATATTCAACTACAAATAATATCAACATACTTATTGCTTTTCATGATCTCAAGCGTACCCTTTCCAAAACAAATATGAGGCATTTAATTGGGAGAAATCAGCTGCGTCCTTAACCCTCCTTCCACAAATTTCCTGCAGAAGAGACTGAAATTTTTAAGCGCCAGTGCTGGAAAGGGTAAGCCTTAAGAACCCAAGGTAAATATTGACGGATACCCAAATGAATGAGAGATCATTTAGAGTGGCGGAATATTCTGATCCTAATGACATGAATATGGAATCTTCCTATTGAGCTCATCATTTAAATACACAAGCTCGTTCTCGTCGAGTAAGAAACATCCCTAGTACCTCTTCCTGAGCAAGTTATTTTTTAATACTGCTGATTAATATCCTTTAGTATCTCTTCCTTAGCAATTAATTTTTGGATATCCTTTTGCACGTTAGGGATGCAGAGTATATATTAGAATGAACTGATGAACACGGAAAGGGACAGTAAGTTGTAATAAGAAAAGCAAGTCGCATAGGAAGAGGTGTTCGAAAGCTTTCTTAACCTACGAGAACACGGGTCATGGAAACAAAGGACTGTATTCCCGTTGGGTCAGGAGGCTTTTTACCGCTTTCTTTAGCCAAATATTTTTCCTATTTCACATCAGTGTTTTTTTTTTTTCTCTGTTCTAACTGATATGTCAATACTCTCTATTATGACATTTCTCTACCGTTATTATCGACATAGTTTGTATAAACAATATGCACGAATATATTAGTGTTTCAGCTATGGACATGAATCATATCGTATCCTATCGTTTATAACTGCTTGCATGCGTCAGTCTTGGTCACCTAATAGCGGCTCTACGCTGAGTGATCACTGGCAGCCTCCCTCTTCAGCCCCTTATTCTTTAGGTCACTCTCTATGACCTCGTCCCATGTCTTTTGCGGTTTGCCTCTCGCAACCCTACCCCCGACGTTCACACTTCTCACCTGCAGAACCCACTTGCCATCCTCCATGATTTCCACATGCCCAAACAATTTCAATCTACCCGTACTCATCAAAACATCAATACACTCTAGTCCCAGCCTTCCTCCCAGGTCTTCAGTAGTAATCCTAGCCCTTCCAGGTTTTTAGTAGTAATCCTAGCCCTCTCAGGTCTTCAGTAGTAATCCTAGCCCTCCCAGGTCTTCAGTAGTTATCCTAGCCCTCACAGGTCTTCAGTAGTAATCCTAGTTCTCCCAGGCCTCGCATGTGTGTGGGGGAAAAGGAACCGCTTAGAGCGCTGGTTACCCGTTGCTTTAAAATCCC
Organism: Coenobita brevimanus; assembly: GCF_032717465.1. NCBI lineage: Eukaryota > Metazoa > Arthropoda > Malacostraca > Decapoda > Coenobitidae > Coenobita > Coenobita brevimanus. The sequence goes on from NC_137055.1 coordinate 6,363,776, forward strand.
TGAGAAAAGAGATGTACGCTTGTGTGGATATTTCCATGTTGCAGGGCTACCTGGGAAAAGAAACATAACCATCAAGCTCAATATTGCAGTGTTTTGTAATATATAAAGGGGAAAACTAAAACATAACATCTATAAAATACTCAATAAACCCTGAACTCTCCCTGCGTCAACAGCAACATGAAGTTTTGAGGGATAACTTTAAAACATAATGGACAAAGTGCTGATTAAGAAAATGTGGTTAACGAAAATGAGATGATCATACCAATTATCTACGAACTAAATAAGATAGCTATTTTGAGTTTTTAGTCTTAATTACAAAAGTATTCCGTCGACTGCCATTACTCAAACTTCAGTGCTACCAGCAACAAATATTTACACTAGAATATGGTTGTAGCCAAAAAGAAGTGCTGCTACAAGGAAGCAGAGCCGTAGTATTGTCTCATTCTGTCAAAAACTTAAGGATAATGAACTATAAATGGACAAGGCTGGGGAAGAGAAAGGTTTGACGATTTGAATTTACTTAAAACAGACTCCATTATCTTTCACCGGCGTGTCATTAAAACATCTCTTGCTAATATCATTACACCACTTCTAATTGAACCTAAACAGGTTATCGTCTTCATTTCTCCATTACCACGTCTGCACACATCGTTCATTTGTAGCGATATATAGTTATATAATACCGCGGTTGTCGTCAGTATAAATACAAAAGACTGGATAAGTACACCTCTCATAACAATCTTTTTATGTGTGGCACTGAGAAGAAGACATAACGAAAAATATATCATCCTCACTTATTGGCTAATACTTCACACTCAGTGCTCTCCGAGTCAGGGAAGAGTGTAGACGGCTTTACTGCGTCCGTAAATTATTTTCTTGGCACTTGAGCCATGACTTGTGCCATTATATGTTTTGATTCATCCAATACATCTAGTTGGAATTACATCATACAGGTTACTAACATTCATTGGGCTATACTAGGAATGGACTACTAGAGAACCCAACAACCATCCAATTCTTCTTTCAACACACACATACACACATAAACACACACACACACAACACACACATACACACATAAACACACACACACACACACACACACACACACACACACACACACACACACACACACACACACACACTGATGGCATAAATCCATGAAACCCGTGTAACATGGTTTTAAAAAGATACATAATGGACTGCTAATTGGATCAGTCTGAATTGCATCACAGGCTTTTACAAATGCATGGCAACAGCAAAATGAGTAATATAGGGATCCCTATGTAAAATTCTATTTCCACAACACACAACCTGGTCTGTTCTTGGTCTTTTAACAGCTCTCGACAAGTCAGGGAAAAACGTTTGTCTGCCATTCCACTGCGTCTGCTTCACATTTAATACATATGTCACTTTATTCACGATATCAAAGAGACATCATTGAGTAGGGATTTATAGGAAGCCTCATTCAGTTTAGCACTGTTAGCCAGTAGAAGAAACTAGAGGTAGAAGAGATAAAATATTCAGGGAATGTTTGTCCCTGACAAGACAAAAGGTATTCTATAAAACAAAAGTAGACATAAAAAGAAAGATAATACTGCAAAGTATATTGTACGAGCAATAACCACTGAAAAGTTTTCTCTCCCTATCTTCCTTCTCTCTCTCTCTCTCTCTCTCTCTCTCTCTCTCTCTCTCTCTCTCTCTCTCTCTCTCTCTCACACACACACACACACACACACACACACACACACACACACACACACACACACACCAAAATCCTTAGGAACATGAGGGGGGAGGGGGGAGGTGCAAGGAGTGCAGTATGGCCCCTAAGATCGGTTCCGTCCCATTCATGTTGTACTAAAGAGTGGGGAACTTGATTTTATTCTACCTCTCTACATACAGCTCGACGCCTGCATCTTAGACGGGGTGGCCACGAAGGTAAACTATCTCCATGGTACCCAATGTTCCTGCTCGGCAATCAGGCTTTCCTCTCTCCAACTTGCACCACACTCATGCATATACTTCCCCTACCCATGTCTCCAACTCATCATCGGACACTCCCTTCCTTGCTTGCCCTCCACCTTACTCAGGTACCCTCCATTACTCAGTTTTTCTTTCTCTATTCTCTCCACATGGCCAAACCATCTCAGGGTTCTCTCCTAGCAACTTGCAGCTCGTCCACAGCATTACGACGTTCCTAACTCCTGCATTTGCTTGTGTGTTTACGATTATCTTAACCCTTTCAGTCAGATTGCGCATTATATATTTAATTCATGAAATGAAAAAAATGTTAAGTTTTTGGTGTGTGACGTTATCGACTATTTGTGTTTGGGATAAATGTTGGCTCGAAGTCTAGTCTGCCTCTGACTCAGATCTCTGTCTGTCTGTCTGTCTGTCTGTCTGTCTGTCTCTCTCTCTCTCTAATAAAGTAACTATCTCTGCCTCTTGAGTCACATGAGTTATTCTGAATGTTTACTCCTACTACCTAACGATAATTTTAACTGTGCGAGGAGAAACCTCCTGTTGTGACACGGTCACTGATGCTATACCAAAAACCAAACCCCCACTAGTAAGATAAGATTCTCCGAAACAGAAAAAAAAAATTATCTGAAGATAGAAAGAATAAAACACTGAATACGTTACTGGACTGTAGAAGCAACATGGTGTGTAATGAAGCATCATCATTTCTGCGATTTACCCCCACCCCCACCTGACTCCTTTTATAGTACTGGTTCCTGAAACGTGCCAGTCATATAATGTCACTATAGTTCAATGTTCTTTATTGCATACACCCCTTCTCCCCCTCTTATATCCGTATGAATCTGTTTTATTTGTCCCAATTTTCCGTTTATGATTAACCTCTTTCCACTTGAGTCCCTCACTTTTGATCTATAAATCCCTTTACATATGACCAACATATGACCCAGAATATTTAAGAACAAAAATATTGATAAACTTATTCCTACTACATGATCTAAAGAGTGCCCTTCCTAAAACAGATATGATGCCTTCGATTAGGAGGAATCAGCAGCGTCCTCAGCCCTGCTTCCGCAAATATCCAGCTGAAGAGATTGAAATTTTTATAGCCCAGCGCTGGAGAGGTTTAGGCTGAAGGGCCCAAGGAAAGTACTGATGGATACCCAGATGAGTGAGCGACCCTTTGGAGTGACTGAATATTCTGATCCTAATGACGTATGAACATGCAGTCTTGAATACCTGTAATACGTCTTTGTCAGCGAGGTACAAACGAGGACATTTAAATCCGAAAGCACTGAAATGTCGCCTTTCACCCCAAGGATGCCTCGAGTATATTGATGGCTCTCCACCTACCAAGTTTCATGCCTTTATGACAAACTATCTGGCCTGTGGCCCTCTTTTGAAGAGTTTCCACATGCTGTACTTGGCACGTGTTATGTGCCACGTGCACAGCCTGGGTGTGATATCAAAAACAAATCTTAAAGAATTGGGCTATCGTATGATGTAAACAACGAAGTGATCGGGCCTGTGGTTGCTGAGGTATAAGCTTCTGAAAAGTGTTACTGTTGGGTTGGGTCGGGCCGAACGGGGTTGGGCCGGGCCGGGTCGGGCACCTCATATGTGAGAAAATGCCACTACTTGGAGAGAGACTCGCGAGGGCTTCGCCCTCGCTCGTAATCAGGGGAATAATGGCCGTCTCTTGTTAAAAGAATGAGTGGATTAAAATAAAAATTTCTAGTATTGTATCACTCTTTGTTCTCAGATGCATCATCGTCCCCCACTCTGCAAGTGTCCTTACTACCACTCCTGTCCTTCCTTCTTTTTTAATCTACTCGTATATTAATTTTAAAATGAAAACAACTCAGCCTCCTTCTCTATTGTTCAATGTAAAGATATGGCACACGATTTTTTTTCTCTGAAAGCTAGTCATTGGGGCCAAAGAAAATTAATACTGTAACCATTATCCACTTTATGGTCGGATCCAATCTTGTCTCCCATTCCAGCTGACTCCAGACGACTTTATGTAGCTGAGATCGAGTCATAGAGGCCTGGGATAGTAAGTACATCGTAACAGATGCATAATTACAACAATTGTCTTCAACCCTGCCATTACCTGTTGATTCCGGGTAATATTTTTATCCTTTCATTTGAGAGATGCTTGTCCCTGATCCACTTACATCTATGTCTCGCTTCTGCTCTTCTCCTACAGTCTCATATTCATCTAAATAACGCCAATGTCTGAAATGGTGTTCCCTTTTTTACAACGCGTTTCAGTTCCTTAACACTTTCAGGCTCAAAGGTTCCTATCATTCTTTTTCAGCTGAATTCAGTGATCTGGCGGATGCTGGAACACAATTCTAAAGTTATCCCGACCCCATGGGGGTAATACTGTAGCTCTTCAGTAAATGAATAAAACTCTTTCCCGAACTGTTCCCCTCCCTTTCCCATACTTGCATGCGACTCGTGCTGTGTCATGAATAATTTCTTCCCCGTGCGTGCCCCGCCTCATAAACCCCTCGTGTGAGAGTCTTATCACGAGCAGCATAACTCAGACAAATGAAACCAGAATGGGTGCGTGGGTTAGCAGGGGTAGAGATGAGATGAGGTGAGGTGATGGCTTGTTATGCTGGTAGTGGAGTGTGGATCAGTGAGCGGTGTTGTGTGAACGGGTCAGCAGGGGCAGAAACGAGGCGATGGACTGTTACGATGAAGGGGTCGGGTGGATCAGTGAGCGGTGTTAGGTGCGTAGGTTAACAGGGGAAGAGTTGAGGAGACGTGGTGGGTTAATATGATGGAAGGGCCAAATGAAAAGGTGAACAGTGCTGGCAGCATAGGTCAGCAGGGGCACATTTTTTTTTTTTTTTAATGCAAGGAAGAAGGAACCAAAGGGCAGGAACCCCAAACTGTCCCTTCCAAGAAAAAAAAAAAAAAAAACAATACAAAAGGGAGCCGAATTCAAAATCCGTTCATTTCTAGATGCCTGGACACACTGCATTCGAAAGAGTGAAGATCATATGAAGTAGCAAATACAGAGGGAGATGGTTCCAGTGTTGTGTTGCATAAATGAAGGACTGGGGGGAAGAGTTAACTCTTGCATTACAGTTGGACTGAAAAGGGATGAGAGTTTGTTGCTAGACGGGTGCTACGCGCCCGTGGCAGAGGTGGAGGGATGCAAGCAGGCAGTTCAGAGGAGGAAGCAGCGATAGAAAAGAGATAAAGATATAACAGTGTAGCGAAGAGACAAAGGATGAAGGGAGCAAGTAAGAAGAGGATTTTTTTTTTTTTTAATGCGAGGAAGAAGGAACCAAAGGCCGCAGGCCCATAATTATTGTTCCTTCCAAGAGAAAAACAAAATACAAGAGAGAGCCAAATTCAAGATCCAATCATTTCGAGAAGCCTGGACACACTGCGTTTGAAAGACTGGAGATCATAGGAAGCAGGAAATACAGACAGAGGGGGACATTTCCAGAGCTGACTTGTTGCATAAATGAAGGACTGGGAGTAACGGTTAACTCTTGCATTAGAAAATTGGACAGAAAAGGGATGAGAGTTTGCTGCTAGACAGGTGCTACGCGCCCGTCGTAGAGGTGGAAGAATGTATGCATGAAACAAAAAGCCTATGACTCAACCCTATTGAGAAGAGCTGTATGTGGGGAGCCTCCCTACACATGAGAGTTGTACTCCACACAGGGACAGATAAAGCCCCTGTATAGAGTCAACAATTGTGCAGGGGTAAAGAAGGAACGGAGTCGGCTTAGCACACCTAATCTTTTGGAAGCAGATTTTACAAGAGATGTAATATGATTTTTCCAAGATAAGTCCCGAGTAAATGACACCCCAAGCATGTTCAAGGATGATGCAGGATTAAGGTGAAAATTATTAAACGTTAGTGGGTATACCTGTGGAAGATTTTGTCGGGTTGATAAGTGTAAAAGCTGAGTCTTTGATGCATTAAAAACCAGATTATTTTTACCCCAGTCAGAGATACGAGCCAAGTCAGACATTAGGTGTGCTATAGCCTCATCCCTTGTTTGTTGAAGTAACTGCTGAGATAAGCGTTGTGGGAACCGAATGGAAAGGTGAAGGGTGGAGTCATCAGGGTATGAGTGGATAGGGTTAGATGTACAGGTTAGAAGGTCATTGATGAATAAAAGGAAGAGAATTGGTGATAGGACAGAACCCTGAGGATCACCACTGTTAATAGATCTAGGAGAAGAACGATGGACGTCTACAACAGCGGCTATAGAACGACCAGAAAGGAAGCTATAGATGAAGGCACAGATAGAAGGATAGAAACCGTAAGAGGGCAGTTTGGAAATTAAAGATTTATGCCAGACTCGATCGAAAGCCTTTGGGATGTCAAGTGCAATGGCAAAGCTTTCGCCAAAGTCCCGAAAGGAGGATGGCCAGGAGTCTGAAAGGTAGGTGAGAAGATGGCCAGTAGAGCGTCCCTGACGGAACCCATACTGACGATCAGAAAGAAGGTTTTGATAGGAAAGATGCTTTAAAATTTTTTTGTTAAGAACTGACTCGAAAACTTTTGAGATACAGGAAGTTAGAGCAATTGGACGATAGTTAGAGAGTTGGGAATGGTCACCCTTCTTTGGGACTGGCTGAATGAACGCAAACTTCCAGGAAGAAGGAAAGGTACAAGTTGATACACAAAGGCGAAAGAGTTTGCCTAGGCAGGGTGTAAGCACAGAAGCACAGATCTTGAGAACAACAGGAGGGACTCCATCAGGCCCATATGCCACATTAGTATTGAGGCCTGTGATGGCAGAGAATACATCAGCTGAAGAAATTTTAAATCAGCCATGAGGAAGTCAGAGAGGGGAAGTGATGAAGGAACAGCACCAAAATCGTCTAAGATGGAAATGGAGGAGAAAGTCTGAGCAGAGATCTGCATTATCAGTAGAAGAAATAGCTACAGAGCCTTCAGAGTAGAAAAGAGGAGGGAAGGATGATGAGGTAAAGTTGTTAGAAAGGTTTTGGCAAGGTGCCAGAAGAAGCAGGAAGAATTCGAGTTGGAAAGTTGAGAGCATCTAGTATGGATGAAATTATTTTTAGCAGAGCGAAGAACAGACTTAGCACGATTCCGGGCAGAAACGTTTAAAAGATGTGCTTCAGGGGCGGGTTGGCTCCGGTACCTTTTATAGGCCCTCTCCTTGCTGCGGACAGCATTATAACAAGCGTGATTAAACCAAGGCTTTCTTGCATTAGTCAAAGGATATGAGAAAGGAATGTATGCTTCCATGCCCAAGAGAATAACCTTCGTAATGCACAAGGCACATTCAGATGGCTCCTGGCCATGGAAGCAATAATCATTCCATGGAAAATCAAAGAAGTACTGCCTGAGGGCCTCCCAATTCCCAGTTCCAAGTGCCACAGACGACGTTTCTTTGGGGGGCCCACAGGCCGTACCGGAGTGATAGGAAAGGTTAAGGTGATAAGGTTGTGATCAGAGGAGCCCAACGGAGAGAAAAGATTAACAGTGTATGCAGAAGGATCAGTTGTAAGGAAGAGGTCATGTATGTTGGAGCTCTCTCCAAGGCGGGTAGGGTGCTGTACAAGCTGCTCTAGGTCATTAAGGATAGAAAAGGTGTAGGCTTGTTCACCAGGCGGATCAATGAAAAGAGAGAAGAGCCAAAGGTGGTGGTGAACATTGAAATCTCCTAGAATGGAGATTTCAGAAAAAGGAGAAATGGATAGAATGTGTTCCATCGTAGAAGTAAGATAGTCAAAGAATTTTTGATAGTCAGTAGAATTAGGAGATAGGTAAACACCGCAGATATATTTAGTCAGAGAATGACAGGAAAGCCGAAGCCAGAGGGTAGAGAATTCAGAAGAATCGAGTTCAGGAACACGAGAGCAAGATAAGTCGTTGCATATATACTGTATATATACAACAGCCACCTTTGGCTTTGAAATGAGTATAGAGAAAGTAGAAGGATACAGAAAAGGGTTTGCTGTCAGTTGCCTCAGACAGCTGAGTCTCAGTCAGAAAAAGAAGGTGAGGTTTAGAGGAGGAGAGGTGGTGCTCAACAGAGCGAAAGTTAGAGGAAAGGCCGCGAATGTTGCAGAAATGAAGAAGAGAGTCAGGCACTGGTTCCAGGCAGCTCGAGTCGTCACCGGGAGAGGGGCGGAAGGTGGGGGCATTTATGGCCCCCCCCCCCGGGGACTCCGAGGCCACTTGTTGCGCTGCCATGATTTTTTTTTTTTTTTTTTGGAAAAGGAAGTGTACTGTGTAGTTTGGTGTTAATAGTTAGAGAAACTTGTATTGGAGAGCATGCTGGGCTACTCTCTGTGTTACTGAGACACTGAAAACGTTCAGCAAAGGGGATGGTCGGGACCTAGTCCCGAGGGCTGATGAAACGGGAGCTCCAGCTCTCCCTGTCATCAGCTTTCCATCTACCTTGGGTCGTTATGATGGTGGCGTTGCATGAATCAGCAAGCAGTGTTGGGTGCGTGAGTCAGCAGGGGCAGAGATGAGGTGAGGTGTGCATTGATGGGTTATTATGATGGTGGTGGAGGGTTGAGCAGTGAGAGGCGTTGGGCGTGCGGATCAGGAGAGGCAGATACAAGGTTAATTGAGATGATGTGAAGTGAGGTGAGGTGAGCAGAGGTGAGGAGTTGTTATGGTGGTGGTGCTGGGTGGATCAGTGAGAGGTGATCTATTTACGGAGGGAAAAAAAAAAAAAAGAGGGAAAAAAAAAACCTGGTGACAGGATGTCGTGAATGCCCGTTTCAAAATAACGGGCATTCACCCTGTTCAATTTAATATGCCTGGGGACCTAGAGCATGCAAAGCATATTATTAAAGAATATCATAAAAGATGCGATGGATGCATTAAGGGAGATTCTTCTTGAGCTGATCATTTGTATACATGGGCCCGTTCTCGTCGGGTAAGAAAGCTCCCGAGCACCGATTCCTTATAGCAAGTCATTCTGAGATGCGTCATTTAAAATTCTTCTGCACGTTACCTATGCAGAGTATGACGATATTAGAATGAATTAATGAACACGAAGAAGGACAGTAAGATGTAATAAGAAAAAATGTCGTGTAGGAAACGGTGTCAAGGAGCTTCCTTCACCGATAAGAATACGGACCATGGAAACTAACAACTGTATTCTCGTGGGGTCAGGATGTTTTCTACCACCTTTTTGTAGCTATATATTTTGTACTTTTCACATCATTACTCACTACTGTGTTCTAACTTTTATATCAATTCACTCTTCTATGCCTCTTCTGTATCTAAATTTTCGACATAATTCATGTAAGTAATATACACAAGTACATTAATGTATCAGCTAAGGACATAAAATTGTAAGGAAGAGGTACTGAGGACGCTGGTTACTTGTTAAAATTTATTAATCCTGAGAAAAGATACGTTCTGTACACTTGGGTGGCTATTCCTTGTTTCGTGCCTACTTGATAAGGGAAACATACAACCTTCAGGCTCAGTATTGCAGTGGTCTGTAATGAAAAAGGACAAACTAAAACACATCAGCATCTATGAAATGTTTACGTAACCTTGAATTCTCCTTACATGATCAGTAGTATGAAAACATAAAATATAACTCCGAGGTAAAAGAGACAACGTGCTTATTAAGAGAATAAGGTTTGTGTTCTAAACTGTTAACGAAAATAGGATTGTCGTGTCAGTTGTCTGTGGACTAACTATATTAAGTAATTAGGATTGACAGTCTTAATTACAACTATAGTCCGTCCGCTTTAGCTTCACCTGAGACTGTCGTTGACTGTGGCAAAAGATTAACATTAGAGCATAATGCAAGTCATGAAGAAGTGCTACGGAAAAGAAGCAGAGCTGTAACATTGCCTTATTCAGTCAGTAACCTGCAGATAATAAGTTAGAAGAGAACTAAATCTCGCAAGTTAAGCTTCACTGACTAGAGAATCCGACTCCTGTCCTGGGACAGGGAATGATTTTAATATTTGATTTTCATTAAAGCAGATCTCATTAATCTTCTACAACATCCACCAACATATCACCAAAACATCTGATGCTAATACCATCACACCATTCCCAATTGATAAAGCTTTATATTAGATTTAATACAGATTTTTACAGATTATTTTGCTAACTTATTTGTTTTTCCTTCCTCTGTTCTGTTATTTAAAAAAAAAATAAAATGGTGGGTAGTGACGCCAAAGTGGTGACAAAAACTGTACGTTAAGTATGTCGGGCAGGAAGATTTCTGGTCATTGGAGAAGGAAATATCAGGCTCATGCCCACACATACATAAAAGGAAACAAATAAGTAAGGAAATAAATAAATAAATAAATAATCAGATATCACTGGCTCCAGGGTAGCACATGAACCATCAACTCTTTCAGTATTACATTTTTTTGCACGACAGTCATTACCCTGTCACCAAACGACATTACCCATTTATCTTATTCAGAACCAATACTGGGAGGGTTGATGAAGGCCATACCTAGCCTCTCCACATCAGAATCTCCCACAAGCTAAGGTTCAGTCTTGTAGATATTGCAACAGTACAAGCACCTTCTCTTGCTGCAGTCGCTCAAACGATTTCCTGTATAATGTGTGGAGCCAAACACTCCTTCAGAGGACATCATTAAACCAAGTTGGATTTTCAATTACTGGACCCTAAATGGCTGTGTCCGCAAAATTTTGGTAAAAACATTTATCGGCATTCAGAGTTCTGTGATATACGTACATACATATTTACACAAAAACAGTATTTAAAATGCAAGTGGTATGATGCTTCATAAATATAGCAGTGATGGTTATGTAAAACCTGTATAACTCTACGTTCACACCTTGCAATATTCTCGTTCCTCCGCCTTAGCTAGTGGCCAAAGCACCCTCTCAGAGGACGTCAGTCTGAACCAGACAGAATTTCAGCTATTCAACTCCGAAAGGTTGCGTGTTGTACGTCTCGATAAGAACGTCTATTCAGGTTTGGAAGTTGGTTGCATCCATACACATATGCATACGAACTTTATTCGAACACTATAGACGATAAAGTAAAGTCACCGTCATGAAGTGGTTCCAAACTTGTTGATATGAACGTTTCAAATATCGAAGGCCAAGGTAAATGGTGAAGTCACTTGTATTAGGAACGTAAGGCCAAGACGTATATCTCAAATCACTAATAAGAGGAAGAAGAAAGAAGGGGGTCATGACACTTTTATACCGGTTCCTTTTCTTTTTTTCAAGATCTACCAAATACATTTCCATCAAACACGGCCACTCAAGCTCCATCAAAATAGCAAATGGATAACTAATAATTTACAAACAGTTCTAAACTTCTTGAATCAAATGGCGTGCTGTACATTTTAATGAGCAATCTCCAGACGATTTTATTCAGCTTAAGAAAGACGTTCCAGGTTGGAAGAGTTGCATATATCCTTCATTAATCCCCTCGTATGACAGTCCCCCCCAAAGTTGCAAAAGATGTCTGTGAATAACAAGAAAAATGACAGAATTGAATGTGAACTGATTAAACGGGTTCAGGATCACATGCAAGAAGTGTCATGTGGATCTGCTATATGTCATGAGGAAGAAAATAGTGGCATTAGTGGTGACGGTGGTGGTAACGAAGGTGTGAGAAAGGCAGCAGGTGGAATTGGATATGGCTTCTATTGAGGTACAAGAAAGTGATGGTGGGTAAGTGGTTGTGTCGGTGGTAGTGTTCGTGAATGAGGTAGAAGAGGAGGTGGCAGTGGTAGTGGTGGTGGTGGTGGTGGTGGTGGTGGTGGTGGTGGTGATGAGATAGAAGGTGTCTTTGGTGGAAGTGGCAGTAGTAGTGATGGTGGAGGTGGTAGTGCTGTTGAGTGAAGTAGGTGTTGCTGGTGGAGGCGGCAGTGGTAGTGATGGTGGTGGAGGTGGTAGTGTTGGTGAGTGAAGTAGGTGTTGCTGGTGGAGGTGGCAATGGTAGTGATGGTGGTGGTGGTAGTGCTGGTGGGTGAGGTGGAAGGTGTTGTTGGTGGAGATGGTAGTCGGAGTGATGGTGGTGTGGTGTGGTGTGGTGACAGGTGAACAAGTGGAGGTGTGTGGTGTGAGGCGGGATGCGTGGTGTTATTAAATCAGTATAGGTAGTGTAGATTCTGGTGCGCCTATTGTGTGTTGAGGCTGGAACTGACAGCAGGTAGTAACACCGCAGGGCAAAGACATCCGCTCGCTCTTCACCTCGTAATTAAACTATGCATCGCCAACCAACAACTTTTTGTCCAGGTATTTTCTTCTCAGATGAAGTTGCATCCATTGTGCCACCTCTCCATGCCTTCCCTTGTGCTAAACGGGCATCTGGTAGCGCCCATGACTGGAATGTCACTCAGCCATATTGCAGAACTTCTGCCTATCAGAATTCTTTCATTCTCCGAACTGCATCTCTCTGGAACTCGCTTCCCCAGAGTTGTTTCCCCCAAACTTCAACCTACAGCTGTTCAAGTCTAACTGTTACAGATATTTTATGAATGGAGGACACAAGTAATCTGGTGTATGGATTATTTTCTTTGTTCATTTGTTTTTCCTTCCTCTGTTCTGTTATAAAAAAAAAAAAAAAAGGCAGCAAATTAGTGGAGATGGTGATAAAGAAAAGTACATCGTTCCACTTACTAGGTTCATGTTACTCAAACTTGGCCGAAAATGATCCTCTATCCATCTCTAATGCTGAGCTGCAGTGAGAGATTAACACTAGAATATGATGGTAGTCAGGAAGTAGTATTATGGAAAGGATATGGAGCCCTAGCACTCGTCTTCTGACAATGAGCTACTTGAAATAAGCTGCAAAGGGACGAAATTTTGGGCCACGTTAAGGTGACAGGAATGCATTGGAACAAATATGAAACTATATCCATGGTCTGATAAATTACCAATATGCTGGGAATCGAACCAGGGACTCTCAGGTGAGAGCCAGGCAGCATACCACTACACCACGACCAGGTAAAAGTTAACTCACGTTGTCACAATCTTTTAACCAACGTCCCTCCGCCCCCACTGTGGGCATCAAGAGGATGAGTTAACCCCCTGGCACTCGGGCAAGTAGATGCTTTTAATCTATCCCAGCACTTACGGCAAGTCAGAATGAAGAGAGAAACCTGTACTGTACACAGGAAAAATCATCTGATAACTTACCAATATGCTGGGAATCGAACCAGGGACTCTCAGGTGAGAGCCAGGCAGCATACCACTACAACATTCTGACTTGCCATAAGTGCTTGGGATAGATTAAAAGCATCTACTTGCCCGAGTGCCAGGGGGTTAACTCATCCTCTTGATGCCCACAGTGGGGGCGGAGGGACGTTGGTTACAAGATTGTTACAACGTGAGTTAAGTTTTACCTGGTCGTGGTGTAGTGGTATGCTGCCTGGCTCTCACCTGAGAGTCCCTGGTTCGATTCCCAGCATATTGGTAATTTATCAGATGATTTTTCCTGTGTACAGTACAGGTTTCTCTCTTCTATATCCATGGTGTCCAACAATGTCTGACGGCCACCAAAAATCAAACTACTGATAATCTAAAGTCATCGTTCACTGTCCCGGTACTTATCATTACAAGGTGGATCAGTGTTTACATCCACAACTGTATCTTATTCACGTTTTAATAGAGAATTGTGATTTTTATTTCATTCTGGCTGACGTCAGACTATTTCAATTATCTCACAGAATACCCATCGTTGCCCAAGAGTAAAACACATCTCTTATCGCCTTCAAAATCAGAACGTCTTGTTTAATGTTCTTGAAATTTCCAGATAACAAAATGTGTTTACAGCTGAAAAAGTCCTATGAATCTTTCGTTAACTCTTTTAGTACGGTACGAAAAATCTTTACTAAGTTGAATATAGTCGCCTGGATGTAAATAGAATTAAACAATATTATGGCATCATAGTAAAGAGTTTAGAATAAAATTTAGGCTGAATCTCTGTCTCTGTCCACGGCAGCACAGACAGAGCTCTCTACCCATGAGCCTCATGAAGGGACCTCACCTCCCCATTACGCTGCCTTGCCCGCCAAACTGCCCATCCCGAGGTAAGTGCCGACCCCGACCCTCATAAACGCACCGTCACATTTGGCCCGGGGTGACTGAAGCGTGGAGGCCGGCACTCCTACATTACCCCCACACCTAATTAAAGTGTCGCCCGCCCCTCCACTCTCATAAAGTTCCGGCAGTAAATCTCGCCCGGAGATGGATAACTCCTTGGTAACTGAAACTTGGGCGTGGGGGAAAATATACCTGACCCGAACTGTGGTGGGAGCGGGCTAAACTGAGGGACACCAAGTAAAATACAACGGATTCCAGTACAATAAATCTGCTTAAAATGCTCCTATGACACACTGTCAGCTGGGTATAATAGTCTGGCTTTTGCTGGAATAGAATATTAGATTTCTACCCACTACCAGAGTTACTGGTTAATGGATTATCAGTTTTTGCATCCCTCACACGCTCATCAAACAATATCTCATTGCTTTACTGCAAAACTAGAGTTGTTCCGATCATGAACGTTAATGGCAATAATACTACATCATTTTTACTTTAACTTAGTCCAGATTTTTGTGTTTTTAAACCTTCTCGTAGTTTCATGACAGAAAATGACAATACTACGGCTCTACATCCTTTCCACAACACTTCTTCTTGGCAAGTATCATACTCTAGTGTTAATCCATTGTTACAGCTCAGCAATGAAGACGGAGAGACGGCAAGTTTAGGCCAAGTTATAGTAAAAAGAGTATAGCACTTGCAGGTTCCTTTACTCACTCACTTGAAGAAAATCACTTGGCGTTAGTTGGATTAGAATTCTCTTGCTCTTCAGACACGAGTGAGTTAACGATTACGGTATGGTAGTTACTGAGACAGAAATGACAAGAACTGGTGTATTTCAGATAAAGTTGTGCGCACTCCTTGTTGAATTACCCGTGGATATAACATGCACACTCGTCCAAGTCATACAAGGGGTCGTATATGTACTACTTGTTTTACCAAGCATGCACATACATTGAACAGCTCATTAGGGAAATGCTTTGTATAAATTCAGTTATGACCGCTAAACAGTCAATAACCTAATTAGCACGAACATCACCTGCTCATGTACTCGCTGGCATTGGTAACACGGGCATTGTATATTAGCTTCCAACATGATGCCAAACCTTCAAATACTTTCACACTGAATTACTATAACATTATTAATTTAACTTGGCTAAAATTTCCATCTCTCCTTCTTGAATACCAAGTTGTAGCAATAGATCAACGCTAAAAAAGAATGCTAGTCATGAAGAAGTGCTTTGAAAAGAATGTAGAGCCTAAGTATTGTCTTATTTTTCCATTGAACTACGTGAAATAAGCTACAAAAGGAAGAAAATCTTGGTCAAGTTATGATGAAAGAAGTATAGGTCACATCATCGTCTTTTTGTCAATGTTATTAATTCACTGTAAGTTCAGGCTGATTGAGATTTCTATAGGAAATGTGACTTAAATAGGATACAGAGAGACCAATTAATAACTCTCTGAAATAACAGGCATACAAAAATTATAGTAAAAAAAATTTAAAAATATTCGAAACTGCACATAAATGGTCGCCCAAAACTTAGAAATTTTAAAGCAATAATTATATTTCCCACTAGTAGGTAAGACTGGATTTCCTTAGTTATAAGAAAGAATAATTCTCACGTATTCACTGGAGTCATAAAAGGTAAAGTATGAGAGGCAGGGGTCGGGATTTTCAGTTCATTCATCCTACCAGCAATTCTGCGAAAATCTGCGTCATTTTGCAATTATTTTCTCGTAGTCCAGTGGCAGAAAAGACCGTGTTTACAGGTCTACAGTTACTCCATGCTACTTCTTCGTTACTAGCACATGTTGGTGGTAATCTTTTGCTACATCTCAGCTGCAAGGGAGAGAGAGAGAGGGCAATATTAGGCCACGATAAGTGGACAGAGTACATAAGACCAAAGCCCTCCATCTGGCGGCATACAAGACGCTGAAACCTTAAACAGCACAGTACTTGGGTCGTAAAAAGTATCGCACGAGACGAGGAGGAGGAGGAGGAGGAGGAGGAGGAGGAGGACGGACAAGAAGAACAACAACAAGACTTCCCTTATTACCTAACGATTGCACCGGTCATTAAGGTAGCCAAGTACTTCTTACTACGACCAAACCTTTCCCTGTAATACGACCCACAACTGTCAGCGTTACATCCAGGTCCCCAACTGTCTTGCCTGGTGAACTGGCACGAGCGGGCAATGAACTTTTTCCATGGGTCTGACAGGTCCGAAATTCGAACTCATGGTTCTTCCTATTGCAAGCTGGACTTGTTAATCAATACACCATCTGCTTCCCCTAGAGTCTGTGTGTGTGTGTGTGTGTGTGTGTGTGTGTGTGTGTGTGTGTGTGTGTGTGTGTGTGTGTGTGTGTGTAATAATATCTCTTCCGTAGGTATTTATTCTGCATATAACAACTCGATATCTTCTTGTTTGGTACTGATGCAGACAATATCCGTTTTAAAACTATAATAATAACATAGGAAAAATGCTAAGGTATATTATACAAAATAAATCGCATTGGAAAAGGTGCTACGAAGCCTCCCATGCCACACAGAATATGGACCTAACTGCCCACACAGGATCATGAAGTATCGCTGGTACGATGGAGATCGTGACGAGCGATTATTCCAAGAGACTGATTCAAGGTCTGTTACTGAATAGTACGAGAACACTAATGCCAGTTTTACTGGAAAGTTTCACATTCCCCTGGGGCTGATCCTGCTTACTGGATGATATATGAAAGAGACAACGCATGGTTGTGGAGATCAAGGGAAGGTACACAAAATTCATGACTGGAGCAAGTCGACCGTGCCTGTCGTGAGATAAGGGAGAGGAGGAGGGGAAGGATGCTGCCTAAAGCCTTACACGGGAGGTAACCGTAGGCGAAGGAGGAAAGTGTAACACAAATCATGAATATGACATCTGTGTGTTTAAAATATGGATAACAGGTATTAGTGAATAAATGGTGACACGTGAATGTGTATGGCACGTAGGAAGACTGTTGGGCCTCATGGAGCGAGCTACTAATTCTTTGCTCTAAATCGAACACACTATAAAGCAGGTTAAGTTATTGGCCATAAGTTCAGAAAGCGTTATTTACGTTGAGGAACTGCGTGGAAGGGAAAGGAGTGGTCTGGGGAGGGTGGGTGGCGGGCTGTGATGCATGGCGGATAGTACGGGAAACTGGGTAAGGTGATTACAGCTCAGTGGGCGTCAGGCCAGGAAACAATGATTAACTCTGAGAAACTGGGTGGGATAGATGGAGAGGAGTGAGCAGGATGGGTGGGCAGTGTGCGAAACTGGGTAAGATGACTGAAGTTTACTGGCTCATAGCAATAAGAAACAAAAATTACTCAGTAAAACCGGGCAAGAAAGGAGTAAGTGGTGTGGGCGACGAACAATGATGATGGTAGAGAGTGGTACAGAGTTAACTGAGTACTCCCAGTGAGGATAGGCAATGTAAGAAGTGTGATGTTGAAGGTGAGAACTAATTTCTGTTAGAAGTCTGATGCTTGCTGGGCAGAAAAACGGTGGTCAGGAAAAAGAGGTCCTGGGGGGAAAAGCAGAGATGATGGTGGCTAGTGAGATGCGGCAGGGGTAGTGCACCGTGTGAAGATGGGCATTATATATATGTGGAACGGCATTGGGAAAAAATTCTCTTGAAGCTTTGTGTTGGAGGTAGAAAATCGGAAGATTGGATGGAGAGGTGTTGTGGGTAGCAAAAGAAGGCTAAATGGAGAGGTGCAGTAGGTAGAAAATGGGAAGGCATGGATGGAGACAAAAAGGGAAGTCTGGATGGAGAGGCGCTGTGGGTGGAACGAGAAGGCATGGATCAAGATATGTGGCCAGAATAGCACGATGGTGGAGGATGGTGACACAGTGAAAATGGTCTGTGTATGTTAGCTGGTCCTGGAGTGGCGATGGTTTATTTCGAACCTTTCTCCAAGAACAACGGGAAAAGAACTAATCATGTGTAGCTATCATTCATGTGGCCTCTTGCAATCTAGGTAAAAATATAAAGAGATTATAATTAATCGGGCTTAGGCAGGACAGACAATATTCAAGGCGTCCCCCTCACCCATTGCCTAGCAATCACGTTCAATTAATCACGCTCAAGGGGAGGACTTTAACTGCCAAAATAAATTGATTCTCTTTTCTTCTTTAGTCCAGTGACATAATCTGTACTCCATAGCAGCATCTCCATACGGTTTTATTCAACTTATAACGAATTGTTAAAACTAGAGATATACCTTCCCTTAACCCCTATGCTGAATAAAACCGATTATAGTTCTATCTATCTATCTATTTATTGCCAGACGCCATAATCCCGTAAGGGGTGGTCATTTGACTCTGAGTTATTTGTTTTACGGGGAGGGGCACTAACCCTCCACCAACCCACTTGTTGACACGTAGGGAGCACGTATGGTTTGGTTATATGGTTACCACCCAGCGTTGTAAAAGGTTTCTTGGCTTTCAGGAAACCATTTGGCTTGTCACCCAATGTAAAGCCACCTGTAAAGGAAAGAAAAGCAATAAGAAGTGACAGGAAAGATGGGAGAACTAGGAAGAGAGGAGGGAAGGCACAGAAAAATAATGATAAAGGCTAAGGAAGAAGTAGGCAGTACTACATCAAGTGAGTGGATGAAAATACATAGTACGTTGTCAGAATAAAAGCGTTGTTGTTTTGACAATTTGATTGCAAAGACTAATGGCCGTTAACTGAATATGCGTAAGGAAACACATTTACCTCTGTTTTGTTCGTTAAATCTGAGAAAAAGAGTAAAATGTTTTACCAGTTTATGTAATTGATCTTTAGGTAACAACAGCAAAAAATACCTGTCTTTTATTCATTAAATCTGATAAGAGTACATTTTTTTTTCCTTTTTTTAAAAATTATGGATAAGATTAAGAATACATTTTTTTTTCCCCTTTTTTACATAAATCTGAGAGAAAGAATACCATTTTCCCATTGTTTATGTTAATCTTAGAGTAATAATACAAACTTTTACCTCCTTTGGCCAGTCTTTTCGGGCTCTCCCTATCCCTACGAAAGACTCGGTTCACAAGCCAAACCTAAAGCTGGACTGTTTTTCCGTAGCTTAACTTTACGTAAATATTTACCCATTCAGTGCTAATCTCGAAAGGGTTAAATTATCTAAATGTTTTCTAAATCTTTTCAATATAAGTTCACCTGGAAGCACTAGTTTCTCCCCCCACCCCCTTGTAGCCAGAGTCGAGGCCAGTGAGCGACCAGGCGATCGAACACCCCACACCCACCACCGCCCCTCCCCCAACCCCAGTATAAGCGTTGTTGGATAGATGTGGAACGACCAAAGCTGGTGATGTTACAATGTGTTATAACTGTTTTAAACACAATCGGAACCAGCAGAGGTAAGTATATAAAGGTATTTAATGTGTAATATTGTGCTGTTAACCACAACATATGAGAAAGGCACGACAATGAAAGAAGACCTACAGTGTATTATGTATTATTGGCTATATACTTAGGTCCTGTATTATAATGTTAAAAAATAAGTATAGCATAGTGAACAACATCTGTTGAAAGATATGTCTTTTCCCATTCATTCTTGCTCCCACCACCACCCTACTCTCAGGGTTCCTGTCTCCACAAAACGTCTCATATACCCTCTCGTCACCCACTCCCACCTTTTGTTAACCAACATAAATTAAGATAATGTTGAAATGATCCGTCAGGTATTGATCATATTAATATTATCATACACTCCTGTATTAAGCACCAATAAATCAGTAACATACAGTACTTCAGTGTACTTGCCAACTATTTCATCCTGTTGTAAGATGTTAGGACACAGCCTACACACTGCAAGTTGGACCTTGTGTTACAACGACATACGGTTGTTTATCATTAACACAGGTTGTGTGTGGTTTTGGACGTCCATTATTTAATATTAACGTGGCAATTTAAGTCTTACATTATTAACACGTAAGGTTTATTTTCCTGTCATTATTGGATGAACCAAACGAACTATGGATCGACTCTGACGAACCTTATTGATAATATGCCGACCTCTTGTTAAAACAGTGACACAATGTCATTATGTATACGATTGACCCACATTCAGTCATATACATAACGACATTGTGTCAATGTTGTGAGGAAAGGAAAGATCGAAATGTTTTCGTTTAAGCTGAGAGTTTGTGGTTCGTAAGAGTCGATTCCTGATTCGCTCCATTCATCCGATAATGACAGGGACATAAACCTTTCGTGTCTATAATGTAAGGCTTAAATTGCCACTTTAATATGAATGAATGGACATCCAAATCCACGCATAACCTGTGTTAACGATAAATGACCGTATGTCCATGTAACACAAGATCCAGCTTGCAGTGGGTATGTCACATAACAGCTTAAAACAGGATGAAGTAGTTGGCAGGTATACCGAAGTATTGAATGTTATTGATTTGTTAGGGCTTAATACAGGAGTGTATGATAATATTAACATGATCAATACCTGACGAATCATTTCAACATTAACTAAGTTTATACTGGTTAACAAAGGGTGGGAGTGGGGGACGAGAGCGTATATGAGACGTTTTGTGGAGACAGGAACCCAGAGAGTAGGGTGGTGCAGGTGGGAGTCAGAATGGATGAGAAAAGACATCATATTTTTCAACAGATGTTGTTCACTATACTATACACAAACACACATACACTAATTATAAGAGAGCCAACTGGGAGGCCTTTGTAACTGAAACAGAACAACATCTCGAAACACTAAACAGTACACCCATCAAAAACATCAAAACCGCTGTGCACACTTTCAATACAATTATACAAAACGCAGACATAAGACACATCCCTAGAGGCAACAGAAAGAGACACAACCCCAACTTCACACCAGAAATTCAAGGCCTCATCAGACAACGGGACACACTGCGACACACCCCAACACCCCATACACAAGACACCATACAACAAATACAAGAACTCAACACTGAGATAAACAGTAAAATATCAGAACAGCAAACACTAAACTGGGAAAATTACCTTCAAACACTTGACCACAAAACAAACATCAGCAAACTCTACAAAACACTAAACAGCAACACACTTTCCAACAGCAACACCACACAATCACACGCTGCCATCACAACAACAGACACCATACCCTCAAACAAACAACAAGCAAACACTCTCATCAATCACTTTTCACAAGTCAGCCATCTAAACCCCCATCCCGAAGACCGACGTATCATTCGACGCAAGAGACAGTTCCCCACAGACCCAGACTACGCACCTTTCACTTACAACCAGACGAAGCACATCATTAACGACATCAAACACTCATCTGCCTGTGGACCAGACAACATTAGCAACATTCACCTTAAACACCTAGGACCACAAGGCATACAAGCACTCACCAACATATCAAACTACAGCTACTCACACAACATAATACCCAGCATCTGGAAGCATGGCAATATCATCACTATTCCTAAACCCAACAAAGACCCCATGTTACGCTCCTCACATCGCCCCATCACACTTCTCTGCACCCCCTCTAAAGTCACTGAACGACTGGTACTACAACTAGTCACACCTCACATTCCCCTAGCCCAGTCACAACATAGTTTTAGGCCACTACACTCAACAAACACCCTTCTTACAGACCTTACACAGAGAGTTTTCGATGGCATAAATTCTGCTAGGCCACCACACAGAACACTCCTAATCATACTAGACATTAGCAAAGCTTTTGATGCCATCCCCCGCCACAACCTCACAAACAAAATACTCAACACAAACATGCACAATAACACAAAAAGATGGCTGGCAAAATACTTAGCAGGCAGATGTGCACACGTAACATTTGCCGGTCAATCTTCTAACATCAGAAACTTCACAAACGGCGTCCCCCAAGGATCTGTTTTGTCCCCTACACTCTTTAACCTATACATGCACGACATACCCACACCCTACACACCACAGATACACATAGCTTCCTATGCAGATGATATAACACTTACATGCATGCACCAAAACGCAAACACAGCTGCACACATCATTCAACCTTACCTCAACACACTACACGAATGGTTCACCACAAACAGGCTCAAAATAGCCCCAGCCAAATCTACAGTGACTCTTCTCACAAACTGGACAGCAGAACACAGTCACATCCCACACCTCAACATAAACAACACTCCCCTACCACACACACACACACACACACACACACACACACACACACACACACACACACACACACACAAAATCCTTGGTGTAACATACAATACATCAATGTCATTTAAACAACACATCACAAACATTAAAAATAAAATAACACCAAGACTCAATGCTTTGAAGTCACTTGCCCATACAACATTCGGACACAACAAAGAAACTACCACCACAGTATACAAACAATACATACGTTCAGTGATGAATTATGCAAGCCCTGCCTGGGCTTCTAACCTCACCAAAACACACTACAAGACTCTACAGACCATACAGAACATGGCCCTAAAATTAATCACAGGCTGCACAGCTACTACACCCACAGACCACCTACATCAAGAAACCAAAGTCCTCAAAGTCAAGGATCACCTAGACATGAGAGGCACCCAGATTCTTGCTGCAGCCTCCACAAACCCACAACATCCACTACAGTACATGGCAGCACATCCACCCACACCAAGGAACATCAAAACAACACCCAGCATACGATACCATACACAAATACTGTCATCTCTCCCCCCTCGCCCACCTCAGACCAGCTTCCAGAAGCATATCCACACTCAGATCACTCGCCGCTCCATTCAGTCACTTAAAGACAACACACACAGCTGCATGCACGGCCTCCTGACATCCACCCTTCTGAATCCTATCTTCCTCGTGAGGACAGGGTCCACCTGCCCAGGCTGAGATGTGGGCACCATCCAGCCCTCTTAACCCTAGATAGGTAATCAGGGGTATCAGATACCCCACGCTCCTAGGTCACGCACGGTACCTTTATGACCTTAAGACCTAAAGATCTCTCTGTCCCTCTACCTGCCTGACTAGTCAAGCCCTTCATGGTGATGGTGGGGTCATTCCTGTAACTGGCTCTAATTTTGCTTTATAGACCCATTGGGGTACATTATACCCCCGATTACCTATCGTGTGATGTCTTGGGGTATATCATACCCCGGATTACCAATCGTGTGAGAGCCATTGGGGTACATTATACCTCAGATTACCTATCGTGTGATGTCTTGGGGTATATCATACCCCGGATTACCAATCGTGTGAGAGCCATTGGGGTACATTATACCCCAGATTACCTATCGTGTGATGTCATGGGGTATGTCATACCCCGGATTAGACTAGACGATGGCCATTATGCATGTTTTATGGCATGGTCAACGCAGGAACAATCAATGCATATGTCACCTACAACAAAATGCAGAACAAAAGAGCTCAACCAGAGATGGACCGCCGAACCTTCATGCTGAAGCCCGGTGTGTGGTGAGCACGCCTCACTCATCTGCAGTGACTGCACATAGATCCTTGTAAGGTAACTTCTGTCAGGGATTACCATTCATTCTACCTGCTAAATGTGATATTACAAGTGAATATATGCACACAGACCAAAACAGAACAGCTCCATGGAAAATGACCAAAAATTATGTAAATATTTATTCCTACAGTTTTGGCTCCCTGCTTTTTGTACTTTTTTTCATTTAATTTGTTTCTCCTTTTGTTTACAGATGGACCCGACATCGGTCTACAAGAGAAGAGCCAAGAAGTCTCCATTTTAGTTTCTATTTTTCTTAGGTTAATTTGAAACTGAAGTGTTCAATTTACTGTATATTTTTTCCAAAAATTTGTTAAAATTATTTTTTTTCACTTACATTTAACTTTTTTTGCCAGAGTGAATGCAAATAAGTTATATTTTGTGTGTGCTGAAGCATATTTAAATAAATCAATGCAAACTACCATTATTAGTATTATTTTGTTTGGGGTATGTCATATCCCGGATTACCTATAAGGGAGTCCTCATGGGGGTTTACCTATCTGGGGTTAAGCTACCAGAAGAGGCTAGATGACTCCGTCGCTGATGCCTGTCCAGGATGCAACACAGCACCCCATACAATTAAGCACATTATGGAAGACTGCATTGCACACAATCACCTACGCCAACAACACAACATACACTCTTTGACAGCGCTGTGGGAAAGCCCGGTCTCGACCATGGCCTTCCTAAGGGACTCGGGACTGTTCGGCCAGACTGCCTAGGGAACAACTACTACTCCTACTGCTACTATACTATACTTATTTGTAACATTATAATATAGGACGTAAGTATGTATAGACAATAACACATAATTCACTGTAGGTTTTCTTTCATTTTCGTTCTTTTCTCATATGTTGTGTTAACAGCACAGTATTACACATTAATTACCTTTATATACTTACCCCTACTGGTTCTGATTGTCTATAAAAACAATCATGACACAGTGTAATATCACCAGCTTTGGCAGTTCCACATCTATCCAACAATGCTACACTGGTGATGGGGTAGGTGCGGTGGGTGTGGGGTGTTCGATTGCCTGGTCACTCACTGGCAGCGACTCTGGCTACTGGGGGGGGGGGAGAGAAATTAGTGCTTTCGGGTGTACACCCGAAAGCACTAATTTCTTCCCCCCCCCCCCTTCCCTAGTGGCCAGAGTCGCGACCAATGAGAGACCTGGCGATCGAACACCCCACACCCATCGCCCCTCCCACAACCCCAGCGTAAGTGTTATTGGATACATGAGGAACGACCGAAGCTGGTGATGTTACACTGTGTCATGTGTTTTTATACACAATCAGAACCAGTAGGGGTAAGTATATAAAGGTAATTAATGTGTAATACTGTGCTGTTAACACAACATATGAGAAAAGAACGAAAATGTAAAAAAACCTACCCCCTGGGGGTAGGGGGGTTTCAAGAATACTCCCCCAGCATCCCTGCTTGTCGTATGAGGCGACTAAAAAGGTTGGTGGTGGGTTAGTGCCCCACCCCGTAAAAAGAACTAACTAAACAAACGAATAAAGCGCCTCAGACCAGGACGGACAATACGTTGACGGCTAAGGAACGGACAAAGGACATTCTGAGGGTGGGAACATGGAATGTGAGAGGAGTGAATGATGAAGTGAAAGAGAGAGAGATTGTTCAGGTGCTTGAGGATGCAAGAGTGGATATATGTGGATTGACTGAAACTAAATGGAAAGGTGAAAGGGTGAGAGAATGGTAATATGGTTTAGGTATATGTGCGGGAATTAATGAGAATGAGAGGGTAAGAGAGGGAGTATGTCTGATGATAAGCAAGAAGTAGAAGGAGAATATAAGAGAGTATGGAACAGTGGGTGCAAGGATTGTATGGGTGAGGATGAAAGTAGGTATACAAGCGTGGGCGATTGTATGTGTCTATGCTCCAACAGAGGATCGAGTGGCAAGAGTGAAAGATGAGTTTTGGGCGAGAGTAGAAGCATGTATTAACAAAGCTGAGAGGAGCAAGAGAGTGCTTTTGATTGGAGACATGAATGGCAAAGCTGGGAACGTACGAGTGGATGGAGAGGTTGGTCAGTGGGGTGTGCCAGCTGATGTAGATGGGAATGGTAGTGCTTTGGTGGACATCTGTGCTTGTAAGGGATTGGCAATAGCCAACACCTACTTTCAACATAAGATGATCCACCGGTAGCCTATACTTGGACAGTAATGAGGAGAATGGATGGTGAACTTGTTGAACGAAAGGCAATGATAGACTACGTGTGTGTGGATGAGCGAATGAGAAGACAAGTGTTGGATGCAAGAGTGTGGAAAGGGTGGGGGAATGGAGTCTCAGACCATCACTTAGTGATGGCCAAGGTAAAGCTGCAAAGAAAATGGTTGAGGAGATGAAGGGGAAGACAGGAGGAAATAGCTCCTGTGACAAGAGTGGAGAATTTGCAAGACAGTGGGAAAATGGCAGAGTATAAGAG
This sequence comes from Coenobita brevimanus, assembly GCF_032717465.1. NCBI lineage: Eukaryota > Metazoa > Arthropoda > Malacostraca > Decapoda > Coenobitidae > Coenobita > Coenobita brevimanus. The sequence continues at coordinate 6,389,772 of NC_137055.1, forward strand.
CATAGTGGAAGAAAGATTGGAAAGGTATGAGCTGGAGCAGATGGAAGGGGTGGAAGACGTATGTAAGATATTTACGGAAGAGATAGGCGCAGCGTGTGAGGTGGTTTGTGGAGTGAGGAGGAGATGCAAATGTGTGCAAGGGACAGCATGGTGGAATGATGAGGTGAAACGAGCTGTGGAACAAAAGAAGAAGGCATATAGTGAATGGTTAGCGAGTAGAGGTAGGGGAGAAGATGAGAGAGAGAATAGAGAGGTATATGTGAGTAGGAGAAGGGAGGTGAAGAGACTGGCGAAGGAGAGTAAGAAGAAAGTAGATGAAGAGTTTAGGAGGAATCTGAGTGTGAAATGGAGGGAGAGTAAGAAGTTGTTTTGGAAGGAGGTAAAGAAAGTAAGGCAGTGTGAAAGGGGAAATAGTTGAGGAGTGAAAGATAAGAATAATAGATTGTTGGTGGAGAAGAGAGAGAAATTGAGGAGATGGAAGGAGCACTTTGAGGATTTGTTGAATGTATAGAGTGAGAGCAGTGCGAGTATAAGTGGTTGGGGAATGGCTGGGAGAAGAAGAGATGAGAGGAGGGAGGAAGAGATCAGTAGGACGGAAGTAGTGGAAGCAATGAAGAAGATCAAGTTGGGAAAGGCCCCAGGAATTGATGGAGTGTGTGGTGAAATGCTGAGGTATGGGGGTGAGATTGTTGTGGAGTGGATATGGAAGTTGTGTAGATTGGCTTGGGAAGAGGGAAGAGTTCCAGAGGACTGGAAATCAGGTATAATTGTTCCTTAATATAAAGGAAAAGGGGAGAGAGAAGTATGTGGTAACCATAGGGTATTTGCCTTCTTAATGTGACTAGTAAAATATATGGTAGAATACTCATTGATAGGGTTAGGCATATGACAGAGGAGCTAGTTGGAGAAGAACAAGAGGGATTTAGGAAGGGAAAAGGGTGTGTAGATCAGATATTTGTTCTAAGATGTTTAGTGGAGAAGTATCTAGAGAAGGGAAAGAAAGAGTATGCTGCCTTCATGGACTTGGAGAAAGCTTATGACAGAATAGATAGGCAATGTATGTGGAAGGTATTAAGAATATATGGAGTGGAGGGGAAATTGTTGAGTGCTGTGAAAAGTATGTACGAAGGAGCTAGGGCTAAGGTGCGAGTGGATGGTGAGCTGAGTGAGTTCTTTGATCTCATTGGAGGACTGAAACAGGGTTGTGTGATGTCTCCATGGCTGTTTAATATATACATGGATGGGGTTGTAAAGGAGGTGCAGGATAGGGCAGTGGATGTGGGGGTGGCTCTAATGAATGAGGGTGAGATTTGGAAGATTCCGGTGTTGGTGTTTGCTGATGATACAGTAATGTTGAGTGAAGATGAATGGGAGTTGCAAGGTTTGGTGAATGAATTTGGGACAGTGTGTAGGAGGAGGAAGCTGAAAGTTAATGTAAATAAAAGTAAAGTTATGGTGTTTGAGAGGAATGAAGTCACAGAATGTACAGTGAGGTTGGATGGTGAGGATATGGAGAATGTGAGTGCATTCAAGTACTTGGGTAGTGTGATAAGTAAGGATGGAACTTTGGGGGATGAAGTGCGTGAAAGGGTACAACAGGGAAGGAAGGTTGTTGGTTCACTGAAAGCAGTGATGAGAAATAGGGAGGTGAGTATGGAAGTTAAGAAGGCACTGCATGATAGTATTGTGATCCCTACCCTGACGTATGGAAGCGAGGCGTGGACCGTGCAAGAGGGGAACAAGTCAAGAGTGAGAGCAGTGGAAATGAGTTACTTGAGAGGAGCATGTGGAGTGACATGGAGGGACAGGTTGACGAATGAAGAAGTGAAGGAACGTTGTGGGGTGGATGTGGATGTGGTTGAGAAGATTAGGAGAAATGCACTGAGGTGGTTTGGACATGTGGAGAGAATGGAGAATGAAAGACTGACTAAGAGGGTGTATGTAGGTGAGGTGGAGGGAGGGAGAGGGAGGGGTAGACCGAGGATGAGGTGGAGGGATGGAGTTGAGAGGTATATGAGGGAGGGGGGGTGAGTTGGGGGGAGAGTAGTCAAATGGTGGGTGACAGAGCGACTTGGAGGCGTTTTGTCTGCGGCCACCCTTTGCGGGATTAGAGCGTCGGGCTATAGATAGATTGATAGATAGAATTATGTGTTATTGTCTATATACAGTACTTACGTCCTATATTATAATGTTACCAATAAGTATAGCATAGTGAATAACATCAGTTGCAAGATATGATGTCTTTTCTCATCCATTCTGGTTCCCACCTCCACCACCCTACTTTCTGGGTTCCTGTCTCCACCACACGCCTCTTTTTACCTTCTCATCCCCCTAGTCCCCCCCCCTCTTTATTAACCAACATAAATTAAGATAAGGACGAAATGATTCGTCAGGTATTGATCATATTGATATTATGATACACCTTGGTATTAAACACCAACAAATCAGTAACATACAATACTTCAGTATAGCTGCCAACTATTTCATCCTGTTGTAAGCTGTTACGTGACATACAGTACACACTGCAAGTTGGACCTTGTGTTACAAGGACTTACGGTTGTTTATCGTTAACACAGGTTATGTTTGGTTTTGGACTTCCATTAATTCATATTAACGTGGCAATTTAAGCTTTGCATTATAAACAAGTAAGGTTTATGCTCCTGTCATTATTGGATGAACGAAACGAATCAGGGATCGGCTCTGACGAACCACAAACTCTCAGCTTAAACGAAAATACTCCGACCTCTCGTCACAACAGTGACACAGTGTCATTATGTATATGATTGAATGTGGGTCAGTCTTTATACATAATGACATTGTTTCACTCTTTTGACAAGAGGTCGGCATATTTTCGTTAAGGCAGAGAGTTTGTGATTCGTCAGAGCCGAACATAGTTCGTTTGGTTCATGCAATAATGACAGGAACATAAACCTTATGCGTTTATAATTTAAGGTTTAAATTGCCACGTTAATATGAATTAATGGAAGTCCAAAACCAAACATAACCTGTGTTAACGATAAACAACCGTAAGTCCTTGTAACACAAGGTCCAACTTGCAGTGTGTAATGTATGTCACGTAACAGCTTACAACAGGATGAAATAGTTGGCAGCTATACTGAAGTATTGTATGTTACTGATTTGTTGGTGTTTAATACCGAGGTGTATCATAATATCAATATGATCAATACCTGACGGATCACTTCATCATTATCTTAGTTTATGTTGGTTAACAAAAGGGGGAACTTGGGGACGAAAAGGACGAGAAGGTAAAAGAGGCGTGTGGTGGAGACAGGAACCCAGAGAGTAGGGTGGTGGAGGTGGGAGCCAGAATGGATGAGAAAAGACATCATATCTTTCAACAGATGTTGTTCACTATATTGTACTTATTGGTAACATTATAATATAGGACGTAAGTATATAGAAAATAACACATAATACATTGTAGGTTTTCTTACATTTTCGTGCTTTTCTCATATTTTATGGATAACAGCACAGTATTACACATTAAATACCATTATACACTTACCGCTACTGTGTTTGATTGTCTATATAAACAATCACGACACAGTGTAACATCACTAGCTTCGGTCGTTCCTCATGTATCCAACAACGCTTACGCTGGGGTCGTGGGAGGGGCGATGGGTGTGGGGTGTTCGATCGCCTGGTCGCTCACTTGCCGCAACTCCGGCTACTAGGGGGGGGGGGGGAAACTAGTGCTTTTGGGTGTACGTCGTTGAAATAATTTACGTGGTAATGCAAACATTAGCTTTGTAAATACAATGACGTATTGCAGATTTATGAGAGATTTTATTCTTGCTTCTGGTGTTGGAGAAGGACGCCTTCATGTGGTAGCACCGGTGTAACAGGGCAATCCACTGCTCAGTTATACAAATGTTCCTCAACTCGCTCCCCGTCCCCCCAAACTAGATGGTGAGCTACTATAGAAGGGCAACGTTTAGCCTGCAGTCCACTGGGTCACATTTTAGATGAACCTACAACTATTATTACTACCACTACAGACGGCTTCACTCACCTAAAGCGAAACCTCCTGAACTGAAAGGATTATTGCAGACTATGCAAGCCCTCAAATTCGCATAAATTTTCTCCTAAGATGAAAAAAGTCGCAAAAAGATAGTCGCATAAAGATAAGCAAGAATAGCCTACTACAGAAGTGACGTCCTCTGGCTGAAGGGGCTAACAGATTCGTTCTGATTACAGGCCAATAAAACTATCAGCCCCATCACAACAGATAACACCAACATTACCTTCAACTGGCCTACATTATCACAGCCTCTGCCACCACCAACAACACCAACACTACCACCAGCACCGACACCAGCACCAACACTAACACCACCAACACCAACACCACCAGCACCAACACCGACACTAACATTATCACCACCAACACTAACACCACCAACACCAACACCACCACCACCAACACCACCAACACCAACACCACCAGCACCAACACCGACACTAACATTATCACCACCAACACGAACACCAACACTGTCACCACCAACACCATCACCACCAACACCAACACCGACACTAACATTATCACCACCAACACTAACACCACCAACACTAACACCACCAGCACGCTAACATTATCACCACCAACACTAACACCACCAACACCAACACCACCAGCACCAACACCGACACTAACATTATCACCACCAACACGAACACCAACACTGTCACTACCAACACCATCACCACCAACACCAACACTATCGTCACCACCACCAGCACCAGCACTATCACCACCAATATCAACACTAACACTATCACCACCACCACCACCATCAACACTATCACCAACACCACCAACACCAACACTATCACCACCACCAAAAACACTATCACCATCACCACCAACACCAACTATCACCACCAACACCAGCACTAACACTATCATCACCAACACCAACACTATCACCACCATCATCAACACTATCACCACCACCACCAACACTAACACAATCATCACCACCACCAACAAGAAACACTATCACCTCCAACACCAACACCAAGACTACCACCACCAACACCAACGCAAAACACTATCGCCACCAACACCAACACAAACACTATCACAACCAACACCAACACTATCACCACCAACACCAACACCAACATTATCACCACCGACACCAGCACCAGCACTATCACCACCAACACCAACACTATCAACAAACACCAACACTGTCACAACCAACACAAACACAAAAACTATCAACACTAACACCAACACCAACACTGTCAACACCGACACCAACACTATCAATACTAACACCAACACTATCAATACTAACACCAACATCAACACTATCAATACTAACACCAACATCAACACTATCAACGCTAACACCAACACCAACACTATCAACACTAACACCAACACCAGCACTATCAACACTAACACCAACACCACCACTATCAACACTAACACCAACACCACCACTATCAACACCAACACCAACACCACCACTAACACCAACACCAGCACTATCAACACCAACACCAACACCAGCACTATCAACACTAACACCAACACTATCAACACCAACACCAACACCAACACTATCAACACTAACACCAAAACCAGCACTATCAACACCAACACCAACACTATCAACACTAACACCAACACCAACACAATCAACACCAACACTGTCAACACCGACACCAACACTATCAACACTAACACCAACACCAGCACTATCAACACTAACACCAACACCAGCACTATCAACACTAACACCAACACCAACACTAACACCAACACCAGCACTATCAACACTAACACCAACACCAACACTAACATCAACACTAGCACTATCAACACTAACACCAACACCAGCACTATAAACACTAACACCAACACCAGCGCTATCAACACTAACACCAACACCAACACTATCAACACTAACACCAACACCAACACTAACACCAACACTAGCACTATCAACACTAACACCAACACCAGCACTATAAACACTAACACCAACACCAGCACTATCAACACTAACACCAACACCAACACTAACACCAACACTAGCACTATCAACACTAACACCAACACCAGCACTATAAACACTAACACCAACACCAGCGCTATCAACACTAACACCAACATTAACACTATCAACACTAACACCAACACCAACACTATCAACACTAACACCAACACTAACACTATCAACACTAACACCAACACCAGCACTATCAACACTAACACCAACACCACCACTATCAACACTATCACCAACACCAACCCTATCATCACTAACACCAACACCAACACTATCACCACCAACACCAACATTATCTACAAACACCAACACTATCACCACGAACACTATCAACACTAACACCAACACTATCACCACAAACACTATCAACACTAACACCAACACCAACACTGTTAACACTGACACCAACACCAGCACTATCAACACTAATACCAACACAAGCACTATCAACACCAACACCAACACCAACACTATCAACACCAACACCAGCACTATCAACACTAACACCAACACTATCAACACTAACACCAACACCAGCACTATTAACACCAACACCAGCACTATCAACACTAACACCAACACCAGCACTATCAACACTAACACCAACACCAACACTATCAACACTAACACCAACACCAGCACTATCAACACCAACACCAACACCAGCACTATCAACACTAAAACCAACACCAGCATTATCAACACTAACACCAACACCAACACTATCAACAGTAACACCAACACCAGCACTATCAACACTAACACCAACACCAGCACTATCAACACTAACACCAACACCACCACTATCAACACTAACACCAACACCAGCACTATCAACACCAACACCAGCACTATCAACACCAGCACCAGCACTATCAACACTAACACCAACACCAGCACTATCAACACCAACACCAACACCAGCACTATCAACACTAACACCAACACCAGCACTATCAACACCAACACCAACACTAACAACAACACCAACACTATCAACACTAACACCAACACCAACACTATCAACACTAACACCAACACCAACACTATCAACACTAACACCAACACTATCAACACAAACACCAACACCAACACTGTCAACACCGACACCAACACTATCAACACTAACACCAACACCAACACTATCAACACTAACACCAACACCAGCACTATCAACACTAACACCAACACCAACACTATCAACACTAACACCAACACCAGCACTATCAACACCAACACCAGCACTATCAACACTAACACCAACACCAACACTAACACCAACACCAACACTATCAACACTAACACCAACACCAACACTATGAACACTAACACCAACACCAGCACTATCAACACTAACACCAACACCAGCACTATCAACACTAACACCAACACCAACACTATCAACACTAACACCAACACTATCAACACTAACACCAACACCAGCACTATCAACACTAACACCAACACCAACACTATCAACACTAACACCAACACTATCAACACTAACACCAACACCAGCACTATCAACACTAACACCAACACCAGCGCTATAAACACTAACACCAACACCAGCGCTATCAACACTAACACCAACATTAACACTATCAACACTAACACCAACACTATCAACACTAACACCAACACTAACACTATCAACACTAACACCAGCACCAGCACTATCAACACTAACACCAACACCAACACTATCAACACTAACACCAACACCAACACTATCAACACTAACACCAACACCAACACTATCAACACTAACACCAACACCAACACTATCAACACTAACACCAACACCAACACTATCAACACTAACACCAACACCAACCTTATCAACACTAACACCAACACTAACACCAACACCAGCACTATCAACACTAACAACAACACCAACACTATCAACACTAACACCAACACCAACACTATCAACACTAACACTAACACTATCAACACTAACACTAATACCGGCACTATCAACACACACACCAACACGAACACTATCAACACCGACACAAGGACTATGAACACTAACACCAACACCAACACTATCAACACTAACACCAACACAAGCCAGCACTATCAACCCTAACACCAACAGCAACACTATCAACACTAACACCAACACTATCAACACCAACACCAACATCAACACTACCAACACTAACACCAACACCAGCATTATCAACACTAACACCAACACCAGCACTATCAACACTAACACCAACACCAACACTATCAACACTAACACCAACACCAGCACTATCACCACAAACATTAACTTATCACCACCAACACCAACTCATCACCACCAACACTAACACTATCACCACCAACATCAGCATCAACACAAACACCAGCACTATCACCACCAACACCAACATCAACACAAACACCAACACTATCACCACCACAACCAACACTATCACCACCAACAACACCAAGACTATCACCACCAACACCAACACTATCACCACCTACAACAACACCAAATCTATGACCACCAACATCATCTCATCCTCACCAACACCAACACTATCACCACCAACACCAACTCATCACCACCAACACCATCACTATCACCACCAACACCAACACTATCTCCACCACCAGAAACACGAACACTATCACCGCCAACACCAACTCATCACCACCAACACCAACTCATCACCACCAGCACCAACGCAATCACCACCAACGCCAACTCATCTCCACCAACACCAACACTATCACCACCAACACCATCTGATCTCCACCAGTACCAACATCAACACCAACACTATCATCACCAACACCAACACCAACACTATCACAACCTACAACAACACCAATACTATTACTACCAACAACATCATCACCAACACCAACACCAACACTATCACAACCTACAACAACACCAATACTATTACTACCAACAACATCATCACCAACACCAACACCATGACCATTAAAACCAACTCATCACCATCAACACCAAAACCAACTCACCACCACAAACACCAACACCAACACTGTCACCACCATCACTACCAACGCTATCACCACCACCACGAACGCCAATACTATCACCAGCACCACCAACACCAACACCATCACCACCAATACCAACACGATCACCACCAACACCAACACCATCACCACAAACACCAACACAATCACCACCAACACTATAACCACCAACACCAACACTATCACCACCAACACCATCACCATCACCACCATCAACATCAACACTATCACCACCAACACCAACACTATCACCAACACCATCACCACCAACGCTATCACCACCAGCACCAACACCAACGTTATCACCACTACCACCAACACCAACTCTATCAACACCACCACCAACACCAACTCTATCAACACCACCTCAAACACCTACACTCCCACCACCAACAACAACACCAACACTATCACCACCTACAACACCAACACTATCATCACCAACACCAACTCATCACCACCAACACCAACTCATCACCACCAACACCATCTCATCTCCACCAACACTAACACTATCACCACCAACACCAACTCACCACCACCAACACCAACATTATCACCACTAACACCAACAGTATCATCACCCACACCAACAGCAACACCAACACTATCACCAACACCACCAACACCATCACCGCCTACAGCAACACCAACACTATCACCACCAACACCAACACTATGACCATCAAAACCAACATCATCCTGGGTGGTGATTTCAAAGCCAAGTCGTCGGCCTGGCATGCCAACAATCCTGACACAGACAGAGGGCTTGCACTACAATCCCAGAAAAATCTTCTATTCATACTGAACAATCTAGAGCGACATACCCATATCCCACACCAAGCCCTCTTCCTCCCATCATCCCCAGACATCACCCTCTGCTCCCCAAACCTCGCCTCCACTACATCCAGGAGAGTGGTCAAAACCCTATTTTCTAATCACCTCCCAATCATCATCACTACCAAAACCAGAATCACCCCAGCTGGCCACAGACACACATACACTAGTTATAAGAGAGCCAACTGGGAGGCCTTTGCAACTGAAACAGAACAACGTTTCGAAACACTAAACATTACACCCATCACAAACATCAACAGTGCTGTGCACACTTTCAATACAATTAAACAAAATGCAGACAAAAGACACATCCCTAGAGGTAACAGAAAGAGACACAATCCCAACTTCACACCAGAAATTCAAGGCATCATCAGTCAACGGGACACACTGTGACACTCCCCAACACCCCATACACAAGACACCATACAACACATACAAGAACTCAACACTTAAATAAACAATAAAATATCAGAACAACAAACGCTAAACTGGAATAATTATCTCCAAACACTTGACCACAAAACAAACACCAGTAAACTCTACAAAACACTAAACAGCATCACACTTTCCAACAGCAACACTACACACTCACATGCCGCCATCACAACAACAGACACCATACCTTCAAACAACAAGCAAACACTCTCATCAATCACTTTTCACAGGTCAGCCATCTAAACCGCCATCCCGATGACCGACGTATCATCTGATGTAAGAGACATTTCCCCACAGACCCAGACTATGCACATTTCACTTAAACCAGACGAAGCACATCATTAGCTACCTTAAGCACTCATCTGCCTGTGGACCAGAAAACATTAGCAACATTCACCTTAAACATCTTGGACCACAAGGCATACAAGCACTCACCAACATATCAAACTACAGCTACTCACACAGCATAATACCCAACATCTGTTAGCATGGCATTATTATCACTATCCCCAAACCCAACAAAGACCCCACGTTACCTTTCTCACACCGCCCCATCACACTCCTCTGCACCCCCTCTAAAGTCACTGAACGACTGGTACTACAACTAGTCACACCTCACATTCCCCTAGCCCAATCACAACATGGCTTTAGGCCACTACTCTCCACAAACACCATTCTTACAGACCTTACACAGAGAGTTTTTGATGGCATGAATTCAGCTAGGCCACCACACGGAACACTCCTAGTCACACTAGACATCAGCAAAGCTTTTGATGCCATCCCCCGCCACAACCTCACGAACAGAATTCTCAACATAAACATGCACAATAACACAAAGAAATGGTTGGCAAACTACTTAGCAGGCAAATGTGCACATGTAACATTTGCCGGTCAGTCTTTTAACATCAGAAACTTCACAAATGGCGTCCCCCAAGGATCTGCTTTGTCCCCTACACTCTTTAACCTATACATGCACGACATACCCACACCCCACACACCACAGATACACATAGCTTCCTATATAAATGATATAACACTTACATGTATGCACCAAAACGCAAACACAGCTGCACACATCCTCCAACTTTACCTCAACACACTACATGAATGGTTCACCACAAAAGGCTCAAAATAGCCCCAGCCTAATCTACACTGACCCTTTTCACAAACTGGACAGCAGAACACAGTCACATCCCACACCTCACCATAGCCTAAACAACACTCCCCTACCACACACACACACACACACACACACACACACACACACACACACACACACACAAAATCCTTAGTGTAACATACAATACATCGATGTCATTTAAACAATACATCACAAACATTAAAAATAAAATAACACCAAGACTCAATGCCTTGAGGTCACTTGCCCATACAACATTTGGACACAACAAAGAAACCACCACCACAGTATACAAACAATGCATACGTTCAGTGATGAATTATGGAAGCCCTGCCTGGGCTCCTAACCTCACCAAAACACACTGCAACACTCTACAGACCATACAGAACAAGGCCCTAAAAATAATCACAGGATGCACAGCTATTACACCCACAGACCACCTACATCAAGAAACCAAAGTCCTCAAAGTCAAGGATCACCTAGACATGAGAGGCACCCAGATTCTTGCTGCAGCCTCCACAAACCCACAGCATCCACTACATTACATGGCAGCATATCCACCCACACCAAGGAACATCAAAACAACACCCAGCACACAAAATCATACACAAATGCTGTCATCTCTCCCCCCTCGCCCACCTCAGACCAGCTTCCAGAAGCATATCGACACTCAAATCACTTATCGCTCTATTCAGTCACTTAAAGACAACACACAGCTGCATACACGGCCTCCTGACATCCACCCATCTGAATCCTATCTCCCTCGCGAGGATAGGGTCCACCTGGCCAAGCTGAGATGTGGGCACCATTCAGCTCTGTTAAGCTACCAGAAGAGGCTGAATGACTCTGTCGTTGATGCCTGTCCAATATGTAACACAGCACCCCATACTATTAAGCACATTATGGAAGACTGCATTGCATACAATCACCTACGCCAACAACACAACATACACTCTTTGAGAGCTCTGTGGGAAAGCCCGGTCTCGGCCATGGCCTTCCCAAGGGACTAGGGGCTGTTCGGCCAGACTGCCTAGGGAACAACTACTACTACTACCACTACACCAATACCAACATTATCACCACCACCAACACCAACACTCTGACCACCAACACCACCACCAACACCAACACTACCACCACCACCTCTAACCCCAGCACTTTCACCACCATTAGCGCTATCATCATAACAACAGCCGTCATCACAACACCACCACACCTCTCATAACGCCCTAACCTTATCTAATCATAGTTAAAACTGATCCCAGGATATTTGTTGTGGTGCAGGTGAGAAGCAATACTTAAAAAGCATGACCACAGCATAATGAAAAACAAAACACCAGCAAAGGTGCCACCTGCATTCGTTTAAGTTTATAATGTAGGCGATGAAAAATATTATATTCCTTTCATACATCATTGCGATAGTTCAGTTTTTTCTATTGCCTTGCGAGAACATAATGTACGCATTGAATAATGACTCTGGGTTATGTGCCAGAGATCTATGGCCAAATATAAGTGATAAAGAAAGCAACGTTATAGTGCAGTATAATAATAATAATAATAATAATAATAATACACCATTACAGCTGAAGCGTAGAATTGTTCTCCCTGCTAGTAATAATAATAATAATAATAATAATAATAATAATAATATAATGATAATGATAATTATTATTATTATTATTATTATTATTATTATTAAACTTGGACCATACAGTTTAGATCAAAGCAGATGATGACGTATGAAAGTATCCAACATCAATTCTTCCACGTCTCACTGAACACTGTTAAGTATGCTCCACCTTGAAAGACCATTAATTTTAGGTGTATGAATTACAGCAGGAATAGCAAAAATTTAATTTTAAAAATCGATGTTCAGGATCCCTACTCATCGACTGAAGGCAATCGGTTTCTGCTAAGCCACAATCTCCCCATAGAAGACAAATCACATCGTCTCAAAAAGTACAGCTTGGTGTGAATGGATGAAGGTGAAGCAAACTGACCAGTCTGACCAGTTCGTGAAAGGAAGAACATACTGATTACACACCTTTCTCTTGGAAGGGCTGAGGTAACTTTTTATTTTTTAACTCCTTAGCTTTTTTTTCTGAATTTTTTAATTATTTTTATTTTTACTTTTTCTTACAACTTCTTAACTTCTATTTTTCAATCCCTCAAATCAGATGACCTATAACCAGTTATATTTTTACCTGCGGCGATAGCCAGCAGGTCAGTGATTGGCCAGTGTACCTCTTTTTCTTCTTCTTTTTCTGATGGGTTTGTTAAAAGGAGGCCTTTGAAGACATAACAGTGGTACCATAAGAGGTAATTTGAACGGAGAATCCAAATCTGCCATCAGCTGACACCGGAGTTGGCGCCCTGTAGCGACAACATTAGTAAAAGTGCTTCATTGCGGCACTCTGTTACGGCACCTCAGGCATCTGGGCAGAGGATCTCTCTGTTAAGGCTAGTTACTTTTTACAGCAAACTGTTTTAAACAAGGGCCTTGCCGCTGGTCCCAGAGCAATTCTAATCATGTTCTACCTCCAGATGATATTATTCGGCTTAGGAAAGACTCATCAAGCTGGAGGAGTCAGCTGTAGCCCCTTATTAATTCCGTATTCTAAGACGTCCTACGTAGTTTGAATAAAGTCGTCTGAAGACAGTAAAAATAATAAAATAAAATAAAAGGGGTCTACTGTGCTCTCTCTCTCTCTCTCTCTCTCTCTCTCTCTCTCTCTCTCTCTCGCTGTTATTTAACTAATTTCATTATCTTGATATTCTGATTCCATAATTACAATATCTTCATTCATTACCCTACTCAGGCACTTCATTCACTCTTACTAAAAGCACCTGACCTTAGCCATGAACAACATTTAAAAACACATATACATCTATCTATCTACGACCAGACTCCATTACCCAGTAAGGTGCAGCCGTTTGTCTTTGGGTTAGTGGTTATACATGGAGGGGCACTAACCCTCCTCCAACCCACCTGTTGAAACACAGGGAACATGTGTGGGTTGATTATAATATGGTTACCACCAACGTTGTAAATGTTTTCTTGACTTTCAGGAAACCATTACGTTTGTCACTCAAGGTAACGCTACCTGAAAGGGAAAAAAGAGTAATTAGAAAAGGTGAGAGAGGAAAGATGGGAAAAGCAGGAAGAGAGGAGAGAAGACACAGAAAAAGCATGAAAATGTAAAGGAATATGTAGGCAGCACTTCATCAAGTGAGTGGGTGATTATCGCCACAACCTAAACAAATATACACAACATTTTATCCAATGAAGAAAGAGGGAATATACTATGACACAATGCACAATTTGTCCCCTAAATAGGAAAAAATATATAAACCAGTCAAAAATTACATACATCCACTAAAAATTCTAATATCTGGATATTTCCAGGTGTCCGGGTAAGAGATGTTAAATAAATAGACCGAGGGCATGGAAAATTCGTGATGAAAAAAAGTTCCGAAGTTGCCCACTTCTGAGCGTAAAAAATTGACAATATTGGCTAATTTGCATAACAACGCTGGGTATTTGGAGGTGAAGTGTGTGTGTGTGTGTGTGTGTGTGTGTGTGTGTGTGTGTGTGTGTGTGGCCTGGTAGCAAAATTGTTAGAGAAGTGGTTTGATTGTGTTCAGTATGGATGGCTGGTATCAGCGCCGAAGCTGTGATATGTGAGGATGTCCGGCACGTACAGTGACAGAAAACGGAGTCTCATATCAAACGAAAAAAAAAAAAAGATAAACGATCTAAAAATTATTGTCTACCATAAAGGCAAAAGTAATGACAACACTACAGCCTTTTTACTTTATCTTAGCATAATCTTGCCATTTTCTCTCTTGAATGCCGAGCTGGGACAAGAGATTAATACTGGAATACAATACTAGTCAGGAAGAAGTGCTATGGCAAGGATTGTGTGTGCATTGTCTTGTTCTGCCTCTGAGCCATTGTCACGAGTTGGCGCGATTAAGTATTTGAATAAACTCGTGACATTAACTTTGGTGGGAAACCGCGAATTCTAGTGGAATCCTAGTATTTATCACTCAGTTTAACCGCCACGTATTCACCCGATCGGGAATGTTTCAGGACATTTTTCACTGTTTCATAAGTGATCGTCTTTGTGCGAGACATTAGCACCTCCGCTGAGTGATTTATTATGGGCGTGTTTCGCTCATTCTAGCCGTTAGCAAGTGGGGCTCGACACTCGCCTCTATCTCATGATTTGAACTCAGTTAAGATTTGTGCGCCGTGGAAGCAGGTAGTGTGTGTGTGGCAGCGTCCTTCCTCAGCAAAGACACCTAGTTCCCGCCACCGCCGTTGAATTCCCACCTAGCGTGACTGGCAAGAGGCTCAGGGTGTGCAGCGTCCTTCCTCAGCAACGACGCCCAGTCATCCGCTTTGTCCACTTTTCTGACCAGTATTTCTATTCGTTTTTTCTTAGGTTTAAGAGTTAGCTTTTGAGTGAGCGAGTGAGTGTGATCTCTTTATTTTGAATTCATTTTGAAATGTAACGTAAATTTATTTCATTGTAATCAATAAATTTAACAGTTCTTTTTCTTGAGCTTAATGTAATGTAAACTCGTGTTTTATTTTCCATATTAAGCTTATTTCACTTATAGCTCCTAGTTTGCATAAACGCTTTGCATTATTCACAACTGGTACTTAGGCTAGTCCTTTTTATTATCTTAAATCCATTGTGCCATCTAGGAGTTAATTGTACCAGCAAGAACCTGTTTATCATTAATAGCATTAGTTATTGATTGTCAGGGGTGGAGTCACTTTCTCCAGAGGCCAACAGTACTAATAAACAGCATGTGTGAATAATTAGTCTCTGCTGTGTGCTGTTGAGAAAGTTTATAAATTCTCGTCCTTAGAGAATCGGCGAAGTAAGTCGGCATTAAGTAATCATTGCTTGATTTTCATAAGACAATTCATTGTCCTGTTCTTAAGTATTATTGAATAATATTCTTTAATACTGAATATTCATAAAAAAACCATGACATTTGGTGACCTCGCCAGGATATTAACTCCTAGCTCTAAAGTTATTCACGAGATAATACTCACTCACTCATACTTAGGTATTTACCAATGAAGTCTAAAGGCACGATCTTACTGGTGATTATTAATCCATTTCTATTAATTTATGTAATAGTTTTCACAGTCAGTTGTTTGTTTAATTTTCTTTCCTTATCAGTTTAATTAGATAAAACTGGTCAACACTACCCTGTGCCTATATTCTTTATTCTTGATTATTAGCATCCTTCTTTGCAAAATTGCAGTCAGTACTAAGTCGCTAGTTTACTTAGATTGAGTTAGCATCATGTCTACCAGCGTCTATGTACAGGAAGCTAAAGATATGGGGCTTACTGACCCAGAGAAATAAAGGACTTTGTCTTCTCTCGGTTTAATTACGAGCAGCAATGCAAGAGTGATGCTCATGAGGAGTGTCGAATTCAGCATGAGGAACGCGAAAAAGAGCGCGAATATGACCGAGAACAGCGCGAACACGAGCGAGAACAGCGCGAACTCGAGCAAAAACAATGCAAACTCGAGTCAGAACATGAGCGAGAACAGCTTCAGGAACGAGAGAGAGAACGTCAATACGAGTTACAACAACTCGAGAGAGAACGAGAACATGAACGCGCCGAGCAAGAAGCGCACGAAAGACATGAACTTGAAGTGCTGAAGCTCAAGCGAGATTCCTTGGCTTCAGACACATCTGGTGCAGCTGGCCCAAGCTCCACGAGCGTTCTCCCTACACATGTTCTGGCGACCCCACACATCAAGCTTCCCCCATACAAGGAAGGGGAGCGAGTCAAGCCATACATAGCTCGTTTTGAAGACATGGCTCAGCTTTACCAGCTGGATGATGCAGCTAAGTGGCTTCAATTTCTTAGCCTGTTTGAGGGCCCTGCCCTCGATATTCTCCACAGAATTCGTGGAGAGAATCTCACGTATGAGATGATGAAGGCCTCACTCGTCAAAGGTTACAGTCTCACTGTTGACAACGCCAAGATTCAGTTCATGAGGGCGCGTTTACAGGAAAAAGAGACTGCCGTTCAGTTTCTTGACCGGCTTACTGCTTACTTAGATGAGTGAATGGAGAAAGATGAAACTCCTGCCACGGATGAGGGGATAATTGACCTTATGCTGCGCACGCAGCTAGAAAAGTCGTGGCCTACTGAACTTCTGGCTCAGCTTAAGATCTGCCAGGTAAGAGATGCCAGCCAATTGGTGAAGAAGGCTGATGCATTTTTCACTGCATACGAGTGCCAAACTCGCAAGGAGCATACCTGGAACAGGAAAGCTGATAAATCTGGAAAACCGTCTCAGAATGAACCCCAGCAACAAGGCCGTTCTCTGAATAGTGGCCAAGGTCCAATACCGCAGAGGAAGGACCAGAGGCAAAACACTCAGAAGCCTGACTGGAAGCAGTACAACAAATACCCTAACCAGCAGCAGTATCAGCCACACAACCGACCGTCAGGACTATCCTTTTCAGCACCAGCCCCAGTGTATTGGAGGCAGGAGGCGAATGCAGCCTTCATTCCTCAGCAGCAGCACGGTGGTCACGTCCCTACCAGTACGGGTACTCCCCCACAGTTCTCTAGTCCCACAGTGACAGTGAACCCCCCTCCACAGATGGCCAATGCTCCATCTCCCCAGGCAGTGAGTACAACCCCTCAGGTATCTAATTTTCAGGGCACCATGTTTGCCGCATCATTTATTCAGCAGCCTAATCAGTGGCTAGGTGCTTCCTCCACAGACCCTCCCACAGGTGACAGTGCCTTCCTTGTGCAGCCAGGGTTTGTGGGAGACATTCCTGTGAAGGACCTGAGAGATAATGGGTCCTCAGGTTGCTCTGTCAGGTAGAGTCTAGTCCGGCTGAGCAAGACACAGGTCGACAGATCCAAGCTAACCTTATTGATGGATCAGTGAGATTGTTCCCTGAGGCACGTATCCAGGTGGCATCTCCATTTTACACTGGTATGACACTCGCAGTTGTCATGCCAGAACCTTTATTTGACCTTATCATAGGCAGTATTCCCGGTGCCAAGGATAGTTGCACTGAAGATGAAGCTACTCAGACTTCGGCTACAGTAACACAAGCCATGGCTGAGGCTCCAAACTGTGTCACCCCAGTGACCATTGAATCGCCGCAACATCTGATGTGTAGCCAAGTTGTTGTTCAAGAACAACATTCTGACCCGACACTTGCTGCCGTGCGAAAGAAACAAAAGGGTTGAGTAATAAAATATTCACAGGGAGGTCAAGCCAAGTTCCTTCATAAACAAGGACGGCTCTACCGTGAGTCACGAACACCCAAGGGTGAGGTTCGACTGCAGTTTGTCGTTCCTGCCAAGTACCACCAAGCAGTGTTAGAATGGGGTCATTGTTCAGCCTCAGGAGGTCACATGGGCAAAAGGAAGACCCAGGGCTGTATCCGAGCTGACTTTTTCTGGCCAGGGATGGGATGAGAAATAGGTAGTTTTGTGTGTGTTCCTGCAATGTGTGTCCACGTACCACTAATCAGGGACATGTCCTTCCTGTGCTGTTTTAACCCACACCCATAATCTCTGAAGCAATTGAAAGAGAGGGCAGTGGTAATGTGGGTGCAGACCTGACGTCTCGCCCGTTGGCCCCACAGGACACAGTAGGTCCAGGGCCTGTATATACATGTATACCATAAGTTAAGGGGGAAGTTTGAGAACCCCACAGAGACAGTCCGAGGCTGTGTATGAATTACTTTGTGGAAAGTCTCGAGCTGTGGGCCTCTCTGAGGACTCCCGGAGAATGCATATTGTCCACATGAGTGTTCACATCCACGGTGGGTGTTAAAATGTGACCTGCCCAAGATTGCGTAGGAATTCTCAGCTTCCTGTCATTAGTCGTAAGTGTAGAGTTAGGTTAATCAGTAAACTGCCCATTCTAAGAGATTTGAGCGATTCAAGAACTGACATGTTTCCTGGTTAATGATGTTCGGTTAACAAGTAAACTGCCTGTTCTAAGAGATTTGAGCAATTCAAGAACTGACAAGTTTCCTGCTTAATAACTTAGCTTAACCAGTAAACTACAAGGGTCCTGAGAGATTTGTGAATCCTAAGAATACGTTTCCTGGTTAATAATGACATAGGTACTGATTGCTAGGCAGAGAGAGAGATATGACACTTTTGATGCTTCATCTTGATTCCTTTCGCAGGTGCAGCTGGTGGGTGCAGCATTGTCATGCAGATCAGCTGGTCGTCCCTGTCGCATGCTGCCGCCTCTTCTCTTCTGCCTCATCGTCATTATTTACTATAAATTTGTATTATATCATTTTACACGTAGGTACAGTTATACCACAACTGTCACACCTACACCGTGTATTATATACATCACGCTACATAACAATTAGTTGTTAATGTTAATGTAGTGAACTTTTCACTCAGTTTGACCTGAGTGCAGGATTTTTCACCATCGTCACGGAGTTTTTCCCTCAAGCTTGCTTCTATTGACGTAAATACGAGTTTTTTTTCGCTCACTGGCGACTATGACTTTCTCCTGTAGCAGGATAGCACACACACATCACAGTGTGAATCTTGTGTGACTGAGTTAGGATTTATATGTATGTATATTGAAATTTTTTTCCTGAGAAAAAAATTTCATTTTTGATGGGGCATAATGTCACGAGTTGGCACGATTAAATATTTGAATAAACTCATGACATTAACTTTGGTGGGAAATCGCGAATTCTAGTGGAATCCCAGTATTTATCACTCAGTTTAACCGCCACGTATTCACCCGATCAGGAATGTTTCAGGACATTTTTCACTATTTCATAAGTGATCGTCTTTGTGCGAGACATTAACACCTCTGCTGAGTGATTTATTATGGGCGTGTTTCGTTCATTCTAGCCATTAGCCAGTGCAGCTCGACACTCGCCTCTTTCTCACGATTTGAACTCAGTCAAGATTTGAGCGCCGTGGAGGCAGGTAGTGTGTGTGTGGCAGCGTCCTTCCTCAGCAAAGACACCTAGTTCCCGCCACCGCCGTTGAATTCCCACCTAGCGTGATTGGCGAGAGGCTCAGTGTGTGTAGCGTCCTTCCTCAGCAACGACGCCCAGTCATCCACTTTGTTCACTTTTCTGACCAGTATTTCTTTTCGTTTTTTCCTAGGTTTAAGAGTTAGCTTTTGAGTGAGCGGGTGAGTGCGATCTCCTTATTTTGAATTCATTTTGAAATGTAACTTAAATTTATTTCATTGTAATCAATAAATTTAACAGTTCTTTTTCTTGAGCTTAATGTAATGTAAACTTGTGTTTTATTTTCCATATTAAGTTTATTTCAATTATAGCTCCTAGTTTGCATAAACGCTTTGCATTATTCACAACTGGTACTTAGGCCAGTCCTTTTTATTATCTTATATCCGTTGTGCCATCTAGGAGTTAATTGTACCAGCAAGAACCTGTTTATCATTAATAGCATTAGTTATTGATTGTCAGGGGTGGAGTCACTTTCTCCAGAGGCCAACAGTCCTAATAAACAACACGTGTGAATGATTAGTCTCTGCTGTGTACTGTTGAGAAAGTTTATAAATTCTCGTCCTTAGAGAATCGGCGAAGTAAGCTGCATAAAGTAATCATTGCTTGATTTTCACAAGACAATTCATTGTCCTATTCTTAAGTATTATTGAATAATATTCTTTAATATTGAATGTTCATAAAAACCCCGTGACAGCCATTCAAAGCTGTAAAAGGAAAAAATCTTGGCCAGTTTAAGGTAAAAAGATTATAGAAAATACTGTTAACTCTTAACTCTGGGAAATGGTACCATGCGTGTGGACTGTGACTACAAGTTCACATAGGATTAAATTTAGCGCTCCAAGAAATGAAGTTTTATCAAGTATTTACGAAGAGAATTCTGAACTGTAACTAAAAACCCATGCTGTAGCACCAGTCGAGCAGGGCAGTACTCCCGAGGTGGATGGAAAGCTGATGACAGGGAGTGCTGGAGCTCCCGTTTCATCAGCCCTCAGGACTAGTTCCTGACCATCCCCCTTTGCTGAACTTTTTCAGTGTCTCAGTTACAGAGAGAGTAGGCCAGCATGCTCTCCAGTACAAATTTCTCTAACTATCTTCACCAAACTACATGCACAGTACACACTACATTTCCTATTCAAAAATCAACAAAAATGGCGTCTATTAATCAAGCCTCGGAGTCCCCAGGGGGGGGGACCATAAATGCCCCCGCCATCTGCCCCTCTCCCGGTGACGACTCGAGGTGCCTGGAACCACTGTCTGACTCTCTTCTTCTTCATTTCTGCAACATTCGCGGCCTTTCATCTAACTTTCGCTCTGTTGAGCACCACCTCTCCTCCTCTAAACCTCACCTTCTTTTTCTGACGGAGACTCAGCTGTTTGAGGCAACCGACAGCAAACCCTTTTCTGTATCCTCCTACTTTCTCTATACTCATTTCAAAGCCAAAGGTGGCTGTTGTGTATACATACGCAACGACTTATCTTGCTCTCGTGTTCCTGAACTTGATTCTTCTGAATTCTCCACACTCTGGCTTCGGCTTTCCTGTCATTCTCTGACTAAATATATCTGTGCTGTTTACTTATCCCCTAATTCTACTGACTATCAAAAATTCTTCGACTATCTTACTTCTACGATGGAACACATTCTGTCCATTTCTCCTTTCTCTGAAATCTCCATTCTTGGAGATTTCAATGTTCACCACCACCTTTGGCTCTCCTCTCCTTTCACGGATCCACCTGGTGAACAAGCCTACATCTTTTCTATCCTTAATGACCTAGAGCAGCTTGTACAGCACCCTACCCGTATCCCTGACCGCCTTGGAGAGAGCTCCAACATACTTGACCTCTTCCTCACAACTAATCCTTCTGTTTACTCTGTTAATCTTTTCTCTCCGTTGGGCTCCTCAGATCACAACCTTATTACCTTAACCTGTCCTATCACTCCGGTACGGCCTGTGGACCCTCCAGGGAAACGTCGTCTGTGGCATTTTGGAGCCGCGAACTGGGAGGCCCTCAGGCAGTACTTCTTTGATTTTC
The DNA here is from genome assembly GCF_032717465.1 of Coenobita brevimanus. Lineage (NCBI taxonomy): Eukaryota > Metazoa > Arthropoda > Malacostraca > Decapoda > Coenobitidae > Coenobita > Coenobita brevimanus. The sequence continues at coordinate 6,412,304 of NC_137055.1, forward strand.
CCTGGAATGATTATTGCTTCCATGGCCGTGAGCCATCTGAGTGTGCCTTGCGCATTACGGAGGTTATTCTCTCGGGCATGGAAGCATACATTCCTTTCTCATATCCTTTGACTAACGCAAGAAAGCCTTGGTTTAATCACGCTTGTTCTAATGCTGTCCGCAACAAGGAGAAGGCCTACAAAAGGTACCGGAGCCAACCCACCCCTGAATCACATCATCTTTAAGTTTCTGCCCGGAATCGTGCTAAGTCTGTTCTTCGCTCTACTAAAAATAATTTCATCCATACTAAATGCTCTCAACTCTCCAACTCGAATTCTTCCCGCTCCTTCTGGCACCTTGCCAATAATCTTTCTAACAACTTTACCTCATCATCCTTCCCTCCTCTTTTCTACTCTGATGGTTCTGTAGCTATTTCTTCTACTGATAAAGCAGATCTCTTCGCACAGACTTTCTCCTCCAATTCCACCTTAGACGATTCCGGTGCTGTTCCTCCATCACTTCTCCCCTCTGACTTCCTCATGGCTGACATTAAAATTTCTTCAGTTGATGTATTTTCTGCCATCACTGGCCTCAAGTACTAACAAGGCATATGGGCCTGATGGGATCCCTCCTGTTGTTCTCAAGAACTGTGCTTCTGTGCTTACACCCTGCCTAGGCAAACTCTTTCGCCTTTGTCTGTCAACTTGTACCTTTCCTTCTTGCTGGAAGTTTGCTCTCATTCAGCCAGTCCCAAAGGAGGGTGACCACTCCCAACCCTCCAACTATCGTCCAATTGCTTTAACGTCCTGTATTTCAAAAGTTTTCGAGTCAATTCTTAATAGAAAAATTTTAAGGCATCTTTCCTATCACAACCTTCTTTCCGATCGTCAGTATGGGTTCCGTCAGGGACGCTCCACTGGCGATCTTCTCACCTACCTTTCAGACTCCTGGTCATCCTCCTTTCAGGACTTTGGCGAAAGCTTTGCCATTGCACTTGACATCTCAAAGGCTTTCGATCGAGTCTGGCATAAATCTTTAATTTCCAAACTGCCCTCCTACAGTTTCTACGAGTATCCTTCTATCTGTGCCTTCATCGCTAGCTTCCTTTCTGGTCGTTCTATAGCCGCTGTTGTAGACGGCCATCGTTCTTCTCCTAGATATATCAACAGTGGTGTTCCTCAGGGCTCTGTCCTATCACCAACTCTCTTCCTTTTATTCATCAATGATTTTCTAAGCTGTACATCTAACCCTATCCACTCATACGCTGATGACTCCACCCTTCACCTTTCCATTCGGTTCCCGCAACGCCCATCTCAACAGTTGCTTCAGGAAACAAGGGATGAGGCTATGGCGCACCTAATGTCTGACTTGGCTCGTATCTCTGACTGGGGTAAAAATAATATGGTTGTCTTTAATGCATCTAAGACTCAGTTCTTACACCTATCAACCCGACAAAATCTTCTGCAGGTATACCCATTAATGTTTAATAATATTCAGCTTAATCCTGCATCATCCTTGAACATGCTTGGGGTTTCATTTACTCAGGACTTATCTTGGAAAGATCATATTGCATCTCTTGTAAAGTCTGCTTCCAAGAGATTAGGTGTGCTAAGCCGACTCCGCTCTTTCTTTACCCCTGCACAATTGTTGACTCTATACAGAGGTTTTATCCACCCCTGTGTGGAGTACAACTCTCATGTGTTGGGAGGCTCCCCACATACAGCTCTTCTCAATAGGGTGGAGTCAAAGGGTTTTCGTCTCATTAACTCTCCTCCTCTTACTGACTCCCTTCAACCTCTGTCTCTTCGCCGCACTGTTGCATCTTTATCTCTTTTCTATCGCTACTTTAATGGTCACTGCTCCTCTGAACTGTCTGCTTGCATTCCTCCACCTCTACGACGGGCGCGTAGCACCCGTCTGACAGCAAATTCTCATCCCTTTTCTGTCCAACTCTCTAATGCAAGAGTTAACCGTTACTCCCAGTCTTTCGTTTATGCAACAGGTCAGCTCTGGAACTGTCTCCCTCTATCTGTATTTCCTGCTGCCTATGATCTCCAGTCTTTCAAACGCAGTGTGTCCAGGCATCTCAATATGATCGGATCTTGAATTTGGCTCTCTATTGTATTTTGTTTTTCTCTTGGAGGGAACTGTAAAACTGCGGGCTCATGGCCTTTGGTTCCTTCTTCCTCGCATTAAAAAAAAAAAAAAAAAAAAAAAATGCTGCTTCACAAATGCAGCCACTGTGGAAAGTCTTTTGGTTTGGATCTAAGAGTTGGTACAACAAATCTCAGTAGTTTTGTGTGTGTGTGTGTGTGTGTGTGTGTGTGTGTGTGTGTGTGTGTGTGTGTGTGTGTGTGTCTGGTTTTAATAAAAAAAAAATGTGGAGAATGAGGAACTGAGTGTTAGGCCGCTATGTAATCTCAGTGAAAGATCTGGTACGAGAAATATAAGAGAACCGAAGTAGTCACGAGGAAGAATGAAAATAATGAGAGTGGAAAAGTTGCAGGAAAGGATGGGAGCAGGAGGCTTAGTGATAAAAGTTGTCGGGAAGTTAATTCCCTGTCTCTCTGACTCACTCTCAGCTGAATGAAATCGTCTGAGATTGGGTGGAAGATTATGCTGGATTTAACAAGACCAAAGGAAAGTTAATGATAATAATATTAACACTGTCAGACTCATGTGAATCATAAAAAAAAAAAAAAAAATGTCTGCCTTTAGCTAAACTAAAAAATGCTGAAGATGATACCACGGGAGGGTAAATTAAATACAAAAAAAAAAAAAAAAGTGTAAGTGATATGGAAGGAGAATGGTGAAATTTTTGGAAGCAGCGTGTGTGTGTGTGTGTGTGTGTGTGTGTGTGTGTGTGTGTGTGTGTGTGTGTGTGTGTGTGTGTGTGTGTGTGTGTGTGAGACATGGGGGAGTGAGGATCTAAAACAAGCAAATGGATGTTTACTGTATAAATGAACACCACGAAAGGATGGGGATCAATTAATTGAGAAAGTAAAAAATAGGACAATATGCGAATAAAAGGAAGAAAATGACAGAGGTGAAAGAAAAGTCGAAGAAAGTAGAAGAGTTTAGAAAATTAACTCAGGCTCCTCACTCAGGTGAATAAAATCGTCTGGCTTTGCTACAACATACTAACGCTGTCTGGTCTATGAGAGGATCATTAGTAACAGTACCTGCCTAACTCCATGAATCTGGCTGGTGTCTTTGATTGTTTACTCATTCTGCTACCAGCTTTGTTTTGTTTTTTTGTTTTTTAAGCTCTGGATAGGCCTCTAGTATAGAAGGAGTCTATTAATCCTACATCTAACCCTTGTAGTTCGAAAAGTCTAGCCTAAGTTAAAGAAAACAGTCAGCATGTGGCAAGAATGATATGAAGAAGACCACCCCTGGCTCAACGAGTTCAATCTTTCACGGTCTTATCTGCAAAAAATCGTTTGATATTGGCTAGAACATAATACCATGAAAAGTTAAGACCATACACTATCCACCCATGCATTTAGTTTTGATATAATTATAGACATATACCGATAATGGGAGGGATATGTGCGGTGGTGTCACAATGGTTACTTGTGACCAGTGGAAGCCTGCTGGACTAGAGATTTAAGGCGCACCAAACGTATGTGACCCATAAGTTTCATATCTTGGGCCAAGTTGGGATTTATTGTTCACATGTCACTCGGGATTAGCAACTCTACTCTTTTCATCTTAACTTGGTCTATAATTTCGTTCCTCTGCAGCTTATTTCACGCATATATTTTGCAGATTATTTCAAATAACTCTTTCGCAGGATTTTTCATGTAACTCTTTTGCAACTAATTTCACCTAGCTCAGTGTCAGAATATGATAATACTGTGTGCCTATATCCATTCCATAGCACTTCATCGTGACGAGCTTTATATCCTAGCGTTACTCTCTACTCAGCGTTCAAGATGCTGAGATGGCAGCCTAGCGTTACTCTCTACTCAGCGTACAAGATGCTGATATGGCAGCCTAGCGTTACTCTCTACTCAGCGTTCAAGATGCTGAGATGTCAGTTGCAGGCCAAGTTTAAAAAAGGTAGTTACTCGTTAGTATCAAGACCAAATTGCCTTCCTTCCTTCCTTCCTTCCTTCCTTCCCTAAGTTGGGGAAACAGGGAGCAAGAGATGGCTTTGGTGCCAGTTCATGACGTTCTTATCCAGTGGTATGCTTTACACTCTTCACAGTTACAGAACGATATATATCTTAGCACTTTATAAGACGTGGTTACTGTTCTAAATGTAATGAACTACCTTATGTGAGATGGAAAATGAGACATGGAAATTATTTTGGACTGCATTTAATGCCTCTCTCTCTCTCTCTCTCTCTCTCTCTCTCTCTCTCTCTCTCTCACGCACACACACACACACACACACACACACACACACACACACACACACACACACACACAAAGGTACAGGAACAGGCACAGGTACGGGCACTGCAACAGTTACGGACCCATGCACAAGCAGAGACCCAGGCACAGGCACAAGCCAGCGCTCCCCCCCCCCCAGATTTTTTTCCTTTTTTTTTCACGCAAATGTTTAGGCCTACCAGGAAAAAAATCAACCCTGATATTTTCCAACCATAATGTTGGAACCCGCATCCAGGCCCTGCAGTTACAATGGAGTTTATGAACCAGATTAGATTATTATTATGCATTTTGCTGGGTTCCTACGCCCACTATGGTGCAGAAAAATATTAATCAGGCCACTCATTGCGTCGAGGAACATTGAGTAATATTACGTAATTTTTAAACAGACATGGGAGTTACCGACGCCCATTATACAAAGATGAAAACAATATCGTTCTTCCAGTATGAGATTCAATAGAGCCAATATTTCCCCTTCACTCCCACGGCGTATTTAACATTGTATTCCGGTTACCACAAGAATTAATCAACAACATTATATCAGTTCTAATATGGAAAGAATTTATTAAGGATATAATTAAGGCTATATCTAACTCCCATGTTTGAAATCTCTATCTTAACCCCCCACCCAGCAGAAAAAAAAAAAATGAGGTGTTATTTTGTTGGCAATAAAATATACATCACCAGCTGCAAGAGGTAACGTATATGTGTGAATTTCCCAAATCCTGCTCATCTCCCGCCAGACCTTGTAGTACTGTAAAATTATATTATTGTAACCTTTGCTTATGAATAATTTCCTCTTCAGTGATAACTGCTATTGCCTAATATTTTGATTTTACCACAGGGATATGACAGGACAAAATATACATTAAGTCCTCACCTCACCTCACAGGACGTTCCTGTTTTGGATATACACTCGTATATGTATATTGTTACATAGCCTATGATTTCATCATCCTTTGTGTAATTCTAACGTACAGTATGCTGCATGTTTGATCACGAGCGTGTTCTACCTCACTCCCCCCCCTCCTCCCTTATAGTAGAGTAAGTCGTTCTTTCTGTTGTTCAGAGCAGGAGTGTCAACTCTTTGTCCCCTCTGGCTTCATTTGCGCGTCCTACTTACAAGTTGTATCAAGCTCTGCCAGCCCGTATATAATGAGCTCAGTCTCTACATTAATTGCCACTTAGATCTACTCCTCATTTTGCTCACATCTCTGTCCTCCCCTGTACAGTTGTTATTATTGTGAGTGCTCAGGAAGTCTCCAACCATCTAGCAGCTGTGTAATTTGAGTATAAGTGTTATTACATTTTGTTCTTGTACTGTATAGCATAAGGTGTTGATTCGTGGGCCAAGTGGGGTTTTTGCAATTCATGTGTTTTAAGTGTCAGCCATTATTAATAATATTTTGTATCTGTAATAATATATCTTGCATTCACTGAGTATTATCTGGTATTCTCATTTTATCAGGGCTGACCTAGATAAATTTACACTTGCTAATTTCGTGTTAATAGAGGCTATTGCAGTTAACCATATATTTAACCTGTTTTTTGCCATTACATTATCCTTATGAGTCCTGAATGTTTTGTTGTTAGTTTGAGCATTAAACTTTAACTTGTAATTTTACCTAACTCTTTTGTTTTGAACCTGGAACTTTACGGGACAGTAGTGATTTTTAGTATTCTCACTTAAAGTGTACATTATCTTTCTCTGTTCCATAACATAAATTTGACGATCTCTTATCAGGATATTCAGGATATTATCATAAGGATATTGCTTGATATTTTGTGACTGTGATTTATTCATGATGTCTACTATTACTACGCTTGATGAAGCCAAAGATTTTTTGTCAAAGGTGCAAACAGTGTGTGATGTAGAAAACAGAACAAAGAATGAACTTAAGCTTGTTGCTCAACAATTGGGAATTGCTGTTCGCTCTCATCATTCTAAAGATCAAATTGTTGACATGATTAATGAAAGCTTGTTTAATGTAACTCCTCCAAATGAGCAAACGCAGATTGAATTAGCTAAGTTACAGCTAGCCCTGCAGGAGGCTCGTGCTAAGGAGGCTGAATTTCAGGCAAATGTTCGTATTCAGGAGGCTCAGGCACAAATTGAACTTGCTAGGATTCAGGCAGACCATGAGTATCGCATGAAACAAGGTGGAACTGGATCATCTAGCTCTGATGATTTTGATGTGGCTAAAAATGTTAAACTTGTCCCTCCTTTTAATGAATCTGATTTAACAAAGTATTTTCAGTTGTTTGAGAGGGTAGCTACAGGTTTTAATTGGCCCAGAAAGTATTGGCCAGTACTCCTTCAAACTGTTCTCACCGGTAAAGCTCAAGTAACTTATGCATCTTTGCCTCAGGATCAATCTGATAATTATGATGTAGTTAAGAGCTTGATTCTTAAGGCCTATGAGCTTGTTCCTGAAGCCTATAGAGTAAAGTTTAGGGCAACTTATAAGCAAGATAAGCAATCCCATGTTGAGTATGCAAAAATCAAAGAAGATCTGTTAGAGCAGTGGTTAAATTCTAAGAATGTGGATTCTGATTTTGACAAATTTAAGCAGATGATTTTGCTGGAGGACTTCAAAAGGTGTATTAATAATGATGTAAGCCTATATCATGATGAGAAAAGAATAGATAATTTGTCTGATGCTGCAGTTTTAGCTGATGAATATGTTCTCACTCACAAGAGATATTCTAGAGAAAAAAGGAAAGCTGAGAGTAAGTACATTGCCTCTACTCAGAGTACAGGCAACAGGAAAGAGAATAAAGATGATGTTTCTCAGGAAGTAAATACCAGCTTCACCTCAAGGTTTCAGAAAAGTAAATGTACTTATTGTAGTAAGCTTGGTCATACTACGGAGAAATGTTTCAGGAGACAGCATGATGTGAACAAAAAGGAGTCTTTAAATATTCAGTCAATTGGTCTAGTGTCCACCCTTGAGAGTTCCCAGAATTCTTTAACTGAGTTAACTGAACCTGCTTTGAGGGGTAAATTAAATTCTCATGATGGAGCTCCTCTTTTGAGCAGTAACGTGGGTGACACTCTCAAGAGTTCATGTGCTAATTTCCTGTCTGATGGTTTTGTCAGTCCTCTGGACAGTAATGAGAGGAAATCAGTTAAAATATATCGTGATACAGGTGCTTGCCAATCCCTTATGCTGACCAGTGTTCTAGGCTCTAATGTTAATTCCTCTGATGAAACTGTAATCTTACAAGGTGTAGGGAATAATTACTTCTCTGTCCCTCTGTGCAGAGTGAATTTAGAGTCTGGTTTTGTTAATGGTTCCGTTATGGTTGGGTTGGTTGAGACACTCCCAATGTCAGGTGTAACTTTCTTACTTGGAAATGATATTGGTGGAAGTCAAGTGTGTCCAGCTCCTCAGTTGTCTACTGAGCCAGTGGCTGCGGCCCAGGATTGTGATGTCCCTGATGTGTTCCCTGCATGTGCTGTCACTAGGGCTAAGTCTAAAGTTACTGGTGACTTAGAGGATAATGATGATGATGATGATGTTATCCTAGCTGACACTTTTCTTGCTAATTTGGACCACTCACCAGATGAGGTAGTACCCCGTAGTGTTGATAATTTGTCTCGTCAAGAGTTGGTTGAGTTGCAGGTTGCTGACCCTGAGTTGAAAGGTCTAGCTAACTCTGCTTGCAGTGAGGAAGAGTCAGCTGGTGCTTCTACTTGTTATTATATAAAGTCAGGAGTACTTATGAGGAAGTGGAGACCCCCAACAGCATCAGCCGACTGTGAATGGGAGGTTGTACATCAAGTTGTCATCCCTCGTGTTTGTAGGCAGGATATCATTAGAGTGGCTCATGATTCCAGTTTGGCAGGACACCTTGGAGTGAGGAAGACTGTGGCACGCATTTTGAAACACTTCTACTGGCCAGGTATATTCAGGGATGTTTCCTGGTATTGTAAGTCTTGTCACACCTGTCAAGTTGTGGGGAAGTGTAATCAGACCGAAAAGGTTGCACCTCTAGTTCCCATTCCTCCTTTTGAGGCGCCATTCACCCGTGTGTTGGTGGATATTGTGGGCCCTCTTCCTAAGACTTCTTCAGGATTTTCTTATGTGTTGACCCTGATTGATATGGCTACTCGTTATCCTGAAGCCATTCCACTTAGAAATATCTCAGCAAAGAACGTGGTTAAGGAAATGCTAGGGTTCTTCACAAAGTTTGGTCTGCCCAAGGAGGTACAGTCAGACCGGGGAAGTAATTTCATGTCAAATGTTTTCAAGCAGTCTCTGAAAGAGTTGGGCATCACCCAGATCACGTCTTCAGCTTACCATCCCCAGACCCAAGGAGCGCTGGAGAGATATCATCAAACACTCAAATCGATACTCAAGAAATACTGTTTGGAACATCAGAAAGACTGGGATAAAGGTCTTCCATTCGTTGTATTTGCCGCAAGAGAATCTCCAAATGAATCACTGGGCTTCTCACCCTTTGAACTACTGTTTGGCCATGAAGTAAGAGGACCCCTTAAGTTACTCAAGGAATGCTGGCTGTCGGAGGAAGATGACGTCAACCTGCTGGAGTATGTGATGAAGTTCAAAGAACGGCTGTCCATTGCTTTACAGCTGGCGAGAGAGAATTTAGGAGCTGCTCAGGAGAAAATGAAGACTTGGTATGATAAGAAGTCCAGGTTACACCACTTTCAGCCAGGAGATCAGGTTTTGATTCTGCTACCGGTGCATGGGCAACCTCTTCAAGCCAAGTTAAGTGGTCCTTATTTCGTGGAGAAGAAACTCAGTGATGTCAACTATGTCATCGCCACACCAGATCGTAGAAAGAACAAGCAACTTTGTCACATCAACATGCTAAAGTTATATCACAGGCGGGACAAAAATAACCCAGTCTGCAATGTAGCTGTTCCACCCGAGTCTGCAAGTGAAGCTCTCCCATGCAGCATGAGCCTGTGTGATAGTTTGGGGAAGAATCCTGATATCATGAATGATCTCCAGACTAAGCTTTCTCATCTACCTCCCGAGGAAAGGCAGGAGTTTTCGGCATTACTGCAGGAGTACCCGCAAGTGTTCCGTGCCACTCCAGGAAGAACCACTGTATTGATGCATGATGTCGATGTTGGAGACGCAAAGCCAATTAAACTGCCTCCTTACCGTGTGAACCCAGTGAAAGTTCCTCTTATCCAGAAGGAGCTTGGCTACCTGTTGGACCACAAGATGATTGAGCCCTGTCAGAGCGAGTGGAGTTCTCTTGTCACTCTAGTCCCTAAGCCAGGTGGGTCACAGCGGCTTTTCATTGACTACAGATGTGTTAATCAGATAACCAAAACAGACACTTACGCTCTCCCTCGCGTGGAAGATTGCATAGACAAGATCGGAAAGGCTAGGTACATAAGTAAGTTTGATTTGTTAAAGGGATGCTGGCAAGTACCTATGACTGAACGTGCTAGGGAGATCTCATGTTTTGTAACACTAGGAAAGACTTTTGCATGTTCTGTAATGCCATATGGTATGAAGAATGCACCAGCCACATTTCAGAAGCTCATGAATGTTGTAACAGAGGGTTTGGCAGGGTGTGTTGTTTATATTGATGATGTATTAATCTTCAGTGACAACTGGAAAGATCACCTATGCCATGTCAGTAAATTTCTTGAGCGTTTGGTTCAGGCTAATCTTGTAGCTAATTTATCAAAGTGTGAGTTTGGTCAAGCTAAAGTTCAGTACCTTGGGTACGTAATTGGTGATGGACATGTTGCACCACCAGGAGCTAAGGTTCAGGTTATAAGTGATCTTCCCAGACCTAAAAGTAGGAAAGAGCGACAAAGATTTTTGGGAATGGTAGGTTATTACAGGAGATTTGTTCTTAACTTTTCAATTCTTGTATCACCACTTCCAGACCTACTGAAAAAGGGAGTTTTACTTGTCTGGACCGATAACTGTGAATCCTCTTTCAGCAAACTTAAAGCTATCCTATTAAGTCAGCCAGTGCTCGCTACTCCAAATTTTGCTAAAGCCTTTTAAGATGGCTGTTGATGCAAGTGATACAGGAGCTGGGGCTGTTTTGCTGCAAGAGGATGATCAGGGTATTGAACACCCTGTATCTTATTACAGTAAGCAGTTCACTCCACCTCAAAAGAACTACTCAACTATTGAGAAAGAGCTTTTGGCCTTGATTTTGGGTTTACAGCATTTTTCATTTTATTTGTGTTCTGGTTTTGACCCCATAGTCATTTATACCGATCATAACCCACTGAAATTCTTTAGTAAGTTTAAAGATAAAAATCAGAGATTGACAAGATGGAGTCTACTTCTTCAGGAGTATTCATTAGACATACAGCATGTCAAGGGGAAAGAAAATGTTATTGCAGATTGCTTATCTAGACTTTAGACAGATTGTTTTAGAGTAATAAGAAATTTCCTTTGTAAATTTCTTTTTTCTTTGTGGGGAGGTGTTACATAGCCTATGATTTCATCATCCTTTGTGTAATTCTAACGTACAGTATGCTTCATGTTTGATCACGAGCGTGTTCTACCTCACTCCCCCCCTCCTCCCTTATAGTAGAGTAAGTCGTTCTTTCTGTTGTTCAGAGCAGGAGTATCAACTCTTTGTCCCCATTGGCTTCATTTGCGCGTTCTTCTTACAAGTTGTATCAAGCTCTGCCGGCCCCTATATAATGAGCTCAGTCTCTACATTAATTGCCACTTAGATCTACTCCTCATTTTGCTCACATCTCTGTCCTCCCCTGTACAGTTGTTATTATTGTGAGTGCTCAGGAAGTCTCCAACCATCTAGCAGCTGTGTAATTTGAGTATAAGTGTTATTACATTTTGTTCTTGTACTGTATAACATAAGGTGTTGATTCGTGGGCCTAGTGGGGTTTTTGCGATTCATGTGTTTTAAGTGTCAGCCATTATTAATAATATTTTGTATCTGTAATAATATATCTTGCATTCACTGAGTATTATCTGGTATTCTCATTTTATCAGGGCTGACTTAGATAAATTTACACTTGCTAATTTCGTGTTAATAGAGGCTATTGCAGTTAACCATATATTTAACCTGTTTTTTGCCATTACATTATCCTTATGAGTCCTGAATGTTTTGTTGTTAGTTTGAGCATTAAACTTTAACTTGTAACTTTACCTAACTCTTTTGTTTTGAACCTGGAACTTTACGGGACAGTAGTGATTTTTAGTATTCTCACTTAAAGTGTACATTATCTTTCTCTGTTCCGTAACAATATGTATACTGTATATGCAAACAAACGTAAATACCTGCAGTACTATATAAATGGAAGCCTATGTGATTGCCTTCACAATGAAGATAATTATATCACAGCATTGCAATTACAACGAAAAATGGAAACCAGAATGTATTTTTAAACATTCATGTCGATCCACCTCCTATCGATAATTAACGAGAGAGTGAGTAATGACTTTCGAAACCCACCGATGCAATATTCGGAGCTCAACATTTATACATTACAGAATATTTTGTAAGAGTTTCATAAAACCTCAACTGAAAAGTGGATGGGTATTATTGTTTGCAAATATACAGTTGGCCACACATGAACTTGGGACAGTCTTTGTGAAATGGAGGTCTAGCTACAATTTCTGACGTTCATGCATCACAGTTACTTGATTATTTCACTTAATATATGGCACCTCCATTCACTCATGCCAGTACCACGAATAAATATGTGATTATGTCTAGGTTGCCAAGTGTACCAATGCTAGGCCTTTGCTACACATGCCAGTGCTAGGCCTCTGCTACACACTGATACTGTCCTAGGTTCATATGTTGCCAGCTGTACATCATTCCGGCTTAGTGCTGAAATATTATTCAAATACCTGTATTAGATTTTAAACATTCATAATTGTTATGCCTCCCCCCTCCTATGGTGGTGAAGCCATTAAGTGACTGGTCCCTCCGTTTGTGCGTGCGTGCGAAGAAGAGTCTGTAACTCTCTTGTGGCTGCGATATCTCCTGAACTCGTCAACGTATTTCCACCAAACTTTTGTCAGTGATGCGGTATGAAATGATGAACTGATTAGGTGGGCTAGGTCAATGGGTAAAAGGTCAAGGCCATTCGACTTACTTTATCCTTGGGGGCGCGATATGTCCTGAACCCCTCGACAGATTTCGACCAACCTTTTGTCAGTGACAGAGTATGAAGGGATGATGAACTAATTAGGTCAGCAAGGTCAACGGGTCAAAGGTTAAGGTCATATGGGTGTGGGCCGGACATCTTCATAACCCCTCGACAAATTTCGACCAAACTTTTGTCGGTGATACAAGGTTAAGGGATGATGAACTGATTAGGTCAGCATCGTCAAGGGGTCAAAGGTCAAGTTCATATGGAGTCGACATAGCTTATCTTTAGTCTCAGTTGAACCCATAATGAACCTGTCATGAAGGTTGTACTGGTATGAAGGGTCCGTGCACAAGGCTTGGCGGTGGCATACTGAGCCACGCGACGCTTTGCGTAAACAGCTCGGGGCCCGAGTTCTCGGTGTTTTATTTCAGTGTATAGTTTACTTCATAAATATAAATCAACCACCTTAAATTAAATCGCTCATACATAACAATATTATACTGATGTTTACTGAGGAATATTGAACCTACATCATCTGCAAGATCAGTGGTGAAAGCAGTATTCCCATGGCACCAAAAAAAAAAAAAAAAAAAAAATGCTGCGTTCCAAATTATCAACATTTGTGGTCCACATCGGGGTGAATATATATATATATATATATATATATATATATATATATATATATATATATATATATATATATATATATATATATATATATATATATATATTTTATGCGTCTGACTCAGGGCATAGACTTTAACTGTCCTTTCCATGAGGCCCAGTAGTCACCTTAACATGTCACCAACTCGGCGCTGACACCCATCGTCCATACTGGATACCTGCTAGGGTCTGAACAGCATATGGTAAAAATGCACTATTGTTGAAAAGGTAATGAGAGTCAGATAAAGGGTCGTATTCTTGTCAGTTAGAGCTCCCTAACACCTCGTAAGCAATTTTTTACTAATTACTCCTTACAATCCTCTTCTCTCATTTAAATTATTCAAACACCACCATGCCAAGTATAAATAACATACAAACTGATATCAACTAGACCCATCCAAGTATAAATCTCTAAGAAACAGGTGTTAGGGAGCTTCCTTAACCGACGAGAATACAGAATATATATTTTAGCCTAACAAGTCCACTCCGATAGCGTGTTCTTTTGACGTAATTTTTGCCAAGTCCAGACAGTTATTTTCAGTTTAAGGGAGGCTATTAAACTAAAGAGGTTAGATATAAGTCAGAAATCCATTCACTTAAAGGCTTTTCCCTAAACTCCATGAAATACAAACACGCACGCACGTAAGCACACACACACACACACACACACACACACACACGTGGGCATGCACATAACTACAATATATATATATATATATATATATATATAGATAGATAGATAGATAGATAGATATATAGATAGATAGATAGATATAGATAGATAGATAGATAGATAAACAGACAGAGAGACAGAGACAGAAACAGACAGACAGACAGACAGACAGACAGGCAGACAAATTGATGAGTTGATGGGTTGACAGATAGACATAAATCAACAGATAGATAGTAAAGACAGATACAGAGATCAATTGTTAGATAATGACAGATAGATAGAGGGGTAGAAAGATAGCTATGCAGTAGATAGGCTACAGTATATTCTCTCACGCCATGCCAAGCAACTGTTATTCCTGTGGCAAAACCCGTTCGTTACATCAACGCAGCGCTCCCCAACATATTCTATCTATCTATCTATCTATTGCCAGACGCCTCAGTCCAGTTTGGGGTGGCCTCAAACAAATCGCCTCCAAGTCGCCCTGTCCCCCGCCATTTCACTCCCCTGCTCCCAACTCACACCCCCCTCTCTCATATACCTCTCCACCCCATCCCTCCATCTCATCCTCGGCCTCCCCCTCCCTCTTTCCCCCTCCACCTCACTCACATACACTCTCTTCGTCAGTCTTTCACCCTCCATCCTCTCCACATGGCCAAACCACCTCAGTATGTTCCTCATAACGCTTCCTATCACATCCACATCAACACCACAACGCTCCTTTATATCCTCATTCGTCAGCCTGTCTCTCCATGTGACTCCACAGGCTCCTCTTAAGTAACTCATTTCCACTGCTCTCACTCTTGACTTGTGTCCTTCCAACAACGTCCAAGCTTCACTTCCGTACGTTAGAGCTGGTATCACAATACTGTCATGTAGTAACATATTAATTAATAGTAAATGCTTTTGTGAGTACCAACAGCCAAGCAAAACAACAGTTGAATTAATTTGGATGCCACAACGACCAAGCAAACGTACTGGCCTATGAATATTACCTGAGGATGGGGGGGGGGGGCAATTTAATCTGTTACCCCGCAAGTGATAATACATCTTTCTGACCATCAATGCCAAGAACAAAACAGATAATTGCTGTGCTAGATAAATCGTTACCTCCTTCATCCGAAAAGGTCTTCCCCAAGGCGAATAAATTTGTATGGCTTTAGCAAGAATATATACAAAGTACAGCCGCTTCCATAACTAGGAATAAACATCGGTTCATATTATCAAATGTAGTGTCCAGTGCTGGTGATATGTGGACCTGTTTCACGTACTTTCTGGTGCACTGATTCAGGCAATACTGAAAATTGTTTTACATCTGACCAGCAGTGGACACAACCGTAGATAAAACGGGTAGGTGTTTATCCTTTTCTATGAACGTGTCTGTACGACCACGGGCCTAAGAAGCAAACCGACATTGTAATCACTGTCATCAATTGCGAGCGTCCTTCCTGAGCCGAATAAACTGATCAGAAACTATCAAAAAAAGAACAGGTGCAACACCTGCACCATCCAGTTGGATTAAGTGCTGAATATTTTATTTTTCTATTTGTCCTTCACTTTTGACCAGTTAGTCTCAAAATCAACTAACTTCATTCTTGCCACCCACAACTTTTCTTTCAGGTTTGATGTAAACTGGACGAGAATTAAAATTAGGTTGATCTTTCCCTATGACCTTGATATTTGACGTTTCTGTCCAACCTTCTCCTTTGACTAATTGTTTTCAAAATCAATTTCTCTTAGCTTTGTCTTACCTCGAATACTTCCACATATTTGTTTTAAATCGTACAAATATTGTTTCAGCTGACCTTTCCATGTGACTTTCACCTATTGTTGTAAAAAACAATTGGTCATTGTCTTGGTAGATCCTCAACCTTTCCACCAAGTTTGGTCATTATCATATAAAAATTGTTTCACTTATTTTGTTACAGACAGACGGGTCAAACTTTGGCCTTGCACTCGGATCTTGACCTTTGACTAATGGTTCTCATTACTGAATAGATTTGTTCTTGCCTTACCTTCAACCCTTCCGCCAGCTTTGATCAAAATCAGATAAACACCAAGTCTAGTCCTGTGACTATAACGTGTGACCTATTGCTCTAAGAAAAAAACATCCCATTCCCTCACCCTGAACCCTGTCACTAAGTCTGGTTAACTGGATAAAACTATCATACCTGTAGTTATTCTCTCTCTCTCTCTCTCTCTCTCTCTCTCTCTCTCTCTCACACACACACACACACACACACACACACACACACACACACACACACACACACACACACATAAAGAAAGAGACACTCAAACGTTGGACAAAACATATCACCCGTTCTCGGTTCGCAAGCGCGGACGTAATAAAGTAAATAAGACGGCAATGTACCGTGAAGGTTAATTAATATCCTGAACATCCAACGTCAGCATCAATGCAGACGCATCAGAGGTCACTCACGTCCCTCTCAAATAGAATTATATATATATATATATACATAAAAAAAAAACGAGTCGACTTCACCCTTCACTCCCCACAACCCACTGCTGTTTTTAAAGTTAATATGACGCCGTTATACTGTGAGGGTTGTTTCAATGTTCTAAACGCCAGTCAAAGTCATCATCAATACAGACATACCAGATATCACACACACCCTCTCAAATTGCAGTATCAACATCGTGGCCTAAGTCAACCTCTCTCTTCACACACCACAACGCACCACTATTGTTCTTGGACTCTCATGAAAGCTACATTCACCGCTCCCACAAGATGTATTGTTCATGAGATGACTGGAGGAGCAGCAGAATAACGGAGGAGGGAACAGAACTAAATGGGGGATGGACAGAAAAGTAAGATAAAGAGAAATGAGGATGACACATAATGGGTACGGGGAAAAGTGGATTAATGGATCAAGGTATAAAATAATAGACAGAGCAGGATAACATGCATGACAGAGAGTAATAGGAATACTAAAGAATCGTGGAGATGGCACAGAATAATGAAGAAGGGACAAGTCTGTTTACAGCATAATGGGGGTACAAAGTAATGGTGTGGCACAGGATAAGGGAGGAGGGACAGAATTCTGTGCATAAAATAATGGTGGATGTCACAATAATAAGGATGTCAAAGAATAATGAGGATGGTACAGAATAATGAAGCTGACAGAGAACAAAAGGATGGCAAAGAATAATGGCGGCGAATAACAAAGAAATCACAGAATAAGGGAGACGACACAAATACTGGCATGCACAGAAAAATGGAGCGGCACATAATAACTGGGACGACACAGAAGAAAGGGAGAGGCACATGATAATGCAGAAAACGAAGAATAAAGGTTGAGGCCCAGAATGATAGGGCTGTCAAAGAGAAACTGGGGAAAGTACAGAATAATGGAGATGGCGTAAATACTGGGAATGCACAGGATAATGTGGATGTTGCATAATATTGGGAGATATACAGAATAAAAGGGGAGACGTAGAATAATAAGAAAGTCACGGAATAATGGGGAAGGCACAGCAAAATGAAGATGGCACAGATACTGGGGAAGGGACATAATATTTGTGATGCACAGAATATTGGGGAAGGCACAGAATAATGGGGGCAATAATGGACCTGGGTCAGAGTAATAAAGAAGACACATAATACTGAGAATAACAGAGGATAGTTTCACAAGGCTGATCAGAGAACTTAGCACCACAAGATCCTCATTCATAACCCTGTTTGAGTTTCAGTTGCTTCTAACATTACTTAGTTATAATTTTGTCTTGTGTAACTACAAAAGTATTTTACAACCAAACGGCAATAAACTAAGAAAAAAGGAAAAAAAAGGTTATTGAAAAGTACAAATTAAACAAAGGAAAAAAGAATAAACAAGACAATTCCAGACAATGATTAACTGCTATGGATTCTCTTAAGGTGATTTTTGGTCATCTCGCTCTGGTTCTCATGATTCACTCTCAGCTGAATAAGATCGTCTGGCGTCAGCTTTAAGATAATTCTAGAGCTGTCCCTTTCATACGATGGTTAAATGTGGTATTAATAACTATTTTAAGTTCCTATGACTTTGCCGAACTGTTTTGTCTGAGGTCAGCTGTGACAGAATACTGGAGTTCCTTGATCATGAGCGCGGTATAGTGTCTTAAATTCAATGATGTAATTTTTTGTTTATTAATGTAACCTTCAGACGATTTTTCAGCCCAGAGAGAGACATCAGGTTGCGAAGGAGGTTGGTCGAGCCTATCTAACGTGTCACTACAATTTCTCCAAGTTGGCAAAATAGTCTGGAGGCAGCACAAATACCAAAGAAATATATCACTAAATTGGAGTTATTATCCATCATAATTACTCAACCAGATCTCTGCCAGACAGTCGGCACAACAACAAGATAATAATGCAACCACTCAGCGCATGTCCCACTCCATGCTACACTTACCAGCCTCGTTCCCACCTCGTTAATATTTAATGAGGTCGCACACCCACACTATCACAGACACCCGCTAATTAAGTCACACATCCACCTCAAAGAGCGGTGACGCTCTTCAGGCGACCAGAGTTCACCACTGAATGATACGGGGCAAAGTGGCATACTGGTGAGTGCCCTGATCAGCCATGATATCATAACCCATGGAAATATTACTATCGTCGTTACAACTGTTTGGATCATAATTTCTTCTTCTTCTTGTTCTTCTTCTTTTTCTTCTACCTTCTATTTGTGTATATACTGACTCTGGCCTTAGACCTGACATTCCCTTTCTTGAGTCCTAGCAGTCTCTTTATGTGTCACACACTTTCACATCTCACCACATTGCGATTAACACCCACTGTTCTTATGAAAAACAAGCTTTGGCTGTCTCATTCAGGACTGGTGTAATGATATTGTTAGAGGTGCCTTTACAACACGACGGTAGGTCTTGGGGAAAATCAGTAATGACCATTTTACTGGAATTTAGATCATCAAACTGTTACTAGTTCAAGCCTGAGATCAAACTCACACCCTAACAGACAACAGGCCGTTTCTTTTTTTACTTAACACAACAGAAGCTTTACTGCGGTTAAGAAATTGTGTGTCCAATTCTGTCAACGGAGGAGCACCACACAAACAAGCAGCATCAGAGCAAATTTTGTCCGTTCCCTGTGGTTTTATGGCAGGAACTTTTGAAACTGTAACACCAACAAACTAATTCTTGCTTATAGGATACTTGTTCTGCCACATCTAGAATAAAGGAATGCCAACTAGGATCCACACACTCACAGATCAATTAATAGCTATATTACAGGCCACAAAAAGCACTGCTACTGTAAAAGACGGATCATGCGTGATTACAGACACTACATCAGTCACTTTGCAAAAACAGATATGAACTAGACCCCATGCAACAAGAAGAAAGATACAAAGAAAACAGATGGCATGCAAATGTCACACAATTTATCTGACACAGACAACGGTTATTATTTACATCCTGTCCATTAAGCGTTCCACTCGAGGCAGCCACAACCTATAATACCACAGATGTCAGGTAAGCATTAACAGCATCACACACGGTATTTTCCCAATCACCCAAGAGTTTGGTCATCTTCCATCTCCAACAGATAATAGTTTAGGCCTTGGCATTTTTAAAAAGAGGATCGCCAATCATTATATTCCTACCCTCAACCCTTGAATTTGCCCTACATTATGGTCCCCATGACCAACCTTCCATGGGTCCTCAAAGCAAGAACAATAACAATACCTCTCTGATCTCAACCGCAGCCCAGCACTGCCTTCTTAATTGCGGTTATAACTTTAGCTAAAAAGCCGCAGCAATCACCGGCAATTCTCACATGACCAGCAGGCTAAAACAAACATTACTTCGAACAGAAGCTAATTTATCAACATTACAGTAAACCTAAGTTCACATTACAGCACACACATGAGCTATAAAATTGACATCACAGGAAATTCAAGGAAAATCATCAACGCAGCTGGAATCACAAGCAATATTACCAATATCTCTGCAACTCAGTAACTAAATTCCCAACATCAAAATTATAAAACACAAGAGTTATTTTATCAGCGTGACCGCAGACATTTAATTACCAGTATCACTACAAACTCTAGCCAGATTGACAACTTTTCTACACAAAGAAGCTAAATTAATAGCACAGAAAACAGAAGAGCAAATTACCAATATCCCGGCAAACACAATCAAAATTAATAGCACTGCACAATATTAGCATCACTGCTAACACAAGCTAAAGCACACTATCATTGTCAACATAAGCCCAATTATCACTACATGGCCAACACAGCTAATGGTAACATTACTATAAACACAAAGCCAATTATAAGGACATGACCAGCACAGTCATTACCCACACAACTACAAACAAAACCCTTATTACCAGCCCATACACACAACTGCCATCCATGTAATTACAATCGCCCACTTCTACCATACAGACTTGTGAAGTTATGCCCGCCATATTATTTCACAGTCATTTAACCCAAATCAAAATAAAAGAACACTTGACAAAAAGCATCTGAACAGTTGAATATGACTTCTTCTTTTTATTTTTTTAACGGTATGCAATAAGGCTTCTTTCACTTCAGCGTGGATTTTAATTAGCAAAAGCGAATCGACTTGATTCATAGTCTAAATTCGGTACTCGTGAATTCCTTAACTACAAAACCTTACTGATTAATATATTTGGAGTGGCTGCCCATGATTTTATTTAGCTTTATAAAAGCCTAATGGGAATAAAGTTATTTTCAGGAAGAACAAGAGACATCGAAAGATTCAGAGCCCTCTTGAACGTATCATTCCGGCAAATACAATGTAATTAAGGTGTTTTCCAATACATGGAAGAAATATCGACATTGACAATATTCGTAGTAATAGTACAAATCTCATTTTAACAATGTTAATGTAGTGTTAAAATAGCTCTAACATCATGGTCAGGATAGTACCTACTGTACAACTCTCCTCGTCTTACTGGCTCCCTTCAACCTCTGTCTCTTCGCCGCACTGTTGCATCTTTATCTCATTTCTGTCGCTACTTCAATGGTCACTGGTCCTCAGAACTGTCTGCTTGCATCCCTCCACCTCTACGACGGGCGCGCAGCACCCGTCTGGTAACAAACTCTCATCCCTCTTCTGTCCAACTCTCTAATCCAAGAGTTAACCGTTACTCCCAGTCCTTCAGTTATGCAACAGGTCAATTCTGGAACTGTCTCCCTCTGTCTGTATTTCCTACTTCCTATGATCTCCAGTCTTTCAAATGCAGTGTGTATAGGAATCTCGAATTCAACGGATCTTGAATTTGACTCTCTTTTGTATTATTTTTGTTTGTTTGTTTTTTCTTGGAAGGAACGGTCTGCGGGCTCCTGGCCTTTGATTCCTTGGTTCTTCCATTAAAGAAAAACTCATATTTCGACTTGGGCATAAATAGGGAAAGCACAACATCGAAGACCGCGCATTTTTTCACAGAGTTTGAGAAAATGCTTATTATTTTTTTCTTATTTCCGGCTAAGTCGTAGACAACATAGCTCAGCAACTACTTGATATTATTTCAAAGCTATTTTAAACGCGATTTATGCTGATACTACGAAAGTAATCAGTGCTGATATTTTTTACATCCATGTACCTCAGACTTAGCAAGCGGTCAATTACCATATCGAATATAAGATTTATATTTGTACCAAAGGCAAGGAAAGGCGGATTCTGAAAACCTCCAGTGAACAGTATCTCACTCCTGCTGGGAAAAACAAGTTATCAAGTTACGACGGAACTAATTGTAAGTTTGGGTTTATATTGACAAACGCATGAGTAGTTCCCTCTCGTAACTCAGATTTGATAATGCAGGAAGAAAAGAGTCTTGGGTCATTCTGTATTCTCCTTTCTCTTCTTCTCTCTCCCGAAAAGCAATATCTCATATTTTCGTCTCGTACCTAACACTGTTATTAACCGTGAGACATAGGAAGTGTGTACGCTAACCTGTCCTTTCTATTAAAAAAAAAAAGACAAATAAAACGAAGCAACGAAAGGAAGCTGATCATATAAATCTTTTCTCTTTCTTGGTTCTAGTTGTGAATCCCGGACCTGGTTTACACGAAGACCGTCATTTAGTGAGATATTTCCACTCACATGCTGTTATTCGTCTTTAAAATATGAGAAGACTCTGTAAATATGGGAAATTCCTCTACCTGTGCAATTCAGAGATCACACACACACACACACACACACACACACACACACACACACACACACACACACACACACACACACGTTATCCAACAAGTCAGTATAATTAACTGCATTTCAGCATTTCATAAACTGTCCCGAAAGTGTTCCGTTTTATGAGAGAGAGAGAGAGAGAGAGAGAGAGAGAGAGAGAGAGAGAGAGCGCTCGGTGGTATATAATTCCTCCACCTAAACAATCCACTGTACTGTATTATAATCAGAACACCAACTGATTGTGTCAGCCTCAGTCGCGTCGCTGATAGGATGTTTTGCTGCAGTTAGGAATATTTACTTAACCATTTCTTAAGATGATGTTACTTCTTTTTTATTCTTCCTATCTTCACACGATGTAATGAAGCTCAAGGAAGATAAATTTTTGCCCGACTTCAGAAGATATCACGTGTTTATTATTCGTACTGTTTTCAGACTATCTTACGAAGTTCACAAGATATATTTCCAACTCAGGGGGTTTGATTTGCCTTCATTAACCCCCTGCTATAAGAAAAGTTTTTCTAAATTAATAAAATGGTTTGAAGGGAGCAGGAATGAAGGATAAAAACCGTCATAGTACTGAAGGAGTGAAAGAAATGTAAATAAGCTGACTGTAAATGGGACGAGAGTTGCCGGGCCCTCTACATAGTCTAAACCCCTTGAATTTAATTATATTTTTTATGTTCATGCAACCTCCAGACGATCGCATTAGGCTTTAAGGAAACTATTTCGAAATAGAGAAGCTACAAATACCCCTAACTGCCCCCTTCCCTGTAACACACCTTCCTTAATCTTAATAAAATCGTCTGTAGGCAGCAAGACTAAGCTTTGAAACATGTGGAATAATCTAAAGCATTCTCAAGACTTCAGGGTACGGGGATAACTCCATCCCCCATCCCTTTCTCTGGCCTGTCTCTTTTTAGGAACTAAAAAACAGAGGAGGGGGTCCCTAGTCCCCTCACCCCGCCCCTTTTAGTCGCCTTTTACGACACGCAGGGAATACGGTGGCAGTATTCTTCCTAACACAACCTGGCCGCAGAGTAGTACTACCACCCCATAGTGCGGCCAGGTTGTCCCCCCCACCACAGGGGGGGACACAACCTGGCTTCCTTGGGGGAAGCAGCCTAGGTATATAGATAGATAGATAGATTCTCAAGACTACGATCATTTGTCAGCGCAGAGTAATCCACCTTCCCAGACCTTCCTGCACCTAACCCACCACTTGATGGAATATTCTAATCTACAGACCTTGTGTTCTAACCTGAAGAAGATCGCTAACGCCTCTCAGCTCAGTTGATGGCCACGTGTACTCACATTTAACGAGTACCAAAGAGACTCAGTTTTACCTCAGAGCTAAGGGTAATCGAATTTCACGTAACCACACCTTAGCATTCAAGTTGTGGGAGTGGCCCAGTTCCACCAGGTACAAACAAATGGACTACAGTTTGTGTTACCTGGGAGTCTTTGGGTATTCTCTCCAATAGCCTGTGCGAAAGATAATACTTGCTCATGGCCGTCTCTGCTTATAGATCTTGGTAACTATCTATCTATCTATTTATCTGTCTATATCTATCTATCTATAGCTCCCTATCTCTCTCTCTCTCTCTCTCTCTCTCTCTCTCTCTCTCTCTCTCTCTCTCTCTCTCTCTCTCTCTCTCTCTCTCTCTCTCTCTCTCTATATATATATATATATATATATATATATATATATATGTATGTATGTATGTAAATTCGTCTGCCTACTAATCAGATTGTCTGTCTTATCCCCAACGAAACAGCTAACCATATCACTTCCATTTTACTCGGGGGACTCGTAAATTTGCCTTCTGAGGATTTTAATGAGGAATAAGAGTATCCACAATACGGCAACACTACTGGCAAGACGAGTGAACGACTGTGAACAATAGTGTAACTAAGCTGAAGAAAACTTATGCGGTATGGTTAAGTCATGGTGGCCAAATGAGTAGCAGGGCTATAGCTACGAAGCTGCTTGCCCGATAACGCCCGGGGTCGAATCCTGGCGCAGGTAGGTAGCGCGACTCGCCTCGGGTGGTCACTCACTCTTAGTGGGTTTGTAAGTAAAATGAGTACTTAAGGTAACACCAAGGGGAAGTAACGATGGCATCCTGGATGATGCAGTGGCCTTGTATCCCAGGACAGGACAGTGGTTGAATAACCCCCTACAGCTACGGAGATGTGCACCACGGTTGAACGCCTCACTGCATCTGCTGCATTTTCTTTTTTACATTTTACATCTCAAAAACTTTTCTAGGTTACTGTTGGCTTCTAAAAACGATAATTTATTCTTCAATATCATTCATGTCGGTATTTTTATTTTCATATTCAACTTTAAAATTTCGAGATGCCGTTATCCCGAGCAGCTACAGTCATTTATGAGTCATGCTGGATTCCATTATTTTATATGATATAAAAGAAAAAGGAATAGATGATTTATATCAGTAAGTTTATGATTAAACTTAGTACTTTCAAGGATTATATTCATTCACAGCTTTAGTGCTTACTGCACCACTGTCTTATACAAGACAAAATGTATCGCGAAGGAATGTACAAAAAAAAAAAAAAAGATGGACGCCCCATTCCTCAGGGATTCCCCCCCACCTCCCACTCTTATTTTGGGACTAAATCCACCACTGGCAATAGCAGCAGTTTCTGTTTTATTGCATGTTGGGAGGAAATGTTTGTGCCCCCGATTGTGGGTGGATCCAAACTTGGAAACAGAAATAAATATTGTGAAATTAACCTGATAGAAAACTTAAAATTTGACGAAATGTGATACTGTAGAACCTTAATTAATTTTCCGGAAATTCCAGTACACATTAAGTACAGCTGATTTAACCTGGCTTCTGCACTGCACTGGGTATTTCTTCGTGGATTTCGTATATTTTGCACGAAAAAAAAAAAAATGTCAGTCTTTGCGCAGTGATCGCTAATTATAAGCTGACATGATCATTTGCACCCCTCAGTTTTAAGGGACAAAATATTGTTTCAATGTTTCAGTCATTTTCATTATCAGCTATACAGTTAAAGCTTACTTGGGGCTTTCTTGAGAGAGACCGGACTGATCAGAGTGATGTGACTTTTTTACTGCATGGTTATGGTTTTTATGAACAGTAAATATGTATATATTGTAATATTAATTAGGGTTGACAGTTGACATATTTTAAATAGTTCCTCCTCCCACCGATCTATTTCTAATATAGATGTCCCCTACATTAAGCCAAGTTCCTCGCCTGACAGTCACCAGCTGATGAGTGCAAGTGTGCAATATAGGAAGGTATTGGGCACTTGCAGTCGATGGTGGTCTGCTGGGCGAGGTTCTTCACTTTTTGTACAAATTATGTAAATACATTATATTATCTTGCTTAAGTTATTCTAATTAGGGACGACAGCTGACGTATATGGAAATGTTCCTGACTCGTCTGGTTCCCTTTCATATACTGATGTCCCCTATATTAGGTTGTGCCTCGACTGACAGTCACCAGGTGATGAGTGCAGGTATGTAATGTAGAAAGGCATTACATATCTGCAGTCGATGGTGTTCTGTTAGTCGAGGTATTTTTACCATTAGTGTAGGTCTAGCTATTTGTCTCTGTAGGATTTAGTATAGGTTAGCGATTTGTCTGTTAGGTGATTAGTTTTAGGGTCTTTAGATTAGTTTTTCTTTATAATATAAGGTATAAAAAATTATAAAACCAAGAAAAAATTAAAAAAATAAAAATACAAAAAAAAATAAAAAAGATTAAAATTATTATATATATATATGTACTATTGCGGCCAGGAGTTCTTAGCCACCCTCGTCCAGCCAACCCGTGTGTGTGGCACAGTCGCATTCACGAGCACAGAAGTTGCCATCGATGTATTTCTGTCGAAAAATATTCCTTCAGCTTTGGGCTTGTACTAATGGATAAAGAAATAGTAATATTTACTTTGAAGGTTTGACTCTGATAACACGAATATATCATACTGATTATTTAATAACTTCTTTCTCGTATAGAGCCAAGCAAGTGACAAATATGTATATCTGGTTCCACTCCACGACTTCCTGTAGGTTTGAACCAGTGAACACAGAGTGAACAAGTTCGAAGCATTCGTTTGTTAACAGGAGAGAGAGAGAGAGAGAGAGAGAGAGAGAGAGAGCGAGTATGGTGGGCGCCAGTGAATTTTGGAATAATGAGGTGGAGGCAGACTGGCACAGGGAAATGCAAGGGATGAGAAACCCTGGATTCCTGTGATCCATTGAAAACAGACCACAGTGTGAATATTTCTTCCATCAGTCACTAGAACTTGCTTTGCTTAGTTATTTTTTTTTTTTTTAGGATTGCTTTCTTTGGAATAATGAATTAGGAGATAAATGCTGTTGATTTAACAAAAAACTGTGCTTAAGAAAGTAATTTGCCTCTCTGTCCAGAGAGAGATATCCAGTTAATGAGAAAAATACTCATGAGTTTGCCATAAATCTCCAGGTGCCAACCACCAGAGAGAGAAAAAATGCGAACAAAAGGCATCTAACAGAAGTTACGCGGCCTGCCAAATTATTTGACAAAGTCAACTGGCGTTACCCAGAATAAAACCCATCTTTCATTTTGTCCAACGAGACATTATCCTGGGAAAAATAAACCCCTTCGTCATCAGCCAAAGGAAAAATTCCCTGTTTATCTTGAGCACCTTATTTACTCTTATCGCATGAAATTATGTGTCTGTAGCCGGAACGAAGCCCTTATCTACGGCCTGGCAAACCCCCTGTAAAGAGTACCCGGTACTATTTTCTACCGACAGACTGAGTTAAGCGGTGAGACTCATCTTTCGTGTAAGGAAATCCACCCCGCCTCTGTGTGTGTGTGTGTGTGTGTGTGTGTGTGTGTGTGTTGAATTGAGAGTCATCTGACTTGTGGAGCATGGTATGCGGGTTGATAGGTTGATGACTGGGTGGGTGGATAGGTTAGTGTAGGCTGGTTGTTTCACAGGCGGATTAGGTGGAGTGAGTGGCGAGAGGGAGGGAAAGGGTTGTTGGGCTGGTTAAGTGGGGTGGAGTGGGTTTCGTGCATTGCTTAAGTGAGGTGGGTGGTGGGGCTACCTGTAGGACAAGGCAAGAGACGGGTTTGTGTCGTCCCACTTTTGAGACATACTGTATTGAGTAAGGTTGTGGGTATGTGCGTTGATGGTGGGTGTGTAGGTGGATGGACGGATTGTGGGAAAATAGGCCATTGGAGTTAGGTGATTTGAGTTAATGTCCGAGTTGGGAAAATCGGTGCACAGGGGATATTATTCTGGAATCATGCTGAAGTAGGTATATATATCCAGTGGGTTACAACAGGTCCACCGTGCAATACGTCTGTTGGTTAAGAGGTCTGTGTTTCAACTGCACGCATCAGTGGGTGATATAACCACGTCGGATAACAGTTTTATGGGGAAAATAGGTTCATTATGAAAAATACATCCATGGGTATACGACCATGTAGGAAACCTGCATCCATGGAAAGATTCAAGGTCGACGGAGAAATTGGTCCGTGAGGAGAAAATACATCAATGGGGAAAATTAGTTCGTGGGGAAATAGGTTACGTGGAAAAGTAGGCGTTTTTGAAAAAAAAAAATCATTTGGAAAATAGGTCCATGGGGGATTGTGCTCCGAGTGGTGAAAATGTCCATTGATGAAAATATTCATGGGGTGAAAATAGGTCCATAAGGGCATACTCGTACTGTAAACATACATGGAGATATTTGCAATAAATGGGACCTAAAATATCAAACTTTTAACAGCGATCGTTGCCTGGAATTAGGCTTACCATTGCACACCTTGGACCAAACAACCATTAGCCAGACCCTATTACCACTTCATCATCCAGTCATTATATTTCATAATTTACTTTCATTTAGTCATTTAGGCATAGAAAGCCAAACGAAACGAAAGGAAAAATCTCTGTTTAACTGTGTTGAGCACCTCATTCCTCTCTCTCTCTCTCTCTCTCTCTCTCTCTCTCCTTTTAACAAATGAATGCTTCGAACTTGTTCACTCTGTGTTCGCACGTTCAACCCTACAGGAAATCGTGGAGTGGAACCAAATATACATATTTGTCACTTGCTTGGCTCTATACGAGAAACAAGTTATTAAATAATCAGTATGATATATTCGTGTTATCAGGGTCAAACCTTCAAAGTAAATATTACAATTACTTTATCCATTAGTACAAACCCAAAGCTGAAGGGATAATTTTCGATAGACATGCATCGAAGGCAACTTCTGTGCTCGTGAATGCGACTCTGCCACATACACGGGTTGGCTGGACGAGGGTGGCTAAGAACTCCTGGCCGCAATAGTACGTGTGCATGAAAGTGTGTCTGTATGTATGCATGGAAGTGTGTGTGTGTGTGTGTGTGTGTGTGTGTGTGTGTGTGTGTGTGTGTATATATATGTTTGTATATATATGTATATATGTTTAAATGTATATTCATATATATATATATATATACATGGCCTTAATAACCAGGGGCTTCGGCCCCAATGGTTGATAGGCCGAAAAAAAAAAAAAAAAAAAAAAAAGCTTACTTGGGAGGTATGTTTATGCGTAGATATGGAACTAAATTCCAAACCTTTATTTTTTTTTTTTTTTTTTTTTTTTTTTTTTTTGCACAGGCGATACTACGGGGCCAATCTGATGATCCAAGTCTGGTTCCTAATTATAGCCAGTATGGAGGCGTTCTGGCTGGTTCTGTGCTCCTGCAGTGGCTCCGTTTATGAAATATTGGAGACAGGGTATGTAGTACACCTATGGACATCGTTTCTGTGGAAAAGTTTATACAATTTATGTGACATGTTTTTACTTATTTTCAAAACGAAGCACCAAGGAGCTGAAACCAGTAACCACTGTCACTTCTAATAATAACAGAAGAAGCAATTGCTTTTAAGAAAAAAAAATCGGTATAGAAAATGACACACTACATTTTTGGGAAAAGACAGAGAAGAAAGAGGAATATATTCATAGGTGCTTAGTCTAAAACTGATAAATACCTATCTAAAACTGATAAAGCAAAATATAAACAATTATCAAGTTTCTCGTTATCCTTTAAAAAAGAGATGAGTGAAATATCTATGGTTAGCCTAATATTATATTAAGGAGTGGACTGTATGGGTAGGAAGAGTTTCCGTAGATACCATTCTTTCATCCTGGACTTCAGTAATATCCGTCAGGAATTATGGCCTTGTCTACCCTTTCGTGTTCTTCGTTTTGATACAATGCCCCCAAAAGTAGCCTGGTGGACTGAATACTGGACGCAGGGGATGAGAGCTTGTTGAGCTATGTGTGCCTGCAATTGAGGGGGTTTACAGAAAATACAGTGCAGATGAACAGCGTCATCTGTGTAACAGTGACAGTGGAGAAAGTGGCGCAGCACTGCACTGAAGAGAGAGAAACAGAAGGGAACCACAAAAACAGTCCTTATATGATTACTACTCTGCACACACACACACACACACACACACACACACACACACACACACACACACACACACACACACACACACACACACACACACCACAGGTGAAGAAAATGTCTGTATTAAATCAGCAACTATATAAGATTCAAGAACACGCAGTCTGTTTAAAACGTCCAATCAGTAATTCTGGAAGTCTGCACTACGATGACGTTTACTTCTTTCTAAATATTTGCTACAGCTATATGATAATTCTAAGCTTAAGGGAGGCCTATCGTAGTAAAGGATTTAAGCTGGCTACTGCTCCTCTGAACACTGCCCGACTGCATGCCTGCCCCCTTTAAGCCAAGTCAGCAGTCCTCGTCCTTCCATGCAGTCTCACCATTTTTTTGTCCACTCTTATTGGGGAATAGGTAGCCGGTAGCCTAAGTCTTCAAGGTATAGTCAGAGATAAAAGTTGGCCTACTATTCCAGTGTGTCTAATTCAGCTTAGGAAATGTCCATCACTATCCTCTCAGATGCATCATATAAAAGAGAATTATTTATGGGCAGAGCAACATACCAAGCCTCTCTCAGGTTAGAAATATTAGTTTCCAGATGAAAAGACGAAGAAGAAGAAAAAAAAGACACGAACTATTTAGGAACCTTTGACCATCACAGTGCACAAATATTTTACTCTCAGGTAACGTTTTCTGTGTATTTTTCTGTCCATGTATACTGACATGAAAGGCTCCTGAAGGGAACCCTTTTCTATTCAACTTCCTTTGGTAAGGATGTTTTATTTTCCACTTTTTTTTTTTTTTGGGGGGGGGAGGGTATTTTTTTCTGGTAAAGAAAAAAGCATGAAAGTAGGCAGCAGCATCTACGTTTTCAACACATTTGTTTAGCTGCTTTTCATAAGGGCAATTTAGCTTGCACACTAATTACAGGCCCGAATGTGTTTATGTCTGTTTTAGTACAGTTTTAGTCATAGTTTTTACACCAGCATTTTATCTGTCTTAGGCCTAAAATTAATTGACAGGATTAGGTACCAGGGTATGTTTCTGTATTACATATTTATATATTTGACAGAATATACCAGACTGAACCAGATTAGGTATCTCAAATTTCGTTTGCATGGACAACATCTACAGGCTTTTTGCTTTGGATACTTTCTTTTATAGGCTATATAAGAACGTCTAATATAATAAGCAATAAATGTTACCTGTGAATAGGAGGTTGAAAGCTATTGCTGAGAGTACTTTATTGTACAGTATGTATTTATACTAAAAGCATTTTAAAATGACTAATTACAGCGAACTTTCATTACTTACACACGCTAAATGGATTCTTCTTTTACAACTTCTGCTGTGGATGTTACAGTATCACACTGGGACACTGATTAGGTACCGATATCATGTTCTTGCTTGGCTGTTCTCTCCTTCCGCTCTACCACCAGTATTTACCGCTACTTCCGCCATCAAAGGAGTAGCCGACCCTGCTCTCACTACTGTCATACCTCGTCTGTCTCTCCACCGGTTTACAGTATATTAAAAATAAAATCACGAAGAGTATCACTATTTATTCCACGGGCTAGTTTTTATTGATCTAAAAATGAATTAATTATAGTTTAATGAAAGTGCGTTTAAAAAAAATAGGAAAACTGTGCGTCAAACTTTCAAAATAAATTTGAGAAATATGGAGATTGGCTTCTATACAATTTCTTACAGGGCTGACCGTAGCATTTTTATGAACTACTCAGTGGTACTGAGTGGTAATGCAGGTAAACGCAAGGAAATATCAGTTAGAGACAGGGAAGGAAATTTATTGACCAAAGATGAAGATATTAAAAATAGATGGAAAGAGCATTTTGAGACAGTTCTTAACAGACCAATACCACCAGAAGAGGATATACCGTCTGCTCAGGAAGATTTAAATATAGAAACAGGAGAGTTGAGGCTTGCAGAAGTAGAGAAAGCAGTAAAACAGTTAAAGAATAATAAGGCACCAGGGGAGGATGGTTTATTTCCGGAAATGTTTAAAGTGGAGGGGGATAGATTAATAATGATCTTGACCAAGCTATTCAATAAGATATGGGTGACGGGGTTACTACCATCAGTTTGGAAGAATGGTGTAATTGTTAAAATTCCGAAGAAGGGAGACCTGAGTGAATGTGGTAATTGGAGGGGAATCTCTTTGTCACCGATAGCTTTGAAAGTTTTCAGTAGAGTGTTGTTAAATAGGTTGGAGCCGGTGGTTGAGGGTATTCTGAGGGATGAACAGGCTGGTTTTAGAAAGGGACGTGGTTGCAATGATCTTTATAGTTAGGCATTTGATGCAGCTAGTTAATGAAATGAGAGTACCGTTAAGTCTTTGTTTTGTTGATTTTGAAAAGGCTTTTGATTGTGTTTCGAGAGAGACTATGGGGAAGATCATGAGACATTATGGAATACCAGAGGAGTTTGTGAGGGTCATTATGAACATGCATGAGGACACATTTTGTAAAGTGATGGTTGATGGTTGTCTGAGTGATTCGTTTGAAGTCAAGTCCGGAGTAATTCAAGGTGGTGTTCTATCGCCTTTACTATTTATATTGGTCATTGATTACATTATGAAACGCGTTGGAACAGAAACCGGTGTAGGTATACTTTGGGGAGAGAACAGGAAACTTTTGGATTTAGATTATGCAGATGATATAGTTTTGATTTGTGATGGGCCAGAAGAGATGCAGAGAGTGTTGGACTGTTTGGTGAGTGAAGGTCGCAAGGTGGGTTTGGTTATTAACTGTGGAAAAACTGAAATAATCAATATGAATATGGAAAATGCGCAGGAATGTGTAATTGGAAGTATGGTTGTAAAGCAAGTTGATAGGTTTAAATATTTAGGTACTTATTTAGCCAAGGATGGTTCTTTGAACTTTGAATTCGAGGAAAGGTTAAAGAAGGCTGATCAGGCAATGGGAATGCTTAAAAATATTTGGAATAATAACAATTTTTCTCTGCATACAAAAATCAAACTTTATAAGGTAATGGTTAGGAGTATCTTAATTTATGGACACGAGTCTTGGTACAGCACAGTGACTATGGAAAATAACTTCTTGGTGTTTGAAAATAAAGCACTTAGAAGAATATTAGGAGTTAAGTGGTGGGAAAGGATACCAAATAGTAGAATTAGAGAAATAACGGGAGTGCAGCCGATCTATGAATATGTTAGATTCTCACGATGGAAGTGGCTAGGACATGTGTATAGGAGACAGGGAATAGTACGAGGTATACCAGGGTGGGTGGCACTTGGTAGGAGAGGTAGAGGAAGGCCAAAAGAGACGTGGGTGAGGACAATGAGACGGGAAGCTGGAGATGAGTGTTGGGGAGATCTTGAGGAGTTAGCACAAGATAGGATGTGGTGGTGTGAGTTCATCGAGGCCCTATGCATCCCCCAGGGTGCCACAGGAAATGATTGATTGATTGATTGATTGATTGACTCAGTATGGCGGAAGTATGTGCTCTACTTTAGGCTTTTCTTGCTTTCTCTAATTATAATTTGCTGGAAATCTAAAGAACGGAAAGGGGCAAAACGTTGATAATCTTTCCGGTAGCAAACTCAATTTTGAAATTACAATGCACAACACTCTGACATCACATTGCAATCATATTTTGATATTCTACATTATTTCTATATCCATACCATACAGTACTTCTTCACTGACATCACAACACACTTCTTTTGCACATCATAGAGCTGATTTAATCGGACACCATACTTCACTCATAAATTAATATCAACGCACAGCTAAAGGGGTAAAGAATTGCTAAGTTTTATACATTGTTAAAATACGCGGGTAGAACGGATTCGGTCACTGATAACTTTATGTTAACAAAACTCGTCTGGCGTCAACAAACATATAAACGCACGTGCTGAACCAGGGAAAGATAGAAGTGAAATAGAGGTACTGGTGTGTTTACTACAGCTAAGTCAGATCACAGTACAGTAATTGGCAAAGCCCTTTAAGCAGATGACATAGGTATTTTGTATTTTAATCTTCTCCGTATCAAACAAGTGTACTCAGATTAGGAGAACATCTAAACAGTGAGAAGCTAATTAGTCTCTATGTAACGCTTCCAATTCCAAAAATCTCTCAGTCCGTGTAAAACCAACTGAAGAGAACAAGAATAAGCTTAAGTAATGCGTCCTGGTAGTCCAATATTGGTAGAGAGTTAGGAGTGGTGACGCGTGCATGACGAAGTCAGACCCCGGTGCAGCAATTGGTTAATACAACAGAAGGAAACCTGCGTCTAAGCCAGGACAGTGCATGGTACTGCCTGGAAAATAATATTCCTACCACCTCCACAACACCTTAAATCTTCCACAACACTCATGCATGGTCTACTTTAATCTTCCTAACTCCAGACAATTTTTATTTTAAAGCCAGTGAAGGATTTATCTTATCCCTGCAGCCCACCTCCCCTCCAACCCATAAGCAGAATCAAATCGTCTGGAGATCTATGTATCGCCAGACGCCTTGATTCCGTAAGGGATGGCTACACAGGAATCTCCTCCATCACCTTCCTCTCTGTCCTCGGTCCCGGATACAGAATTAGGTTCTGTAAACTATTTTCCCACTACGCGCTGTATGAATTTACCAGGATGATCATTCTACCATTATTTCTTACTTTATTTACACTGACCTAACGTAACCTATCTGAATCGAACCTAACCTAACTGACTAACAAACTAACCTAACCAGATAATAAGGAAACCAATCTAGCCTAACCTAGACTTTCACAGATAAGAAAAGTGGGAAAATGATTCACAGAACGCGACCCGGCCGGACCAACAGTTGATGAGTCTGTAGGAACCAAGAAGAATTATAAGATGTATGGTAATCGGGTTACTCATTAGTCTTTCTGGCTCCTTTTCCAGAGACAGTTATTTTTCATACCATAACTTAACATCCTCTCATATGCTCTTGTTCCTGCACTCGATGTGAAAAGGGACGCATTATTTTCGCTCCTTTGCTGCACCTGCTCAGCTTCAGATGCAGAGTCAAAATATCTGTCGTCGGTCGGTCTGTCTGTCATTGTGTCGGTCATCAAAATTTTTCTGCGTGACCGGGTACTGTCATGATCGATGGAAAGCAAGAATCAAAAGAAAATATTAGTGCCACATAAAAATGGATATGTTCCTTCCCCGTCTAACGACCCTAAATAAACGCGCACGCATGCAGGCACACACACACACACACACACACACACACACACACACACACACACACACAGGAGAGAAAGAGAGAGAGAGAGAGAGAGAGAGAGAGAGAGAGAGAGAGAGAGAGAGAGAGAGAAAATGACCTATAGAAAATTAAGCTAAAAATATTTATTAAATGAAGGTCACAGGTGCAGGTCAGACTTCGTCTAATATTTACATCAAAAGATAATGGGAGCTGGAGTTGTTCTAGTTTAGCTCAATTTTTTATTATTCTCCAAACATTAGTTATTATTTAAATAACTCTCTCTCTCTTTCTCTATTTCTCTCTCTCTATCTCTCTCTCTCTCTCTCTCTCTCTCTCTATTTCTCTCTCTCTCTCTCTCTCTCTCTCTCTCTCTCTCTCTCTCTCTCTCTCTCTCTCTCTCTCTCTCTCTCTCTCTCTCTCTCTCTCTCTCTCTCACTCCCAGGGTGACTTCTCGAACAGGGGTGGTTTGGTCCAGCCTCACTCACCTCTTCCCCTTTTTAATGCTCTCTGTTGTGGATTAAAATAATTTGGCAGCAGGACGAATGAAATAACACGTCCTGGGGCTGAAGGGGTTAAGGTGGGCAAGTAGTGAGGATAAATAATGGAGGACAAGTGTCGCCCTTTATTTATTTACTCTTGCTGCCTCCAGACGATTTTATTTAGCTGGGTGGATATCTCATGTAGGGAAAGCTAATAAAAGTTCGAAAAGCTCCTCTAAAGCTGAACAATATCGTTTCGAGGAAGAGAAGACTACATGCCGGATGAGACTTAGGGATGACCCATATACAACTCACCTCTCCCATTCCTCCAGGTGATTTTTCGTGTGTTGCGGGGACGGCTAAGTCAACGTCATCAGTGTGCAGCATACAGAACATCCTTTAATCCTTTCCTACTCCCACTGCCACACCCACGCCCACACCTACAGACTGAGCTATTCCCCTAACACATTAGATATTGCTAGATGCGTTTATAGTGGAGTGCTTTTTATGGTCCACCCTATATACAAATACGTCCTCGGTCTGACCCAGAATAGAACCCAGAACTTCTAGGTTGCAGGCCGAGAGTGCTTCCGATCGCACCACCGCCATCCCTCAGAAAGAAGTGCTGAGAAAGGAGTGGCGGTAGTGGCGGGCTGCCTCCATTCTCCTCTCCCTTATCACACCATCATCACTGTCGGGAAATCGATAGAAGGAAAAATTGGTGAGTTTTGCCGGCGAGAGGTTGGCCAGGTGAACCAGAGCGATATCAGGCTTCACCTCTTTGGCCCTGAGCCACTGGCCACGGCGAAGGCACCTTGGCCTCTTCCCTTGTACTATCCTGTCACATTGGTAGAAACCCTATCACTATACATCAATGAATTTTTGTTACTTGCAAACGATGTTATTCAACTTGGAAGGCAACATCTAAGCCTTCCAGTTTATAAAGTCTCTTCAGCGCAATACAAAATCGTCTAGAGGTAGTACAAATAGAATAAAGAGACGTCTCCATAGTGAAGGGGTTAATGAATCTGTGGAACCAGTTACGAGAACAACTGATGAACTCAACATATCTACTTATCCTTGTATATCTCAAGTTTGTGGTTTAGTGGCAGATGATAAGAGCTGGAGCGACGGACCTGTTTATCCAAGTAGGTGCTTTGCTACCAGGGTCGTAAGTTGGCCGCCTGCCCTTAAACAATCTGGTTTACGTTTACCTACACTCGAATACCTACGTTCCAAAGGGAATACATGGGACTGACTGTTATCTTTACCGAATTTTATTTGCACACAACTATGCTTATCAATGAGGTGATGAAGAACGCAGAACCTACAGCCTGAAGTTAACCACGTAACTCTGATGAACTCTTCTTAGTAACAGCTTGGGATAAAGGATGGTACACTGAGCCAGACAGTACTGAAGAAAGAACAAAAAACAATGACATATACTCGTTTTCTATTTATAGGCAAGATGCTGTAGCACCGACTGAACAGGGCCTGTAGGTAGTTCCGTGGCAGATGAGGAGCCGGTGACAGAGAGAACGTGGAGGGGGGGGGGGGAATCCATTTCACTAGCTTTCGAGACTCGACAAATATGGCAGTGCAACACCCAGCCTCACAATTCCTGGGAGGGGAGACTATAAATACCCTCACTTACAGCCTCTCTCCTGGTAACGCAATAACGAGATGTCCTGCGCCACTCTCCAACACTCACATCAATTTCCCCAACAGTCGCAGCCTTTTCTCCAATTTCCTCCCTGCTGAACCCCACCTCGCCTGCTCTAAACTTCGTTTTCCTTCCTCAGTGAAGG
Organism: Coenobita brevimanus; assembly: GCF_032717465.1. Taxonomy (NCBI): domain Eukaryota; kingdom Metazoa; phylum Arthropoda; class Malacostraca; order Decapoda; family Coenobitidae; genus Coenobita; species Coenobita brevimanus. The sequence continues at coordinate 6,449,231 of NC_137055.1, forward strand.
TCACCTGACGGAGGCCACTGGCAATAGGACCTTTTCTGAACCATCTTACACTGTCTACACTCAACTCATAACCAAGCTTTTGTGTGTGTGTGTGTGTGTGTGTGTGTGTGTGTGTGTGTGTGTGTGTGTTTCAGTCCCATTTAATCATCTTAATAATAAATGCATTGGTAAGGTTTTTACGTCATACTCTGTCAAAAACTGTAAATGAAAATCAGCAATAAAAAGCACCAAAACTTGATATGACCAATGAATTTTTAGCGTCGACAAATACCAGCTTAAACTTCATCAACTTCCTGGGCTGACCAAGTCCATTAAAACTCGGATTAAATTGCCAAACAGTTTCTGGGTGAGAGAACTGCTGGTCCAGGAAATAATGGTAGTCAATTAATGCGTGAGTAAGGACGGAATTCAATTACGCGATAGCAAAGGTGCAAAGAACGAGGTGGGTTATAATTAGGTGCTGAACTTTTGCTTTCAATACTTCTGCCCTATTGCTCTTAAAGGAACAGTGCCAGAGGCGAGAGCGGAGGTATACTGGAGAAGGACTTTAAGCCAGTTGGCGAGAAGACCCGAAGAGAACTATGCAGATTTTAATGCGGCATGATAATAAGCGGAAATTTCTGTAGGCTTAATAGGAGGATAAAATGTGTAGGTTCCACATCCACTCACTCGGTGTAGTGTTGCGTTCTGATGGCTTTAACGGGTTACTGTAATATATATAAGTTTTGGTAGCGTTATTCAGAAATAAAACAAAAATATATACTGTTCACTTTAACTATACATAAAATTGCAGTCTCTCCGTCTTGAGCTTTGAGAATTAACAAGAGTTCAGTGCAAGAAAATGGTGCTAGTCACTGACAATTGTAATGAGAAGGAATTTGAACCACAGTATTGTCTTTTTTTTTTTTTTTTTTTTGTCAATCAGCCACGTAAGACAAGCTGCAAAAAGAAAAAAAATCTCGCTCAGTTAAGCACTATTTACTGTAGACGAGGGGCCCATTTGGCACTCACTATGTAGTGTTGTGTTCAGGTGACCCTACAAATCCAAATGATTTTCTGTAAACCAGCAAGTCATTTACTACGTTGAGTGGTAACCATATAACCAAATGATGTCTAGTGGTGCAGAAAGTTAAGGAGCTCCAGCGAGAAGGGCCCATAAAGGTTTACATCTGAGGGATGACAGGGGCTCACTGCTTACATATTGCCACTCAGGGGTTTGGGAGGCTAGTCACCTTTGCCTAAAGTGTTGGAATTGAGTAGCCTGATCCCAGTCCCCTACGCTCCTGAGGAAACAAAAAAGGATTGTATGATAGATATATAATGGACCACACACACACACACACACACACACACACACAGATGGGGAGGAGGGGGGCACAAGAAACATCAAAACAGCCTGTACAACTTAGATGAACTAATGAATTCATAGGCTTTTTTTGCACACACCGAAAACCACACCAGAGTATTAGAGATCATTAAGAAAAAAAGAAGAAAAAATGTGGAGTTTTTCTATACTGAACAGAGTGAGAGCTCTCTGAAAAACCCACCTGCCATTTTACTGAAACCGACATGGCAAACAGAGAAGGCAATTCACTATTTTCTGACAACTTTTGAAGCACTTGAGAGAAACTGAATGTCTCAGAGTGAAATAAAATGTCTGTGTTTGTATATATAGTAAATGACTGCACATTATAATATGGGATACAGGCAGATAAAATTAATCATAGGCATTCCAAAAATTACCATCAAGATTCACAGGCTTGCCTTTCATTTCGCGGTATGAGTTGGAATTATTCGAGAGGGACGCCTTCATGTGGTGGCACCAATATAACCTGGCGATGGAGCTGCTCTACCCATAAACATCCATCAATTCCCTCCCTATCCCCCAGGAGGAGAATGGTGACCTGCAGAAAGGGCAACTTCGGCCTGCAGTCCACCGGGATCACATTCAGATCAGCTTGATGATACAACCACTACCACGTAATCGGGTGTACGACAGCACTGGAGAAACAGAGGACAGAGAAGAGACATGGAGCCCCTGCGAGGATCGCGAAATCAATACGAGAAACTGAGGGACCCGAATTAGATTGCGAGATCCTGCGAAAGCTTGACAAATTCCCACCCCCACCATAAATAACCTCAGGCAGCTTTACTCTGGGAGGTCCGGTGAGCCTGGGGGCGCTTGATATCACCGTCGAGCGAGAGAGCATCTTTGAGAGCTTAAGATGACTTGGAAGTCTGAAAGTCCCTGTGAAAGCTTGACATACAGAGAAACATTTGCTCCTGATTTTTCCTACTGCGTATGTTTTCATTTAATATCCTGACTGTGTTGGTAAAATCCACAAAAGTTACGTTAACTCATAATCTGAATCGTTACGAATATCAGTCACGTTCATGTCATGTTTAAATTTAAACAAACATGGCCATCACAACCAGGGTTAGAAATTAGTAAAATTAGACAAGTTGCCCACCAGACTACCATATTTAGGAAATAAGCAGCTCGCTGGGATATCAGGAAGTCCAAATATTTACATGTTGACTAGCGCGACGAAACTGAGGCAGCGGCGGGGGAAAAAAAAAAAATCCATAACGATACCCTTTGTACTCTAATTTGGCCTAAGATTGCCATCTCTCCATTTTGAATGTTGAGTTGTAGCAGTAGATTAACACTAAAATATGATACTAGTCACAAAGAAGTGCCATGGAAAGAATGTAGAACTATAACATTACCCTTTTCTGCAACCGAACTACAATGAATAATCTGCAAAAGGACGAAAATCCTAGCCAAGTTAAAGTAATATGAGTATAACCTAGTATGGACAATTCTTTGGTTCATCATTTCTGGTAGTACAGGATTACCGCCAATTTCAAACGCTGATTATAGCACTTCGGTCTTCTCCTGCATCACTCTTCCTAAACACACCCCTTCCTCATTCGAACATCGCCAGCATGAAAAAAGATTATATTATGGGTCTCTCTCTCTCTCTCTCTCTCTCTCTCTCTCTCTCTCTCTCTCTCTCTCTCTCTCTCTCTCTCTCTCTCAGAAACTTCGGCCCTACAGTAAACCAAATTTGAACAGACAGAAATGTATATATAGACTGTCACGCTGTCATCCTATCCCATATAACTTTCGTCATATACAACTAGGCTACATGCACACTAGTTATACATCAAGAGTAGTATTTCCTGCTCTGTGCTTATAAACATCAGTCACGTTCATGCGACGCTTGAAGTTCATGGCACAAATAAATATGGTAAACAAATGCAGCCACATAATTAGTCCGCCGCGTCCACTATGATAAGCCGCTGCCCCTCCACCCCCATCATCCCACACCCACCCCCAGCACCCACAACCCACTCCCGCACTCCCCCTGCATCCCCCACCCCCACCCCCAACCCCGACCCCAGCACCCCCCTCCCCCATGACAGCAACAAAGGGCACGGTTTCATAAATATACAAAATAATTACTCACCACATGATGAAACTGAAAATCCATCTTCTCTTCAACTAACAAAAAATGTACTTTCGAGTCTAAAATTCTTATTTGAGTTTTATTTAAGCTTTGAGGAGATTTGGGTAGGAAAAGTCTCCAGAAACGATGTTGCTGGAGGATTCTTTTTTTTTTTTTTTATGCGAGGAAGAAGGAACCAAAGGCCATGAGCCCGCAGTTTTACAGTTCCCTCCAAGAGAAAAACAAAATACAATGGAGAGCCAAATTCAAGATCCGATCATTTTGAGATGCCTGGACACACTGCGTTTGAAAGACTGGAGATCATAGGCAGCAGGAAATACAGACAGAGCGAGACAGTTCCAGAGCTGACCTGTTGCATAAATGAAAGACTGGGAGTAACGGTTAACTCTTGCCTTAGAGAGTTGAACAGAAAAGGGATGAGAGTTTGCTGCCAGACGGGTGCTACGCGCCCGTCGTAGAGGTGGAGGAATGCAAGCAGACAGTTCAGAGGAGCAGTGACCATTAAAGTAGCGATAGAAAAGAGATAAAGATGCAACAGTGCGGCGAAGAGACAGAGGTTGAAGGGAGTCAGTAAGAGGAGGAGAGTTAATGAGACGAAAAGCCTTTGACTCCACCCTATTGAGAAGAGCTGTATGTGGGGAGCCTCCCCACACATGAGAGTTGTACTCCACACAGGGGCGGATAAAACCCCTGTATAGAGTCGACAATTGTGCAGGGGTAAAGAAAGAACGGAGTCGGCTTAGCACACCCAATCTCTTGGAAGCATATTTTACAAGAGATGTAATATGATCTTTCCAAGATAAGTCCCGAGTAAATGAAATCCCAAGCATGTTCAAGGATGATGCAGGATTAAGCTGAATATTATTAAACATTAGTGGGTATACCTGTGGAAGATTTTGTCGGGTTGATAGGTGTAAGAACTGAGTCTTAGATGCATTAAAAACAACCATATTATTATTACCCCAGTCAGAGATACGAGCCAAGTCAGACATTAGGTGTACCATAGCCTCATCCCTTGTTTGTTGAAGTAACACTTGAGATGGGCGTTGCGGGAACTGAATGGAAAGGTGAAGGGTGGAGTCATCAGCGTATGAGTGGATAGGGTTAGATGTACAGCTTAGAAGAGCATTGATGAATAAAAGGAAGAGAGTTGGTGATAGGACAGAGCCCTGAGGAACACCACCGTTGATAGATCTAGGAGAAGAACGATGGCCGTCTACAACAGCGGCTATAGAACGACCAGAAAGGAAGCTAGCGATGAAGGCACAGATAGAAGGATAGAAACCGTAGGAGGGCAGTTTGGAAATTAAAGATTTATGCCAGACTCGATCGAAAGCCTTTGAGATGTCAAGTGCAATGGCAAGGCTTTCGCCAAAGTCCCGAAAGGAGGATGACCAGGAGTCTGAAAGGTAGGTGAGAAGATCGCCAGTGGAGCGTCCCTGACGGAACCCATACTGACGATCGGAAAGAAGGTTGTGATAGGAAAGATGCCTTAAAATTTTTCTATTGAGAATTGACTCGAAAACTTTTGAAACACAGGACGTTAAAGCAATTGGACGATAGTTGGAGGGTTGGGAGTGGTCCCCCTTCTTTGGGACTGGCTGAATGAGAGCAAACTTCCAGCAAGAAGGAAAGGTACAAGTTGACAGACAAAGGCGAAAGAGTTTGCCTAGGCAGGGTGTAAGCACAGAAGCACAGTTCTTGAGAACAACAGAAGGGACCCCATCAGGCCCATATGCCTTGTTAGTACTGAGGCCAGTGATGGCAGAAAATACATCAACTGAAGAAATTTTATTATCAGCCATGAGGAAGTCAGAGGGGGGAAGTGATGGAGGAACAGCACCGGAATCATCTAAGGTGGAACTGGAGGAGAAAGTCTGTGCGAAGAGATCTGCCTTATCAGTAGAAGAAATAGCTACAGAACCATCAGAGTAGAAAAGAGGAGGGAAGGATGATGAGGTAAAATTGTTAGAAAGATTTTTGGCAAGATGCCAGAAGGAGCGGGAAGAATTCGAGTTGGAGAGTTGAGAGCATTTAGTATGGATGAAATTATTTTTAGTTGAGTGAAGAACAGACTTAGCACGATTCCGGGCAGAAACGTAAAGATGATATGATTCAGGGGTGGGTTGGCTCCGGTACCTTTTGTAGGCCCTCTCCTTGTTGCGGACAGCATTAGAACAAGCGTGATTAAACCAAGGCTTTCTTGCGTTAGTCAGAGGATATGAGAAAGGAATGTATGCTTCCATGCCCGAGAGAATAACCTCTGTAATGCGCAAGGCACACTCAGATGGCTCCCGGCCATGGAAGCAATAATCATTCCAAGGAAAATCAAAGAAGTACTGCCTGAGGGCCTCCCAGTCTGAGGCTCCAAAATGCCACAGACGACATTTCCCTGGAGGGTCCACAGGCCATACCGGAGTGATAGGACAGGTTAAGGTAATAAGGTTGTGATCGGAGGAGCCCAACGGAGAGAAAAGATTAACAGAGTAAGCAGAAGGATTAGTTGTGAGAAAGAGGTCAAGTATGTTGGAGTTCTCTCCAAGGCGGTCAGGGATACGGGTAGGGTGCTGTACAAGCTGCTCTAGGTCATTAAGGATAGAAAAGATGTAGGCTTGTTCACCAGGTGGATCCGTGAAAGGAGAGGAGAGCTAAAGGTGGTGGTGAACATTGAAATCTCCTAGAATGGAGATTTCAGAGAAAGGAGAAATGGACAGAATGTGTTCCATCGTAGAAGTAAGATAGTCGAAGAATTTTTGATAGTCAGTAGAATTAGGGGATAAGTAAACAGCACAGATATATTTAGTCAGAGAATGACAGGAAAGCCGAAGCCAGAGTGTAGAGAATTCAGAAGAATCGAGTTCAGGAACACGAGAGGAAGATAAGTTGTTGCGTATATATACACAACAGCCACCTTTGGCTTTGAAATGAGTATAGAGAAAGTAGGAGGATACAGAAAAGGGTTTGCTGTCAGTTGCCTCAGACAGCTGAGTCTACGTTAGAAAAAGGAGGTGAGGTTTAGAGGAGGAGAGGTGGTGCTCAACAGAGCGAAAGTTAGAGGAAAGGCCGCGAATGTTGCAGAAATGAAGAAGAAGAGAGTCAGACAGTGGTTCCAGGCACCTCGAGTCATCACCGGGAGAGGGGCGGATGGTGGGGGCATTTATGGTCCCCTCCCCCTGGGGACTCCGAGGCTTGGTGAAGAGACGCCATTTTATTTAATTTTGAATAGGAAGTGAAGTGTGTACTGTGCATGTAGTTTGGTGTAGATAGAGAAATTTGTACTGGAGAGCATGCTGGCCTACTCTCTGTGTAACTGAGACACTGAAAAAGTTCAGCAAAGGGGGATGGTCAGGAACTAGTCCTGAGGGCTGATGAAACGGGAGCTCCATCACTCCCTGTCATCAGCTTTCCATCCACCTCGGGAGTACTGCCCTGCTCGACTGGTGCTACAGTACTCCTCTTAGTTAGAAAACTCCAGAAACGATGTTCCCAACCCAGTCAGAGTGCACAGTAAACTCCATCCCGCATTCTTATTGGCTTGTGCAGTGAGAGGTTAGACACAGCATTCATTAATTAGCATTCATTAATTCCTTCATTACGAGAGATGTACCCTATTTTTAAGATAATCGTCTGGAGGTCCTGTACCAAAATGGAATAATAATACAAAGCATCAGACTGAAGAGAACCCTTTGGTTACGGTATAGGAGACTCTCTCTCTCTCTCTCTCTCTCTCTCTCTCTCTCTCTGTATAAGCTACTTTGTCTGGCACACACAATACTTACCATCATTCCAGCCCAAGTGTATGTCTCTCACCCACGCCTCAAACACACACAGTGTCACTGAAGCTCTAGCTTTCTGCACTGATCTGATGGGTCAAGAAGGATCGTAATACCAAATCAATATAATGGAGAGGAAGCAGTAGCGTAGCCTTGTTTTCACGGATGGGGGAGAGACAATTTGGCTCTAAGCTCTACTATGGGGAGTGGGCACTACAGCACATTATGCACATATTAAAGAATTTCAAGTTTCAAATGAGTAAGGCAACGGGATGTCTCCCCAGGACCTCCCCCATAGCTATGTCAGTGACAGAAAGTGATCTGAAAGGAACAAAGTTGGCAGAAATAATCTTGACTTGATATCTCTGGGTTGGAGCATGGCTGACATAACAATAACGGATCTCACCTAACCTGCTTGGATGACTAGACTTCAGTGGTTATGAATGACTGGACCAGGCCGGAATGGTTGTGAGGGAGGTGATGGAACATTAAATGGTTTCAATGTTTCTACCTGGATATAAACCGCCATTGTGAAATGAACTGACTAAACCCTAAATGACAAAGATGAAGCCTGAATGCTGAAACAGAGTGAACCTAGCTACTACTCGTATGGTCTTAAACAATAGGTGCAACAGTTCCTGAAGCAACACTACCTGAGCATTAACCAGATATGTTCGTACCGCAATTCCCTCCGCCAAGGAGGTTTTGTGTTACCCCGCGTTGGTTTCTTTGTCTGTTTGTTTGTTTGTTTGTCTGTCTGTCTGTCTGTTAACAGGATTACTCAAAAAGCTATGAACGAATTTGATGAATTTTGTGGAAGGGTGGGCCCTGGGCAGAGGAAGAAATTATAAAATTTGGAGGCTGATCCGGATCTGGATCCAGAGTATCTCGCACAATATCTCCAAAAGGTGTCTATGAATTTCAATGACATTTTGTGGAAAGGTGCACCAAGGACCAAGGAAGAATTGATTAAATTTGGGGGCGGATCCGGATCCGGATCCTTTTTAATGGCTATGGCATTGGCGGAGGTATGCGCTCTATGAATGTTTTCTAGTTAGTTCACGAAGCCAAAGTATGCCATTTCCACTGTTGCTTCCCTGAAGGTTCTGCCAACACAACGGAGATACGAGTATGAAGGTAATATTCCTCTGTTACTAAATGATAATATATAGTTAAGTGAACTATATTACAGTATTTAGCTGAGGGTAGATTTTCTGTAGTAAATGGGTTAAACAAGGAGCTGAGGGGATATCTTCTGTTGCCAGTTGGTTTGAACGTGTCCATTAAACCCTGGATAACGCTGTCACAATCATTCTCTCTCTCTCTCTCTCTCTCTCTCTCTCTCTCTCTCTCTCTCTCTCTCCTTTTCCAGGTCCTCACAAACTAAATGATCTCACCCAAAACTGCGCTTCATTCTGCCTGTGCGGTACTGCCATTCCGTCAACTGTCAGGGGAATGTGTTTTTTTTTTTTTTTTTTTGTACATCCAGGGCGTGGGGCGAAATTATCATATTTTCGATGGATTTCTTGTCCCAGCTTCAAAGAGTTTGTTTTACAAAAAGGAAAGCAAACAACAACAGACATGCTGGTCCTTTCGATGCTGGTCCTTTCGTGGTTGTTTGGTACAGGGAAGGTTAAAACTAACAAATTATTCTATCAGCTAGAGAAAAGGAGAAAAAAGCAGGAAGGCTCCCCCCACCCACCAAACCCTCCAGCCGAAGCCGGCAGGAAGTAGTGAGAAGACCACCACGCAGCATAGAAAAACTGTCATGAAAATTCCATAGGAAAGAAAAAAAAATCTACACTATCTACTTGAAAAGGAGAGTAATACTATGTCAGCAATATTTATCGATGTTTTCTGTGGTTATATCTTTCAAACTCTGGGGGGAAAAATAAAGAAGATACACCACAGATATGTTTTATTCAGGAGCGAACAATCTTAGCTGGAGGTTAGAATGATGACATACTTATCCAAGCGATTTCTAATGATTAGTATTGTATCACTGCCCTCTACACTGGAGGGCAGTTTGTTCCATATATTTACAACTCTGTTAAAGAAGAACAACTTAGTTTCATGTGACTGAAATCGTTTGCCGATAATTATATTCCCATTACTTTTAGTATAGTTTTAACGATCAACTGTGAAGCATTTATCGAATATTTATCGAATATTTTGAATACTTGAATTAAATACCCTCGTAACCTGCGTTTAGTTAAGGTAAGAGATTTACGGCTTCTAAACGCTCCTTGTATAATTCATTTCCCAATCTGTGTATCATCTTTATCACCCTTCGCTATACTCTCTCAGTTTTTCCAAGTCTTTTTTATAACAGTGACTAGAATTGAACGCAATACTCTAAGTGCGGATGTACTAAAGAGTTGTACTGTATATATAAAGTGAGGACGATATATTCGGAATTATTTTCAGATGCTCTACCAGTGAATCCATTCAGTGTAATGGCTTTATTAACAGCCTCCGTAAATGGTTGGCTTGGTTTCAAATCATTTGTTATTATAACTTGTAAGTCTTTTTCATGGTTTACCCTATCAAGTTGGACATTATTCATCTTATAACTGGCTCTTACGTCTTTACCCTTAATGTTTAGCGCTTTACATTGATTAACTCTGAAATCCATTTGCCATGTTTGGGTCCAGTTAAACAGTTTATCAAGATTTCTCTGACTTGTCTGCCTCTGCGATGCTGTGTCTGCTCTGTTATCTGTTGTAGTATCATCTGTAGATACCGAAATCTTGCAAAATAATCCTTCAACAATATCTTTTATCTATATTAAAAATGAGGAATACGACCTAGAACACTGAATCCAGTGGTAGTCCAACCGTAATGTCTATCCAGTCTGACTGCTTTCCAATTATTACAACTCGTTGCTTTCGTCCAGTGAGCCAATCTTTGTTTAGGCAGAAGAAACTAGACGTGGGAAGACTTTGCTCTCTCTCTCTCTCTCTCTCTCTCTCTCTCTCTCTCTCTCCAGAATACCAACTGACCTATGATAAGTTTCCTCCCGTAACTAAGATCTGTTTTTATAGGAGGAAGAAGAGGTTTAGGGGGGATTCTGCATTCTCCTTTCCTTGCCCTTCTTACAAGAAAAGATCATAGGTAGCTACAAATTGGCATCGATCATATTAACTACTCCTCCCTCACCTAAGTTTAACTACACTTCCCTCACCTGACTTATCTCACATTTTTGTCCTAATGTAGTGTATTTCACAGAGTTGAGGTGTATAATAGGAATGCTACGGATCTAAGCCCTATCCATAGCGCTTTTTCGTGACTAGCATCATTGTAGGGTTATATGTTACATCTCAGCATTAAAAACTTAGAGATAGCAATTTTAGGTCAACCACAAGTGGAAAGAGTATAGCAAACTTATTATACCACTCAACTCCATGAAATAAACCACATTAGGACAGAAATGTGGGCCAAGTTGGGCGAGGGAAATGTAGTTACTTGACACTGGCCGTAAATCTATTTGTGAATCCGGCGGGGGTTTGGTGGTGTGCTGAGTCAGTGGTGCCGGCATTGGTATTCAGGAAGGCCCCTCACTGGACCGCACAAGGGTGGACACTATGGCCATCTCTCATATTTACCAACTTTTTTCATTCCTTCAATCCTATGACGTATTATAAACTTATCTCATTCGATTTGAAGACCATTTTTTTTATTTCTTGATGCATTCCATCTTAAGATGCATTATCTTTTTCTTACGGAGTATTATTAATTTCTTAACCCCTTCAATTTTTGGACGCATTTTTCATAATCCCTTCAGTCTTAGGACGTATTATTCATTCCTTAACCACTTCATATCCAAGACGTATTTTTTAAAACTCATTCAGTCTTAAGACGTATTTTTTCTTGACCCCTTCAGTCTTAAGACCATTACTATTTCTTAATCCCTTCAGTCTCAAGAGGTGTTATTTATTTCTTAACCCCTTCAGTCATATGACGTATTTTTCTTCACCCATTTAATCTTAAGACTTATTATTCATCTTTTTAACCCCTTCAGTTCCATAACGCGTTTTTTCATTATTGCTGCCTTAATTCTAGACGATTTTATTAAACCTACTGAAAGCCTCTTGTGGTGAAGGCATTATTGCATGAATAACTACCTTCTCCAGCTCGAACTGTCCCTCCAAAGCTGATTAAAATCGTGTTGTATTAGAGTGAATAAAAATCAAGAGCGACATCGCACTGAAGAGGTGAAGCAAAGGTGGCGAGTAAGATTGTTTATTATTTCACCTTCACTCACACACTTACCACACTACACTAAAAAATGACCAACTCCACATTTATCTTCTTTGGCTGTAGTTGTAAGATTTATTTTTTTACAAGAAAGAAGGAACAAAAGGCCAGGAGCCAGCAAACCTTTCCTTCCAAGAAAAAACAAAAACAATGCAACAGAGAACCAAATTCTAGATCCGTTCATTGTTTATACTTGCATTTTTACTTATGCAGTTACCCTGAAATTTACAACCAATCTGGAATCAATACTAAAATGAAAATCACGAAAAAAACACTTTCTGATTTTAGAAAACTGCTCCGGAGATTTGTTTAAGGTGAAGACAGTCTTTGATAAAATCGAACCCAGCGTTATAAATCAAGGACGAGAACATTTTGACACAGTAAAGGCTGGGTGAGAAGGATCTTGCCCTGTCCACATTAATTTTTATTGTGTTACAGCTTATTCTTACTGGTACTCGTTCTACTTTGTCTTCCATCTTTTCCCACTTACACAGATCGGGTCGATGTGTTTGACCAACCTTCGACACGCAGCTCGGTCTGAGGTTATCCTGGTTTGATTTGCCATTTTGGTTTTGACAGGTTTTTCGGCCGGATGTCTTTCCTGACGCCACCTCCCCATTTATCCGGGCTTGGGACCGGCACAGAAATGAACTGTCTTGCCCGTCCTGTGGATGTGGGGAGTGCTTTTAGTCTGACTGCTGCTAATAAGCTCAACTGGTATGGCCCCACTTTTTCAACACAATGCTAAACTATTTTATTCACCTTAGAGATAACCTCAGTAGTCAAGGTTATATCTAACTCCTCCAGCTCGAAACATCTATCCTAAATTGAATAAAACAGGCATCAAAGAACACGAATACATTTACAAATTATAGCCTCCGTCTGAAGGAGTTATATGGATCTCACAGTTGCGAAAATGGATCTTGGTCAGTCCACATACTAATTTGTTTACTCCTTCCGCCGTGGGACATCATTCATACTTTCCTCTTGTTGCCGCTAGACAGTATTGCTTTACCTAAGGTGGGATTCCAGTATTACAGGGACTGAAACAGGGTTGTGTGATGTCTCCATGGCTGTTTAATATGTACATGGATGGGGTTGTAAAGGAGGTGCAGGGTAGGGCAGTGGATGTGGGGGTGGCTCTAATGAATGAGGGTGAGATTTGGAAGCTTCCGGTGTTGCTGTTTGCTGATGATACAGTACTGTTGAGTGAAGATGAATGGGAGTTGCAAGGTTTGGTGAATGAATTTGGGACAGTGTGTAGGAAAAGGAATCTGAAAGTTAATGTAAACAAGAGTAAAGTTATGCCATGGCCTGTATTCTGCATAGTGCTTATGGTCGACCCTAGCTAACCGTCATAGCTAAGCAAATTTATGACAGTCAGTCTTATGGCCGTCGGAAGTCGTCGGCCATACCTCACTAATCCAACAACACCGTCAGCTGCTAGAACGCACCGCTCACAATTTGTCAACTTTAAATTTATGGAATAAAATAGGTTCTTGGCATTATTTTCTTGGATTTAAATTGTTTTAACTTCATATTACGACTTTTGGGGAAGTTAGACATAGTAAAATAGGAATTCGTTTGTGAGAAAATGCGCTGAAACGTATTCCCGTTGAAAAGTGTGTAACCAAAAACACTGTCTGACTAGTGTAAACTTAACCTACCTTATTAATTTCATCTAATTTCATATTAGTATTTTTTTGTTGACTAGGCTAAACTTGGTTAGGTTAAATTTTATTATATATATATATATTTTTTTTATTTTTTTATTCATATCATTATTTATTATAATATACTTAACCTACATTACAAATATTTTCTTAAGTCCAAAGAAAGTTAAAGAAAATGTTCATTGCTATGGACAGCAATGGGACAATAACCAGTTCATCTGGGTTAGGTTGAGTTATATATTTCTATAATTTGTTTCTGGTTTATTTAATATTTTCATATTTTTTTACACTAACCTTAACCTAAAGTATTATTTTTTCGACCAGTCTAAACTTTACCTATCCCATTATTATTATTTTATTATATTTAATTATTTATTATTTAATATTTTTTAGACGTCCATAATTAACCTAACCTGCTGGGGCTAGCCCTACAAGTACTGTAAAGCCCAAACTCTGCACATTTGCATTTTTCCGGTAGCAAGATAACGTAGTGTTATGATGACCTTAAGCTCCGGGGTGAGTGGGTTTCTCCTCTTGGTGTCATTCGATAAGGCGTCTCACAAGATTGGTGACATACAAAATACCGTCCCTGTCTAGCCGGTATCTCTTGATAAGCTCAGCATCACTGAGCTCGTTAAGCACGTCCCTTCTTCGGAAAATATTCCTCGGCTGGGGATCTGCTTGCTGTGGTGCGGCCATGTTGACACACTTCTGACGGTCATAGGCGGCGTTAAGACAGGGTGAACCCGAACATACCATCGCGCGTCTTATTATGGTCGTCCATAGGAGTTTATGGTCGACCATACGAGTTTCTGACGGAGTTATGTCTAAAATGCGCCATTTTGTTTAGATATGTACGACGGACTTAGCTATGACGGTTTGTAGAATCTGGGCCCATGGTGTTTGAGAGGAATGAAGTCACAGAGTGTGCAGTGAGGTTAGATAGTGAGGATATGGAGAATATGAGTGCATTCAAGTACTTGGGTAGTGTGATGAGTAAGGATGGAACTTTGGGGGATGAAGTGCGTGAAAGGGTACAGCAGGGAAGGAAGGTTGTTGGTACACTGAAAGCAATGATGAGAAATAGGGAGGTGAGTATGGAAGTTAAGAAGTCACTGCATGATAGTATTGTGATCCTTACCCTGACGTATGGAAGCGAGGCATGGACCTTGCAAGAGGGGAACAAGTCAAGAGTGAGAGCAGTAGAAATGAGTTACTTGAGAGGAGCATGTGGAGTGACGTGGAGGGACAGGTTGACGAATGAAGAAGTGAAGGAACGCTGTGGGGTGGATGTGGATGTGGTTGAGAAGATTAGGAGAAATACACTGAGGTGGTTTGGACATGTGAAGAGAATGGAGAATGAAAGACTGACGAAAAGGGTGTATGTAGGTGAGGTGGAGGGAGGGAGAGGGAGAGGTAGACCGAGGATGAGGTGGAGGGATGGAGTTGAGAGGTATATGAGAGAGGGGGAGGTGAGTTGGGGGGAGGGTAGTCAAATGGTGGGTGACAGAGCGACTTGGAGGCGTTTTGTCAGCGGTCACCCTTTGCGGGATTAGGGCGTCGGGCTATAGATAGATAGATAGATAGAACTAACCTTTCCAGTCCGAAGTGCTTCTGCTGAGCTAAAAATAGTGGTTGGGAAATAGGAGGAATAACATTTGCCAGACAAGAATGTACTGAATGGATTACTGTTTGTCCTGAGAGAATTAACAAGCATAATGGTCATTGTTAAAACAGGCTTAGCTGTAATGATTTGAAACTTGAGGAAGCGAGATATTAATCAGAATGGGAAAGAAAAATATTATTATGAATGTGGTCTGTTTATTATTTGTTGTTTCCGTTCGTTTCCATCAAAAACATAGGGGGAAAAAAATGAGAACAGTTCCATTACCATCAGCTTAATAACTCATGCTGGATGTCCACTCTGTTGATCATTTGTATTTTGAATATGATTATTAATAATTCACCATTTTTAGTTCTGGCTGGAAAACATGGAAAGTACTGCAGACAAAAAAGTAATAAAGTACGGTATCGGTGCACACTTTGAGCGAAACAATCTGACAAGAAGGACGATGGATACTGGAAAATCCTCGATGATATTACCCCGCGTTGGTGCACATGCATTCATGAGATACCCATACATCGCTGACTTCGCCACTTTATAATCGGTATTGCTAAAATTTCATGTCTGGATGATGTACATTATTCTTCTAGGGTCTTTTAAATTTGTGCTTATCATTTCGGATAAGATCGGGCCCTCAGTGCAAAACAGTCTTATTTAATCGACTATAACTGAGTACACAATTACTGGTTGCCTTCGAAATGTTAGAGAGCAAGAGAGTAATGCGTCACATTTTCTTTATTTTATTCTCAATTTTTTACATACAGCAGGTTGGACACAAGAATAACAGACTGATGACAGGTTCGCCGCATCTCTAGGCAAGGCATGGGGCGCATACGATCACGGGTAACTACAACTATTCTCTTCATTTTCTTGCAAGGACTTATGATAATGACAAAAAAATATATGTCGAACCAAACATAATGAGAAACTACGGTAGCACATTCACCAAAACCAAAGAGAAAAAGAAACTGAAATACAAAGTACTTTAGCACAGTAAACTAAATCAAAAAATTCCGTGGGACGTACAGTACTGCTTGGCTTTTCAATTTAATACTTAACTACAGGGTATTAAAAAAGAAAATTAAGTATGGCATAAGCATCTTAGAAACGTCACTGTCCTTTCATCTTTCATTTGAGGTAAACCCCACTACCCATCCCTCCTGCTCTACTTTCCACGGGGTCTCCATCTGCCGTCATTTCTCTTCAAGTCCCTCCCTTCTTCCCTGCCAGCCGCTGCCACACACACAACAGTCTTCGTTTCCACATTCACCTCATTTGCACGCTGAATATGGTCTAAAGTACAGTGCTATTATACACTGAAGAAACAGTTCCCATATTCACTTCACTTTCATCTTGTAGTTGTCCTGAAACAGTACCATTATACAGCGAAAGCAATGAAGGAAACAATAGCTCTTTTAAAATATACAGGCAAATATCTGTTTTCACGCACCAACATTTCAGCTGTATACAGAATTATTCCAACCCGAACACAATCATTATAATATAATTTAAAAATACTGCAACGTGGCAGGGGAAACTAAACTGAATTGGTGGTTCATGTCCGCCACTAACCTAGTCAACGTGACCCCCTTTTACCTCGTGGACTACAGTTTTTCTAGGGGCCGTTGGAAAATGCCGAACACAATCAATCATATCGCTAACCACGCAGATTAACATCATATTTTCTCTTTAAGATGTTATGCGTCCAGTACATTGAATTTACCCAATAATACAAATGTGAATACAACTATGCCGTGGAAGAAAAAATGGTCGGAAACTATACTACGACATGACTAATTATGTAACTCAAAGAAGTAGCTAATACGTTTTGAATACCAGAACACACAGATACACACACACACACACACACGAATCACCAGCATTCATTATACAGAGAGAGAGAGAGAGAGAGAGAGAGAGAGAGAGAGAGAGAGAGAGAGAGAGAATCCATATGTTCTGAAATGAACTAGATATCATGGTGAAAAATAGACTTTAATATCACCGAATTCTTCGATACTTTGTCTTTACTAACACGCATAAACCGATATATTTTATAACTATGATCTACCTTACTTTAACAACATTCATTAATTCTTTGTAAATTTCCTCGGCATCCATTGCAAATATGTGGAATGGTTCAATTGCATACAGTTATATTGCTCCATTATTTAGCCGAACAACAATGAAACTCCAATACAATATTCCGAAAGACTTCGTGTACTCCAAAGATGGCACCACTGGGGATCATAAACAAAGGAAGGGCCTGATAGTCGTGTCCTCAACTGTACATGTACTGTACATATGGGATGTATACAGAAAAGGCTACTGTTTACCTGAATAACTAAAACTTGCTAAACTAAAACATTGTAACAGCACAGAATAGTACCTGAGGCCAACTTGCTGTTGGAGACACTTGATCGCCTAAAACTTAGGCTTCTTTTGTCTTCCTCTTAGCTCAATAATATCTTCAACAATTAACTGAAATAGTATGCTACAGGTATCCCGACTGTGAAAGGGTTAACCCTATCACTGTTAACATGCTCAGGAGCCTTTACCTATATCCAATCCAGTAAAATTGTTATGTGAAATGAACCAAAATACAGCTGTTCAGACTAATGGAGGTTTCAAGAATGAAGCAAAAAATATGAAATGAAATGTATTGTAAACAAAATGTGGATTTGTGAGTATATCTATATCTATCTATCTATATACTCATATATAGATAGATAGATATGTATGTACATACTGTATATATATATATATATATATATATATATATATATATATATATATATATATATATATATATGTGTGTGTGTGTGTGTGTGTGTGTGTGTGTGTGTTGTGGAAATGACTGTTTCCATAATCGTAATGTAGGACACTTGAATCTACTACCAATGTAATTTCACTAAATTTAGTAAGCTACGGTACGTGCAAGCGCGCACGCACGCGCATACATACACACACACACACACACACACACACACACACACACACACACACACACACACTGATATAGCTGATACGAAGTATCTCCTAACCACCAACACCACACCTAATACACCGCCAGTCTTCCTGGCATAGAGCCTACCGTTCTCACTCGTCACAGCCACATCACCCACTAGCTCTACCCTCCCCGTTATTGGTAGTAATTCTGTCCGTCAGTTAATGTGCCAACCCCTGTGTGTGTGTGTGTGTGTGTGTGTGTGTGTGAGTGACAGAGAGAGAGAGAGAGAGAGAGAGAGAGAGAGAGAGAGAGAGAGAGAGAGAGAATGACAAAGGTCTTTCACGTTTTTCACATCCCGAGATGACCTACAAGAACAAATCAAACAACTTTCACAGCATCACTCACGCTGCCCTCCAATATCGCCTCACGCACAGAAATATATGGAAGGGGAATAAGGGTAATCATGTAACTCACACCCTAATACTTCTTCATAGGGTGCGTGTCCCCCAGGTCCCTTCCCCCGTCTAATATCCCCCACCACAACCCTCCCCCTCACCCTGCGTCCACTTCCTGTCACTCCCACACCCTGTTCCGTAAGTCCCATACCCATCCCTTACCCACACGTCCATTAACTGCCATCCCTTCCACCTCCCCACCCCCTGAGCAAAAACCTACATCCCCACCTAACCCTCCATCCACCAACCATACTCCCTTCTCCCCTCCCTCGTTCAGTAACCAGCCACCTCCCTCCCCTACCCGTCTACTACACATTGTCTCCTACCTCCCCTACTCTCCTCTTCCCTTTCATTAACCAGTACCCTCCACCTCACCACATCCCATCTACATCCTCCACCAACGTCTCCTCCCCAACCCACTCATTCCACTTCCTCAAATTCCTCACTCCCATATCCTCCCCCACTGCCTTTCCCCCCCTATCCATCCCCACTCCCCTTCCGTCTCCTTGTCCCTCCCTACTGCCTTTCCATCTCCCTATCCCCCCTACCTCTGTCCCTCTCTCTATCCCTCCCCACTGCCCTTCCCCTCCTCACCGCCCTTCCCCCTCCCTGCCTCTCCTAAATGCTCTTCCCCCTCCCTGCCTCTCCTAAATGCCCTTCCCCCTCCCTGCCTCTCCTAAATGCCCTTCTCCCTCCCTGCCTGTCCTCACTCCCCTTCCCTCTCCCTGTCGCTCCCCATTGCCCTTCCCCATCCCCACTCCCATTCCCTCTCCTTGCTCCTCCCCACTGCCCATCCCCCTTCCCGCCCCTTCCCACTGCTCTTCCCTCTCCCTGTCCCACCTCTCTGCCCTTCCCTCTCCCTACCCCTTCCTACTGCCCTTCCCTCTCCCTGTCCCTCCCCACTGCCCTTCACTCACCTTACCCTTCCCCCTCCCTACCCTTCCCCACTCCTTTCTCTCCATATCCTTCCCCACTTCCTTTTCCCTCCCCACTGCCCTTCACTCACCCTACCCCTCCCCCTCCCTATCCTTCCTCACTCCTTTCCTCTTCATATCCTTCCCCACTCCCTTCCCTCCCCACTGCCCTTCACTCACCCTTCCCCTCCCCCTCCATACCCTTCCCCACTCCTTTCTCCTCCCTATCCCTCCCCACCCCCCTTCCCACTTACTTTCCTGCTCCCCTGTCCTTCCCTCTCCCAATACCTCCCAGCCCCACAGGCATTGGGTCTACAGCACTTGTCCTGTTCGTTGTGCCCTGGAGATGGCTGGATCTTTATGACACTCACAAAATGCCTGGGTTCACAGTGGGATAAAAAGGGAAACATTTCTTCGGGGACTCGACTCGGTCTTTCTGGGTGACTAAGCTACCAGAAATAGATCAATCGCGTCGTTTTTTACCTTTTACCCCGACAACATCATTTCCACTGAACCCCGGCTGCACGTTTAGTTCACAATGAATAAAAAAAGGAACCACTTCTAATTGATTTTTTTTTTCAATGAACACGCTCCACCAAATGGATCAGACATTTCAGCTGGCGGAATTTTACCTCTTTTCAGTTCCACTACGTCTTTTAGATTCTACTTTTCCTACGACCAGATAAGCTTTATCAGTGTAGGAGGAATTTTTTTCACCTGGATGGGTTATAAACAGCCTTCCTTTAGCTTTTCAATTCGACAGGGCTTTTCTAAACAGAGTAAAATGAAAATGACATTCTATGAATGCGGGAGTTAAAGTTTCAATTGCCATCCACTTTCTATTCCTCGTTTACTTCATTTTCCTGTCTCTATCCTGAAGCTGTGTCTCACTTTCTATTCCTCGTTTACTTCATTTTCCTGTCTCAACTCTATCCTTAAGCTGTCTCACTTTCTATTCCTCGTTTACTTCATTTTCCTGTCTCAACTCTATCCTTAAGCTATGTCTCACTTTCTATTCCTCGTTTACTTCATTTTCCTGTCTCAACTCTATCCTTAAGCTGTGTCTCACTTTCTATTCCTCGTTTACTTCATTTTCCTGTCTCTATTCCATCCTTAAGATCTGTCTCACTAGGCTTCCTTTAAAATCTTTTTAACTGCATTAGAGTCGTACGTATTATCTACCTTAGCTACAGTACATTCAAAATTATTTCAGTCTGATTACTAATCCAAACTCTGTCCACCACAGTAATCTCTCTCTCTCTCTCTCTCTCTCTCTCTCTCTCTCTGACTTTTAAAAATATGTTTCTTGCTGATACCTGATAACTTCATTGATAATCGGAAAAACGCTTCCTAGTAAAAACAAAATATCTTTCATTCTACCCATCTGTTGACTAAAGCCTTAACCCCGTCAAAGATGACCACAAACATTTCACTTTCGTCACCCTACCATCTGTCATTTGGTTGTCCTCCCTCCAACTCACACACCCCTCTCACATCTATCTAGTCTACACCATCCTTCCATCTCATCCTTGGTCTCCTCCTTCTCCTCTCCCTCTCCACATCATATACACTTTTCTAGTTAGTCTCTCATTCTTCATAGCCTACTCTCTTCATCTCTCTCAGACTAAGTAATTTGGTTTTGGGCCAGGATGGATACAATAAAAATTAATAATGATCTGATACAGATTTGATATGTTATAGATACCTAGATATTCCACTCCTTATTGGCCAACCAAAATCAAAAGTCAACTCTCTCACTGTTTGTCCGCCACCCTGCAAAGCGTTAGTTCGTGTACGTTATTTGGATAGCCTCCCCCCTTCTTTTTTTCTCTCTCTCTTTCTGTGTGTGTGTGTGTGTGTAACACATCTGCCTTTGGGATATATATATTTCATATTATAGGCTGTAATTCTCTTGTATGCTATAATGATTAATATCGATACAGCTTGGATAAAATTTATTGAGAGAGAGAGAGAGAGAGAAACTGTCTTCAGCCCCAAGACATCACTATATTTTGTTCTTGCTTCGTTGATTAATATTATTCACGCTAGAAGGCTTGTCGAACTGTATGAGTTAAATGTAGCCTTGAATAAAGCTTTTCATAATAATAGAGGGATCTACTAAGTTAAATAAAAGAATCTAAAGAAAGAAGAATAAAAAATGAAGCGTTCTCTGGGCTTACGAGATTATTACGAACACAGATTGACTTATAATGGCTCAACATAATATTACGCTGCCTGACTTTCTGTTAACATATAATGGTAAGGATGAAATATCAGTAAGATTTCTTGGTCAATGCGAATACGGCTTTTGGTCAGGTGAAGAAAGAAGAAACAGAAATGCGACACACACACACACACACACACACACCTCACTGCGTCTCACAGGCCACTGCATCTCGACCACCACCACCACACAGTATCACCGCCTCTGATCGATTCGCAAAACTTTTTCTAATTGTTTTACTTGCATTTCCCCACGCCCTTTCAAAACAACTTTCTATCTCCAGAGCAGATCACTTCATTTATTTTTTTTTTATCTTTCGTATCTTTTTTTTTTTTTTTTACTTCATTCAAAACAATTTCCGGTACATTATTTATTTTCTTACTCTTCGTCATCATATACCTCTTTTCCATCAAGGCTACTAATTATCTGGCAACACACACACACACACACACACACACACACACACACACACCCCTCTAACATCGATTCTCCATTCTTTTCTTTTTCATTATTATTTTCCCCTCCCTTTTACGCTTCTCATTACAATTTTCTATTATCGGAGAACATCACAAAGGATTCGTTTCATTAACTTGTTTTCCATTCTGCTTGTTATTTACTTTTCGGGGACTATATTCATTTTTTTTTCTTTTTTGCATTTTAGCTAGGAGGGTTAGGTGTGGCAGGGAGGTTTTGAAAGTGAGTGAGTTGGATAAAAGAGAGAAAAAGATAGAGTATCAGGAGTAATTGAAAGATCAGGAAAATGGCAGTGTGGAGGAGGAATGGCAGTTGTTTAAGAGTGTTGTGGTGGAGCATGCAGAACAGGTGTGTGGTGTGAGACGTGTGGGTGGTGGTGTAAGAAAAGGAAGTGAATGGTGGTGCGAGGAAGTATGGCTGTGGCTGAGAAGAGACGTGCATATGAAGTGTGGCTGCAGAGGAAGGATGAAATGTCATATGAAAGGTATAAGGAAAAAAGGAATAGGGCGAGAAGGGCTGTACATGATGCTAAAGTGGCAGCAGATGAGAGGTGGGGTAGGCGGCTGACAGAGAATTTTCAACAGAATTAGAATATGTTTTGGAAGGAGGTGAAAAGGGTGCGAAAGGGAGAGTCTGGGAAGGAAGAATGAGTAAAAGCAGAGGATGGAAGGATGTTAATTGAGATGGATGCAGTAAGGAAGAGATGGGCAGAGTATTTTGAAAGATTGTAGAGGAGGAAAGGGTGGCTGAGATTGTGGCGGATGGAAGGGTGAAAGGAATAAATGTGTTGGGAGAGTCGAATGATTCTTTGATCACGAAGGAGGAATTGGAGATGGCAGTAAAGGAGATGAAAACAGGAAAAGCTGCAGGTATGGATGGGTGTGCTGTGGAATGCCTGAAGGGTGGTGGAGTTGTGGTAGGTCTCCATATTATAATTGCAAATCATACTAGATAGATAGATAAATAGATAGATAGAGAGACAGATAGAAGCAGGAAGTCAAATGATGAGAAGGTGTTGTGTTTGCGAGAAGCGAGCAGCGCTAAACGCTTACACGGGGGAAAGCTGACGACAGCGGCCAGTAAGGAGATGATTCAGTTAGCTGTCAGCAGTCCTCTCGTGAGAAAGTTCTGTTACCATGAGGAAGATACGTGACACACACACCCTACTACACGAGATGTGAGGAAAGAGAGTGTAGAAGGAGACAAGCGACCCTATAGAGAGGTCGAGACGGAGATTAGCTTTAGAACAGAGAGAGAGAGAGAGATAGCGAGACAGGGAGGTAGCTACCCAGGACTTATACTATTATACCTGTTTAATATTTCCAAGACAAATAAAAATAGTCCCATACTATTCTTTACCTCTCCCGTCACTACATGACATCTGGTGGGGAAACTACTACAAGATATAAAAGCCGCTCGACCACAAGTCTAAAATATACTTCTCTACAATTAACTACAAAGTCTTTACGACATTTGGTAGCAGCGAACGTATACGAACCTCGTCTACGAATCAACATTAAATTCCTACAAAATATCAAGATTGACAACAACCAACAATATCAGCTCCTGCCCCCTCCCTCTCCCAGATCATTACGCTGATGCAGAGGTCAAGAGATCACTCGACGCCTTGCAAGTAGCTTAACGACAAACCAGCAAATCTGCGGACATCGTCTCCGAATTAAAAGCAAATTTCTACAAAAGCAACCGAGACTACAAGATTAGCTTCAGTTCTACAAAGTCTACAGCCATCTACAATCAACTACAGCCATCTACAATCAACTACAATTAACAACTCTACGTCGTCTGTATAATCTTCTACACGCACCTACAAGAAGCGGCAGTCTTCATCCTACAACGAATAAATCACTAGAGAAAAGGACAGAGAAAACTTCCACATAGAATAAAGGGAACAAACAAACGAAGAGTGAGACACGATTTACAACTCATCTTACTCACTCGTCTTCACTCAAGTTACTCATCGCTACTCATTCACTCACCACAGCTACCAGTGTGGGAAGTTGAGGTCATCATGCGTGCTTGCTGAACAGACGCCACGTCAGTCAACACACCACCTGCACCACCACTCACACCATTTCCCACCACGGTAAAAATTAGTAAGTTACATAATTACTTCATTTATACAATACACAGTGATAGACAATAAGCTTCTGCACAAACATATAAAACGTGCTGTATAGTTACAGTTTAAATACACATACTTACTTCAGTTATCTGCATAACTCAAACACTAAATAATCACCAACAATAAATATTCTACACTGTATATATTCATTCATCTATTATAACATTTATTTACTACCAACGAGTGTTACCATTTATACCTACGTAAAATACGTGTTGCATACATACAGCTATACATTATTATATCTACAAGCGATAAAGAAAATATACCATCACAGTTACTCAGTGAGCAATTGAAAGAACTGTATTAAACATTTATTAATTAAAGCTACCTAGTGGAAACATATAAATTAAGTTACAAGGTAAACTAGAGAAAAAAAAAAAAAAAAAATGGCCAACACAAATGCCGTTAGCAAGAGTGAACATCTTCAACACAATCGTGAAGACAATGATTTCCACACAGTGCTGACACACATATTACTCACGATAGGTACAGGTGAACAATAAGTCAGTGTGTATAGTTAATACTGTATATAGTGTATATATATATATATTTTATATAAAATAACAAAATATGGGACTATATAATTTCATTTTCAGTAGTATCTGTGCAATATAAACTAAACTTTAAAAAAAGTATCCCAAGGAAATTAGCCAGTAATTATGCAACCATGAACAAAATGGAAAAAAGTGTACACAAGCAAAGAAAAACAAACTATAGAAAATCAATACATACAAAAAAGAAAGAAAGAAAAGTAAGAAAGAAAAAAAGAGAAATAAAGTAAGATCACATAACAAACAAATGAAAATAAGTGTAAATGTTACTATATATGCCAAAATACCACATAAACTACAAACAAAAAAGCAAATTGTTGTCTCCACATACAAGTGGCACGAAACATCATCACTATCATCGACCGCAGCATATGTTAGGACTGCAGTTATTACAATTATGTTACTCCATATTATAATTATGTACTTACAAACGATATGTAACAATTATGTAACGACAAACGATTGCATTATGTTACACTTTGCCAATTATGTAACAGTTGCATTAACAAGATGTAACTTTTATGTAACTTTAACAACAATTATGTACCTACAAACGATATGTAACAATTATGTAACGACAAAACAGTTGCATTAACAAGATGTAACTTTTATGTAACTACAATTATAAGGCCAACACAATTATGCATTAACACAATATTTGGTAACAATTCATAAAATGTTACAATTATGTAGTACCACAATGTTAGTACAATATTATAAGTCATACAATTATAGCACAATTCTGTATTACCAGTATCATCATACAAGTTAGGTGAAATATTAGACATTACTAAAGTGATAACTCAAATATGTAATGTAATAACCTAGCAGTATTACCATTGCACAATTATATGCGTAATATTACTGAATAATCACTATTTACTATGAATAATATATGTATACAATATTCATACAATTATGTTACTTTACAATATTATGTATTTCACTTAATTAGCTTATAAGTTCATTATAATGTATATATAATATGTATTAATATGTTATGACTATTAAATGTCGATGGTACGCCATTTTGCGCGGCAGAGCAATGTGGTAGGTCTCCATATTATAATTGCAAATCATACTAGATAGATAGATAAATAGATAGATAGAGAGACAGATAGAAGCAGGAAGTCAAATGATGAGAAGGTGTTGTGTTTGCGAGAAGCGAGCAGCGCTAAACGCTTACACGGGGGAAAGCTGACGACAGCGGCCAGTAAGGAGATGATTCAGTTAGCTGTCAGCAGTCCTCTCGTGAGAAAGTTCTGTTACCATGAGGAAGATACGTGACACACACACCCTACTACACGAGATGTGAGGAAAGAGAGTGTAGAAGGAGACAAGCGACCCTATAGAGAGGTCGAGACGGAGATTAGCTTTAGAACAGAGAGAGAGAGAGAGATAGCGAGACAGGGAGGTAGCTACCCAGGACTTATACTATTATACCTGTTTAATATTTCCAAGACAAATAAAAATAGTCCCATACTATTCTTTACCTCTCCCGTCACTACATGACATCTGGTGGGGAAACTACTACAAGATATAAAAGCCGCTCGACCACAAGTCTAAAATATACTTCTCTACAATTAACTACAAAGTCTTTACGACAGAGTGACTATTGTTGACTGGTTAGTAAGATTGTTGAATGTGTGCTTTGTGAAAGGTATGGTGCCAATTGACTGGGCAAGTGCTTGTTTGGTCCCGTTGTATAAAGGCAGGGTTGATAAGTATGAATGTACTAGCTTTAGGGGTATAAGACTGTTGAGTGTTGTAGGTAAGGTTTATGGTAGCGTGTTAATTATAGAGTTAGAGAGGGTACAGAGGGAATGATTGGTGATGAGCAGTGTGGCTCTAGGAAAGGGAGGGGATGCGTGGATCAGGTGTTTGCTGCGAGACAAGTGTGTGAAAAATATTTAGCGAAAGGCAAGGATGTGTTTTGGGCATTCATGGATTTAGAGAAAGCGTATGATAGAATTGATAGGGAGGCTTTGTGGACTGTTTTAAGATTGTATGGACTTGATGGTAGGTTACTAAAAGGGGTGAAAAGTTTTTGTGTAAATAGTAGAGCGTGTGTAAGAGCGGGAAATGCTGTGAGTGATTGGTTTCCCGTGAGAGTGGGGCTGCGACAGGGATGTGTGATGTTGCCTTGGTTGTTTAATATTTACATTGTTGGTGTTGTAAGGGAGGTGAATGCAAGAGTTTTAGGTGGAGGTCTGAGTCTGGTGAATGTTGATGGTGGAGAGTGGAATCTGAAGCAGCTGCTGTTTGCAGATGATACTGCACTGGTGGCCGATTCAGAGGAGTGATTGAGACAGTTGGTAGAGGAGTTTGGAAGGGTATGTAAAAGGAGGAAATTGAAAGTAAATGAGAATAAGAGTAAAGTGATGAAGTGTACGAGGCTGGTAGATGGTAGGGGGATGAATATAGTTTTGAATGGCGAGTTGCTTGAGGAGGTAGAGTGTTTTAAATATCTAGGGTCACATGTTGCTGTGGATGGAAGAATAGATGCAGAAGTGAAGTTTAGAATAAATGAAGTAGGAAAGGTGCTGGGAGGAATGAAAAAAGTGTTTAGATGTCGTTCGCTTAGAATGGATGTAAAGAGAAGGCTGTATGAGGGTGTTGTGGTACAGTCTGCGTTATATGGGGCTGAAACATGGAATATGGGTGTAGCAGAGAGGAAAAGTTTGAATGTAATGGAGATGAGGTGTCTGAGGAGTATGTGTGGAGTGACGCGTATGGATCGAGTGCGAAATGATGAAGTGCGAAGGAGAACTGGAGTTGTTCGGGAGATGGCTGGTAGAGTTGAGCAGAGGGTGTTGCGATGGTTTGGGCATATGGAGAGAATGGATAATGAGCGATTGGTGAAAAAGATAACTAGATCTGATGTGAGAGGTGTAAGGCTGAGAGGAAGACCACGAATAGGATGGATGGATAGTGTGAAGAGAGCGCTGGATGCGAGAGGGATGTCTGTTGAGCAACGAAACGTGGCTGTGCGTGACAGAAATAAATGGAGAGAAATTGTGAATGAATAAGTGATGACGCATCCCTGAGGGGATATTCTCCCACATTTGATCTGATCAGCTAGTCAGGTCAGGTGCAGGTAAGGGGATGGGTCTGTTATGGTGTGGCAGGGGTAAACCAGCCCTGCTGTCGGGCCCTGCTGCGGATGTCACTGATTGCATTGCGCAGTTGACCCTTGTGCGGTGTGGTGCGTTGAGGATCTGTCTGTTCTACCCTTTGGTGCTAAGATGCGAATGAATGTGTTTGAATGGATGAGTAAATGGGGAGTGTGTCGTCCTGTCTAGGCTACCTCCCTTTCCTTGCGGGAAGCAGCCTAGGTATTATAAGAACATAACATAAGAACGTAAGAAGAGAGGATAACCGCAGTAGGCCGGTTGGCCCATGCTAGGCAGCTCCTAGAAGAGTAACTGAACTACTAGAATGAGATAAGAATAGCAAAGAAGAAGGCTCTCCCCCGCCCTCCAAACCCTCCAGCCGAAGCCGGCAGGAAAAAGTCAGAAAGAACACCACGCCGTATAGAAAAACTGGCGTGGACATTTTACAGGAAAGTGTGAAAGGAGAATAGAGACTATCATAGTGTAACCTGAAAAGGAAAAATTATGAATTAGTATTGGTTATAAGATTTTCTTTTTTCTATATCCACCCCTTATTAGTCATATGCTTATCTAGCCTATGCTTGAAACTCTCAATGGAAGAGGCAGCAACTACTTTACTGGGTAGCTTATTCCATTCGTCTACTACTCTATTACCAAACCAATTTCTACCTATTTCCTTATTGAAACGGAATTTTTCTGGTTTGAAACCATTATTTCTAGTTCGATCCTGTATGCTCGCTTTAAGTACCTTGCTAATATCTCCCTTATTTATACCCTTCTTCCACTTAAACACCTCAATTAAGTCTCCCCTTACTTTACGTCTCTCTAGCGAATGCAGACTTAGTCTTTTCAGTCTGTCTTCATGTGACAGGTTCCGGACGTCATGTATCATTTTTGTCATTCTTCTCTGTACATTTTCTAACGAATTAATATCCATTCTATAGTAAGGACACCAAAATTGTATTGCGTAGTCTAAATGTGGCCTTACTAAGCAACGTTGGGTCTGGTTAGTACTTGGATGGGTGACCGCGTGGGAACACCAGATGCTGCTGGCATAACTCCCTACGTGTCAAGTGGGGTTGGTGGAGGATTAGTGCCCCTCCCTGTAAAACAATTAACTCTAAGCCCTTGGCCACCCTGTTTGGGATACATGGCGTCTGGCAATGAATGAATGAAAACTAATTCTAGATAGTGTTTCAGTATTACTTTTGATGATCTATTGCTCACGCTTCTCGAAATAAATCCTAGGACCCTATTTGCTTTATGTCTCGCATTTATACACTGTTGTCTTGGTTTAAGGTCGTCACTAATCATAACTCCTAGATCTCTCTCGCATTCCGATTTGCTAATTTCTTTGTTATCTAAGCTGTATTTAGTATCTCCAATGGTCTTGCCTACGTTAAGTACTTTACATTTTTCAACGTTAAATTCCATTTGCCAAGTTTTAGACCATTTGGACAATGTATCGAGGTCTTTTTGTAAGTTATGGCAATCGTCAGTCGAGTTAATGATACGCCCTATTTTTGTATCGTCGGCAAATTTGCTGATGCTGCTATTGACTCCTAAGTCTTGATCATTTATATATATATATATATATATATATATATATATATATATATATATATAATATATATATATATATATATATATATATATATATATATATATATATAATAAATAATAAGGGACCGAGTACTGAACCCTGTGGTACACCGCTAGTTACTAATCCCCAGTCCGACTTAGTTCCATTTATTAATACTCTCTGCTTTCGTCCTTTCAGCCAGGATTCTATCCATTTTAGGATATCGCCGTCTATACCGTGTGCTCGAACCTTTCTAACTAACCTTTCGTGTGGGACCCTATCAAAAGCTTTACTAAAGTCCAGACAAATAACATCGTAAGCTTTATCGCTATCTACTGCCTCATAGACCTCCGAGTAGAATGACAAGAAGTTTGTGAGGCAGGATCGTCCTTGCCTGAATCCGTGCTGATTTTCGTTTATAAGATTAAATCTTTCTAAGTGTTCTCTAATCTTATTTGCCAAAATTGACTCTAACATTTTTCCTACTATTGACGTTAGACTTATCGGACGATAATTCGACGCAGCTGATTTATCACCCTTTTTAAAGATGGGCACTACGTTTCCGGTCTTCCACGCCTCTGGAACTTCTCCTGAATTTAAAGAGTCATTAAATAATGTTAAAAGTGGCTGACATAATTCTTCTTTGGTTTCTTTTATAATTTTTGCATATATATCGTCCGGACCTGGCGATTTTTGAGGTTTTACCTTATTAATTTCTTTCAATACGTCCTCCTTACTAATGGTTATTTTACTAAGAATATTTTCCGTATTCTCATCGTAAATACTTGCTGCTTGAGGGACCAGGTCTAGATTTTCCTTGGTGAATACTGATATGAAATAATTATTTAGGATGGAGCACATTTCTTTATCTTCACTGGTAATGTCACCTGATTCTGTTCTGAGTGGTCCTATCCTATCTTTATTTTTCGTACGGTA
Organism: Coenobita brevimanus; assembly: GCF_032717465.1. Taxonomy (NCBI): domain Eukaryota; kingdom Metazoa; phylum Arthropoda; class Malacostraca; order Decapoda; family Coenobitidae; genus Coenobita; species Coenobita brevimanus. The sequence continues at coordinate 6,479,373 of NC_137055.1, forward strand.
CATTTGATAAAAACCCTTGGGGTTTTCTTTTGATTCACTACCAACCTTAATTTCATAACTTCTCTTTGCTTTTCTTATCTCCCTCTTTACTTCTCTATTTAAAATTGTGTATCGGTTACGTAAGTGTTCCTCTCCACGTTTTATTTTTCTATATATTCCTTTCCTTTGGCCTATGAGAGATTTTAATCTGTTGTTTAACCATCTTGGTTCTGAATTATTAGTTCTAAACGGTTATGAAGGGATATATCTATCTTGGCCTCCATGTATTATATTTATTAACTCATTATACTTCTCACTGGTCGAACGTCTGTTTGGAACTGGAGCTAAGTTAATTCCCGTCATCTCGACTACATTCCCATCTACCACCTCCCCCCTCACAGACACCTGACGGACATTCCCACGTGTTTCCTGCCCCTCACCTATGACCTGGGGTTCCCCACTGACAGCATTTTTTTTCCAACACAATTTTCTGTACCACAATATTCTTTTTTCTTCATTTGCTTTATACTATTTTTTTTTTCCTTTCCACTCACCGCCACCTCTCTCGCTTCGTCTCTCCACGTTTTTCTTTAAATATTTTCTTGCATTTTCGCACGCGTTTCCGGTAAACCTTTCATAGTTCGGGGAGCATAAATTATTTTCTTTTTCTTCCTTCGTGAATTTCTTTGGCATGTATCCTTTCCCCGAGGCCGTCCAGTCCTACGCCTGACACACATTTTAATGTCACCTCCTGGGTGCTTAAACGTCAACTTTGATTTTCTTTTCATTTAATAATTCTCAGGGACCATATTTGATGGTCCTGTATTTGAGATTTCGTAACACCTAATCCATATTATCTCATTTCTATGTTATATATCGCTGATACAAATCATGTTTAAGTTAAAACGACATAATAAACTGATACGAGAATGTAAAAATGTAATATACAAGATAAATTGCTGGGGAAGAGAAGCCACGAAGCCTCTTATTCCAGGTAAAATACGATCTTATAGTACCTGGTCACGGTTCTCCAACTCATTTTATTATTTTTTCTACATTCTTCCTCTTCTTTTCAAAACACTGTCCTCTTTTCACTGAGCGTCAAACTAAACTAATTTTGGTTTCCTCTTCCTCTTTTACCGTATTATTTGTTTCCATTTGCCTATCTTTTGAATCTAAAGTAACGACTCAGACTCATATTCATTCCCCAACTTTACATCTGCCTGTCAAATAATTTTCGGCTTATCACATCACTTTCGTAACCTACTTTACATTCTCGAAAACATCATATTCTCGCTTTTCCTTATTCTCTGTTTATCTTATAGCTGATTACTATTGATTCATCCTCCGCTCCACATTCAGTATCACCTCCGTCCTTTGCGAAATGCTGTATTTTTCTCTCAAATATTTTCTGAAATTCTGCACCTTTCTCCGAAAAATAAGTCTTATTTCTATGAGCATGATTTTGCATATGTTTCCTGATGACGCGTTTTCTCTCTCTCTCTCTCTCTCTCTCTCTATGCAGAGACTTCACTTCACCGTGAAGATATGTATGCAAACTAACCACAGGAGAAATGAAAGGAGCGACAGTGAGTACTTTCGTATATTACATCTTCAGACAGAGTGAGACAGAAACGTAAAGGGTAGAGGTCTTTTATGCACACCCGCAGATAGTGGCACACAGAACAATGAATGACCTGAGTTTTTACCTGCAGCTTAACTTATGGTCACCCGCAGCAGGGAGTGGAACACAACAAAGGATGACCTGAATCTAAAAATGCATGTGACAAAGAAGGGATTAGGAGGGGAGGAAAGGGGAGTGGGAGGGAGGGGGAAGGGGAATGGGAGGAGGGGAAGGGGGAAGGGGAGAGGGGGGAGGGAGGAGGGGATAAATACTGCTGCTTAACTTAAGACCTAGAGGATTAATGCTTGGTGTGTCCCACACAGGTGTGACTACACCACCAGGAGATGACAGGGAACAATCACGTGTTAGTCTGGGGGACACTGCTTTAAAATTAATTCAGTTAACAATTTATCACACTTAAAATGACCATAGCTCATGTTTACATTCTTTTCATATGTGCCAGAAATTAGACAAGATTCTATTACATTTCTTTCATCTAAGCTTTTTGACTGGACAGGCTCCAAGATTCTAGCAAGATCAAAAAGCTTAGATGAAAGAAATGTAATAGAATCTTGTCTAATTTCTGGCACATATGAAAAGAATGTAAACATGAGCTATGGTCATTTTAAGTGTGATAAATTGTTAACTGAATTAATTTTAAAGCAGTATCCCCCAGACTAACACGTGATTGTTCCCTGTCATCTCCTGGTGGTGTAGTCACACCTGTGTGGGACACACCAAGCATTAATCCTCTAGGTCTTAAGCAGCAGTATTTATCCCCTCCTCCTTCCCCCCTCTCCCCTTCCCCCTTCCCCTCCTCCCCTCCCTTTTCCCCCTCCCTCCCACTCCCCTTTCCTCCCCTCCTAATCTCTTCTCCTTTGTCACATGCATTTTTAGATTCAGGTCATCCTTTGTTGTGTTCCACTCCCTGCTGCAGGTGACCATAAGTTAAGCTGCAGGTAAAAACTCAGGTCATCCATTATTCTGTGTGCCACTACCTGCTGCGGGTGTGCATAAAAGACCTCTACCCTTAACGTTTCTGTCTCACTCCGTCTGAAGATGTAATATACGAAAGTACTCACTGTCGCTCCTTTCATTTCTCCTGTGGTTAGTTTGCATATATATATATATTTATGTGTGTGTGTGTGTGTGTGTGTGTGTGTGTGTGTGTGTGTGTGTGTGTGTGTGTGTGTGTGTGTGTGTGTATTCATTGCTGGACATAGACTTTACCCTTTTTACTCAAACTTGGCTAAAAAATGTCGTCTTCATCTTCACTGCTAAACTGTAACACCGGATTAGCATTAGAATGTTATGCTGGTCGCGATGTCCTATGTAAAAGCTGCATAACCGTAACATTATCTCGTTCTGCCACTAAGCTACATGAAATAAACGCAAAAGGACAAAAATTTGGGCCATTATAATATGAAAGAACTATAGTAAAGGTCCGTTCCCTGAGGCCCTGCAGCTTTCCTACTCGCAACACCTGGCACCACATACCTCAACACCTGTCATGGGGTGTTAATTACATTACCTTATTGCCTATTTGCCTGTTTACTAATCCTCAGGAACTCTAATGCATGTATTCTCGTCGCTTAACGAGGTTCCCTAGCACCTCTCGCTTAGCGACTTATGCTGGGAAACAGATTCTTCATATAATTTTTTACGTTATTTATGAAGACCATAGTGATATTAGAATGATTTAGATAACAGAGAAGAGGCCACCAAGGTGAAGTAAGGAAAATAAATCGTCTAGGATGATATATGGAATGTTTTGCATTCCGTTCATCGGGTCAAAACTATTTGATATTTGTGGAGAACATTACACTGATTTCGCGATTCTTTGTTGCACCCGCGGTTGTGAAGCGAGAACAACTACTATGATTTGTTCGAGGTGTGTGTGTGTGTGTGTGTGTGTGTGTGTGTGTGTGTGTGTTTACGCAAGGAAAAAGGAACCAAAGGCTAGAAGAATGCAAGATTGTTCCCCAAAGACACACACACACACACACACACACACACACACACACACACACACACACACAAAAGAAAGAAAGAAAATAGGTCGAACAATTATCATCGGGTTTAAGAAACTTGATGGAAGGGTTAACCTATTGATTTTTACAACAACAGGTCAAAGGTCCAGGTCACAAGACAAGGTCGAAATTTTGACTTACACTACCAGATAAAAATATCCGTCCGATTTAGAGCAAATTTGGTGGAAACGTTGAGGGTAACGCAAGAATAGGGGGATTTGATTTTGATAATTAAAGGTGAAGGCCAAAAGGCAAGGACATCAGGGTTCGACCAATGTGTCTGTGTCTGAACAAAATAACACAAACAATTCTGATCAGATTTGGACCAAACTTGATGATAATATTGAGGATCAGCCAAATGTTGACTTAATGTTTTTTAAGAACAACAGATCAAAGGTTAACGTCACATGGCAACGTCAGATTTCACCTGAATTAAATCAAATTTTGTGGAAAGGGTCAATGTTTGGCAAGGCTAAGGTGGTTCGATTTCGAAAAAAAAACATCAAAGATCGATGTCAGCTAAAAAGATCAAAGGTCAAGGTCATACGACAAGTCAACGCAAGCAGTCTTGATTCGATTATGTCCAACCTTGGTGGAAGGGTTAAGGGTGAGATACGAACAGTCAAAGGCCAATGTCACGGGGCAAAATCAAATGTTTGCCCCTTTGACCAATAATTGGTGGGCGTGGGTGTTGCTCTCGGCTACTGCCCCTTCCTGTCTCTAACTTTGATTCTGCATTTTAGCAACGATTGTCATACCAGCTTTCTTTACCATAATATTCTTTCTTCCTCATTTAACTCATACTTTTTTTTTTTTTTTTTACCTCGCCTGGGACGGAGTCTGGCGAGGTGTTGTTATTGGTCGAATTTCTTTGTTTCTTTGTCAGCAGCATTAAAGAAAACCTTTCATAGTTCGGTAGCATGAATTATTTTTCTTTTCTTGCTTCCTGAATTTCTTTGGCATGTATCCTTTCCCAGACGCCCTCCAGTCCTACACCGAACACACATTTTCATGTCACCTCCCGGGTGCTTATACCCATGTCATGTATGTTCTCTCCATTCAGTAATTTTCAGGTACCATATCAGGAGGTCGTGTATCAAAATGCTTTTGAGTTTTCGTAACAGCCCATCCTTAGCGATTCAGTCTAAATATTCCATTTCATTATCATCTTGTATATTACTAGTACGAACTATAAAGTAATGAAAATGCCACACACACAAAAAAACATATTTGAGTGGAAGAGTGTAATATGCATAATAACTCGCTAAGGAAAAGGAGCTACGAGGGCTCCCATGGCACACAGAATATAATCCTTAGCATCATTTTAGCTTCGTGCCTGGTATCTTCGTATATCGAATTTCCAAAGCTTTATCTAAATCCTTTCAGTGTTTTCAAGCTTATTTTCCAAACTTTTTTTTTTCCAGTTTTCAGAGGTCGTCACAAATTTTGGTTTCCGATACCTCTTTGGTCCTTTATTTGCCGTCCATTTCCTTATCTTTTGAAGCCAATACATCGCCTCAGTGTTATAGTGATTTTCCAACTTTATCTCTGCAGGTTAAATCCTTTTTGCCTTTTCCTACAACTGATTTACACGTCTAATAAACACCACGCGTCTCTCTCTCTCTCTCTCTCTCTCTGTCCCATTTGCTTTTTGCTGACTAATCCTCATTACCCCACCCACTGTCACCTCCGTCCATTGTCAGGTCTCATCTTCTCTCTTTTTTTTTTTTTTTTTTGAAGTTTTGCACCTCTTTCCGAAAATAAAAGTCTTAGTTTGGAGAGTGTCATTTCGGCACGTTTCCTAATTCCGTGATTATACCGTAACATTATCTTTTCATATATTCGTTGCTGGACATAAACTTTACCCTTTTTACTCTAACTTGGCCTAATATTGCCGTCTCTCCAATTTGAGCACCGAGCTGTAACACGAGATTAGGATTAGAATGTGATGCTAGTCGCGAAGAAGTGCTATATAAACGATGTAGAGCCGTAGCACTGTCTCTTTCTGCCACTGAGCTACATGAAATAAGCTGCGAAAGGACGAAAATCTGGGCCAAACTAAAAGTGGAAGGGCTACAGTAAAGGTCCGTTCCCTGAGGCCCTGGAGATTTCCTACTCGCAACACCTGGCTCTGCACACCTCAGGATACTTTGGGGGCACTGTTAATTGCATGACACTTTACATTACCTTATAAACTAGTTCCTCTCTCTCTCTCTCTCTCTCTCTCTCTCTCTCTCTCTCTCTCTCTCTCTCTCTCTCTCTCTCTCTCTCTCGGTGGCTCAATCGGTTGAGAGGTGGCCTGCAGTCCTACCGGATCCAGGCTCTAATCCCGGCTGGGGCAAGGAACAGTTTAAGGATTTGAATTTAATAAAAACAGACTTTACTGATCTACCAGAAGACCCGCCGACATGTCGTAAAAATACCCCCGCTAATACCAATACACCTGTCCTAAAGCCCTAGCATGTATTCAGTATGGACGGTGGGTGTTAGCGCCGAAGTGGTGACATGTGGAGGTGTATGGTATGTAGGAGGACTATTGGGCTTTGGGAGCAGGCTGTGAAGCCTATGACCAGAGTCGGAAAAAAAAAAAAAAAAAAAAAAACGGAACAACGATAAACTTCTACCTCTCTTTCATCTTTCTCCCTGTTTCATTCTGCATTCTGCACTCCTTTTCAGAATAATTTAATATTTTCAGGGAACAGCACACTGTTTTCGTGATTCCTTGTTTCCCTTTTATGTGTTTTCCATTTGCGGTACTTCGTCCAACTTAACCAGGAAAGATTTTTCGTCTTTTTGCAGTGTATTTTCTATAGCTCAGGGGCTGAATATGACAGTACTTGGGTCTGTATCCTTTCCGCAGCACTTCTTAATGACTAGCATCATATTCTAGTGTTAATCTCCTGTTACAGTTCAGGATTAAAGAAGGTGAGATTGCAGTTTTAGGTCACGTAACACTGGAAAGGAAACACTCCATAAAGGTCCTCTTGACTCTCACCGTTTTGTGTACCGAAATGAGTCTGTAACTTGGCGCTTCTTTCGATAATAATTCGTATTTTCGGAGAACGTCACAGTCATTCTGTGTTTAACCCCAATTCATCATATTTTCGTTTCTTTCGGTAATCTCTTCACATGACTCTTTGCATTCAGTACCTTCTCCGTGAACTTCATTTTTATGTTCCCACAACCGTTACTTTCAGATAATCTTCAACTAACCTTCAAATAGCTACAGCGAGGTAGAGGTAGCACACTTGCTTCCCAGTCCGGGATTCGAAACTCAAAACGTGGCTGAGGTACGTCCTTGCAGATATTCGAACCCTGGTATACTGGTTTTACTCAGTCCTGGCCTAAATTTCGGCATCTCTCCGTCTTTAATTATGATCTGTAACAAAAGGTGAAACTAGCTTAATTTTTTGGCCATGAAGAAGTTTTATGAAATGAAGGTAGAGCCCATAATATTGTCTTATTCTGACACTGATCTACGTGAAATTAGCTATTAAAGGATGAACATGTGGGCCAGGTTAAGATAAAAGAACTGTACTTCATACGAATGACAAATGTTCACTAACACAGCTAACAGTAACTCCAATCTAAGGTCGTGCTTTGTATTTTATTCTAGCTATGCCTAGACCCCTCGGTGTACATAAGTAAGGGTAAATGGCTGGTCTGTCCCCATTTGTGACATTATATAATCGACAACTCTACAGTCACCTATTTGGGATGAAACCAATACAAGGAAGGCGTACAGACTGGCCACTAGATTAGCAATGTCTATTAGCCCAGTTAAAGCTACAAAGGTATCCCGGCCTGCGGTGTGGTTTACAATATGTGTGGAACCAAATATAATTACTCCACATTTAACAAGAAGCAGAAGGAGTAACGAAGTTAGTGTGCTAAGAATTGCTATGAAGTATTTCGTCCTCTATATCACTGTTAGCCCTTTACCAGCCAAGGGTGGTTATCCGCTACTCAAAACAGCAAAAAAAAAAAAAAAAAAAAACAATAATGACGATGACGAGGGCGACGACGACGATGATAATAAAATAAATTTACGTTACATTTCAAAATGAATTCAAACTAAGGAGATCGCACTCACTCACTCACCCTAAAGCTAATTCTTAAACCTAGGAAAATACGAAAGGAAAATACTGGTCAGAAAAGTCGACAAAGCGGATGACTGGGCGTCGTTACTGGAAGGACATTGCACTCGCTAAGTCTCTCGCCGATTCACCGTCTAGGTGGACATTCAGGAACTGGACAACGACGGCACTGCTACGCTCTGGGTCAAACCTGCTTTCACGGCGTACAAACCTTGACTGACTCAAATCGTGGGAAAGAGGCAAGTGTTGTGGCCGCATTGCTAACGGCTAGAATGAGCGAAACACACCCAAAATAAATCGCTCAGCGGAAGTGCTAATGTCTCGCACAAAGACGATCATTTATGACACAATGAAAAATGGCCTGAAAAAAACACTCCCGACCGGGAGAATACGCAGCGATTAAACTGAACGATAAACACTGGGATTCCACTAGAGTTCGCGGTTTCCCACCAAATTATGTCACAAGCCGACTCGTGACAGCCTCTCTCAACTTAGAAACATTAGTCTCCAGATGAAAAGTAAAATAAAAAAGCCGAAATATTAAGCAATCTTTTGACCATTATAGTGCACAAATATTTTAATCTTTGGGTAACGTTTTCTGTGTATTTTTATGTCCAGGTATATTGAAATGAAAGACTCCTAACTGAGGCCTTTTTCTGTTCAACTTCCTTTGGTAAGGACATTTCTTTCCACTGGTTTTTTGGATATTTTTTCCCGGTATTAAGAAAAAAAAAACATGAAAGTAGGCAGCAGCATCAACACCTGCAACACAGTTTTAGCTCCTGTTCATAAGGGCAATATAACAAGCATACTAATTACAGGGGCGAATGTGTTTGAGTTATGTCTTGGTTTTAGTACAATTTTGGTCAGAGTCTTTACAACATCATTATCCCTTGCTAATGCCTAAAAATTTAATGGCACGATTAGGTACCAGGGTATGTTTCTTGAAATATACAGTATATTTATATATATGACAGAATATACCAAACCGAAGAAGATTAGGTGTCTTGAAATGAAAGAGTCTTGGATTTGCTTTTCCTGTTCTCTCAAATTCCGTTTGAATGGACAATATTTGTAGCCTCTTTGCTTTGGATACTTTCTTGTGTATATAAAAAAGTCAAATTTAATAAGCAATAAATGTTACCAGTGAATGTAAGGTTAAAAGGCATTGCTGAGAATAATTAATTTTATGTACTCAAATTAAGTGCCTTTTTAAGTTACTGTAATTACAGCGAACTTTCATTACATACACACGCTATACGGATTCTCCTTTTATGGCGTCTGCCGTGGATGTTATAATATCACACTGAGACGCTGATTAGGTACCCATATCATGTTCTTACTTGACTGTTCTGTCCTTTCGCTGTACCAACCAATATTAACCGCTACTTCCATCACCAAAGAAATAGGCGACCAGGTTTTCACTTCTGTTATCTCTCCTGTCTGTCTGTCCACCGGTTTGCATAGCTATATAATAAGAATAACGGAGAGTATCATTAACTATTCCACAGGCAAGTTTTTATTGATCCAAAAATGATTTAATTACATTTTAGTGAAAGTGCGTCAAAATAATGCGAAAACTGCGTCAAACTTTCAAAATAAATATGAGATATATGGAGATTGGCTTCCCTACAATTTCTTACAAGGCCGACCGTAGCACTTTTATGAACTACTCCGTGCGGCAGAAGTATGGGCTCTACTTTATGCTTCTCTTGCTTTCTCTTATTATAATGCGTTGGAAATCTAAAGAACGGAAAGGGGCAAAACGTTGATAATGTCCCCGGAAGATAACTCTGTTTTGAAATCACAACACACAACTCTGCCATCACATTGCAATTATTGCATATTGGTATTCCACATTATTTCTGTATTCACACCATACTGTGCTTCTTCACTGACATCACAACACACTTCTTTTGCACATCATAGAGCTGATTTAAGCTGACATTATACCTCACTCATAAACTCATATCAACACACAGCTGAAGGGTTAAAGAATTACAGAGTTTTATACACTGATAGAATATGCAGGTAAAATGTATTCAGACGCTGATAACTTTATGCTAACTTAATTCGTTTGGCGTCAGCAAGTATATAAAAGCTCTCGCTGAATCAGAGAAAGGTAAAAGTGAAATGGAGGTACTGGTGCGTTTACAGCTAAGTCAGATCACAGTACAATAATTGGCAAAGTCCTTCAAGCAGATGACGTAGGTATTTTGTACTTCAAGCTTGTCCATATCAAACAATTATATTCAGATCAGGAGAGCACCCAAATATTGAGAAGTTAATTAGTCTCTAGCTAACCCCTCCAATTCCACAAATCTCTCAATCCGTGCAAAACCAACTGATGAGAACAATAAGCTTCAGTAATGCGTCTTGGCGGACTAATATTGATAGTGAGTTAGGAGTGGTGACGCGTGCATGACTAAGCCAGACCCCGGTGCAGCAATTGGTTAATACAATAGATGGAAACCCGTGTGTAAGCCAGGGCCGTGCATTTTACTGCCCGGAAATTAATATTCCTGCCACCTCCACTAGCCTACACTGACGCCTGGTCTAATTCAACTTTCCGATCTCCAGACGATTTTGATTTTGAGACCGGTGAAGGATATATCTAATCCCTGCAACTTGCCCCCTCCCCCGCCCTCCAGCAGGATAAGATCGTCTGTTTCTTACTCATCGCCAGACGCCTTGATTCTGTAAGGGGTGGCTACAAACGAATCGCCTCCATTACCTTCCTCTCTGCCCTCGGAACTGGATGCAAATTTCAGTTCTGTACCTAACTTCACCTAACCTAACAAATTCAACTAACTAACACACCAACCTAACCAGATAATAAGGAAACAAATGTAGCCTAACCTAGACTTTCCTGAATAAGAAAAAGTGCTAGACGGAATCACAGAATTGGACCCGGGCGAACCAACAGTTGACGAGTATGTGGGAACCAAGAAGAAATATATGTAACTGGGTTACTCATTACTCTTTCTAGCTCCTTTACCTTAAATATTTATTTTGCATACTGTAATTTAACATTCCCTCATATGCCCTTATTTATGCACTCGATGTGAAAAGGGACGCCTTTTTTTTTTTTTTTTAACTATTTGCTCCCCTTCTTCCGATTAGCAGAGAAAGTCAAATATCCGTCGTCTGTCGGTCTGTCTGTCACTCTGTCCGTACGTGACTGGGTAAACTGTACTGAACGCTGGAATCCAAGAAGCACCTGAAAAGATCGGAGAAAAAGGGACCTGTCCCTTCCCCGTCTAACGATCCCAGGTAAACACACACACACACACACACACACACACACACACACACACACACACACACACACACGACAGCAAGAGAGAGAGAGAGAGAGAGAGAGAGAGAGAGAGAGAGAGAGAAATGATCTATATAAAATTAAGCTAATAATAATTATAAATGAAGGTCACAGGCGCAGGTGAGACTTCCTCTAATATTTATATCAAAAGGTAACGGGAGTTTACAGTGTTTTAGTTAGCTTCTTTTTTAATTATTCTCGAAACATTAGTTTTTATTTATTTATTTATTTTCTTTCTCTCTCTCTCTCTCTCATGACTTCCTTCTATTATTGCCATCTGCATTCTCTCTCTCTCTCTCTCTCTCTCTCTCTCTCTCTCTCTCTCTCTCTCTCTCAGGGTGACTGCTCGAACTGGACTGGTAAATTGGTACATCATTCACTCTCCCCTTCCGTTCCTCAATGCTCTCTATAGTGATTTTTTTTTTTTTTTCAGACAGCGTGACGAATAAAATAAATAACACGTCCTGGGGCTGAAGAGGTTAAGATGGGCAGGTAGTGAGGATATATAAAGGAGGACAAGTGAGCCCTTTTATTTAATCATCCTTGCTGCCTCCAGACGTTTTTATTTAGCTGGGTGGGGATCTCATGTAGGGAAAGCTAAAGAAAAGTTCGAAAAGCCCCTTCAGAGCTGAGTAAAATCGTTTCGAGGGAGAGAAGAATATAATTATACATAGCAGATGACCCATATATAACTCACTTTTCCCATAAACCTGGTGATTTTTCGTGTGTTGCGGGGACGGCTAAGTCAGCGTCATCAGCGTGCAACGTACAGTACCTCCTTTAATCCTTTATTACCCCCACTGCCACACCCACGCCCACACCTACAGACTGAGCTATTCCCGTAACACATAAGATATTGCTAAATGAGTTTCTAGTGGAGTGTTCTTTATGGTCCACCCTATATACAAATACGTCCTCGGTCTGACCCAGAATAGAACCCAGAACTTCTAGGTTGCAGGCCGAGAATGCTTCCGATCGCACCACCGCCATCCCCCAGAAAGAAGTGCTGAGAAAGGAGTGGCGGTGGTCGTGGGCAGCCTCCGTTCTCCTCTCCCTTATCACACCATCATCACTGTCGGGAAATCGATAGAAGGAAAAACTGGTGAGCTTTGCCGGCGAGAGGTTGGCCAGGTAAACCAGAGCGATATCAGGCTTCACCTCTTTGGCCCTGAGCCACTGGCCACGCCGAAGGGAACTTGGCCTCTTCCCATGTACTATCCTGTCACATTGGTATAAACCCTATCACTGTACATCAATGAATCTTTGTTACTTGCAAACGATGTTATTCACCTTGGAAGGCAACATCTAACCCTTCCAGTTTATAAAGTCTCTTCAGGGCAATACAAAATCGTCTAGAGGTAGTACAAATAGAATAAAGAGACGTCTCCGTAGTGAAGGGGTTAATGAATATGTGGAACCAGTTACGAGAACAGTTGATGAACTCAACATATCTACTTATCCTTGTATACTGTATTTCAAGCTTGTGGTTTAGTGGCAGAAGATAAGAGCTGGAGCGACGGACCTGCTTATGCAAGTAGGTGCATTGCTACCAGGGTCGTAAGTTGGCCGCCTGCCCTTAAATATTCTGGTTTACGTTTACCTACACTCGAATACCTACGCCCCAAAGGGAATACATGGGACTGACTGTTACCTTTACCGAAATTAATTTGCACGCAACTATGCTTATCGAGGTGATGAAGAACACAGAACCTACAGCCTGAAGTTAACCACGTATCTCTGATGAACCCGTCGTAGTAAAAGCTTGGGATGAAGGATGGTACACTGAGCCAGACAATACTGAAGAGAAAATAAAAAACAATGACACATACTTGTATTCTATTTACATGTAAGACGCTGTAGCACCGACTGAACAGGGCTGCACCTAGTTCCGTGGCAGATGAGGAACTGGTGACAGAGAGAACGCGGGGAGAGGGGAGGGAAGGGGGAGAGGTCAATTTCACTAGCTTTCAAGACTCGACAAAAATGACAGTGCAACACCCAGCCTTACAATTCTTGGGAGGGGAGACTATAAATACCCTCACTTACAGCCTCTCTCCTGGTAACGCAATAACGAGGTGTCCTGCGCCACTCTCCAACACTCACATCAATTTCCCCAACAGTCGCAGCCTTTCCTCCAATTTCCTCCCTGCTGAACACCAACTTGCCTGCTCTAAACTTCGCTTTCCTTCCTCAGTGAAGCTCACCTGACGGAGGCCACTGACAATAGGACCTTTTCTGTATCATCTTACACTGTCTACACTCAACTCAAAACCAAGCGTTTTGTGTGTGTGTGTGTGTGTGTGTGTGTGTGTGTGTGTGTGTGTGTGTGTGTGTGTGTGTGTTTCAGTTCCATTTAATCATCTTAATAATAAATGCATTGGTAAGGTTTTTACGTCATACTCTGTCAAAAACTGTAAATGAAAATCAGCAATATAAAGCACCAAAACTTGAAAAGACCAATGAATTTTTTGCGTCGACAAATACAAGCTTAAACTTCATCAACTTCCTGGGCTGACCAAGCTCATTAAAACTCGGATTAAATTGTCAAACAGTTTCTGGGTGAGAGAACTGCTGGTCCAGGAAATAATGGTAGTCAATTGATGAGCGAGTAAGGACGGAGTTCAATTACGCGATAGCAAAGGTGCAAAGAACCTGGTGGGAATAATTAGGTGCAGAACTTTTGCTTTCAATAATTCTGTCCAATTGCTCTTAAAGGAACAATGGCCAAGGCGAGAGCGGAGGGATATTGGAGAAGTGCTTGAAACCAGTTAGCGAGAAGACCCTAGAAGAACTAAGCGGATATTAATGCAGCAAGATAATATGCGGAAGATTCTGTAGGCTTAGCAGAATATAATATGTAGGTTCCACATCCACCCACTCAGTGTAGTGTTGCGTTCTGGTAAATTTACTGGGGTATGGTAATACCTATGAGAAGCTTTGGTAGGTATAATTAGATAGAAGAAAAATATGTACACTGTTCACACTAACTAGACGTAAAATTACAGTCTCTCCGTCTTGAGCTTTGAGATATAACAAGACTTCAGTAAGAGAATATGGTGCTAGTCAGGACAATTGCAATGGAAAGGATGTTGAGCCACAGTACTGCCTTTATATGCCATTCAGCCACGTGAAACAAGCTGCAAAAAGACAAAAATCTCCGCCCAATTAAAGTTAATGCACTATCCACTGCAGAAAAGGGGCCCACTACTCACTCAATCTATGTAGTGCTGAGTTCAGGTGACCTTACAAATCCAAATTATTTTCTTTAAACCAGCAAGTCATTTACTACGTTGAGTGGTAAACATATAACCAAATGAAGTCTAGTGGTGCAGAGAGTTAAGGAGCTCCAATGAGAAGGGCCAATAAAGGTTTACATCTGAGGGATAACAGGGGTTCGCTGCTTACATAATGCCACTCATGGGTTAGGCAGGCTGGTCACCTTTGCCTTAAGTGTCGGGACTGCGTAGCCTAACCCCAGTCCCCTACGCTCCTGAAGAAGCAAAAAAGGATTATGATAGATATATAATGGACATCACCGCACACACACACACACACACACACACACACACACACACAAACACACATACAGAGAGAGAGAAAGAGAGAAATGGGGGGGGGGAGCGGCATAAGAAACAGCAAAACAGCCTGTACAACTCTGATGAACTAATGAATCATAGGCTATTTTTGCGCACATCGAAAAGCACAGCGTATTATTGGATTTAAAAAAATATACCGGTATATATATATAAAAAAAAAAAAAAAATGGGAAATGGTAAAACTGCCCATAAATCCCTTGGGAGGCTAATGCATTCATGGTGTGTTTTGCTTATACTGAACAGGATGTGAGCCTTCTGAAAAACCCTACTGCCATTTTATTGAAACCAATTTGGCAAACAGTAGGCAAGTCACCATTTTATGACAACTTTAGAAGCACTTGAGTGAATTAAAATGTCTCTGTTTCTCTACATGGTAAATGACTGCACACTATATTATACGATACAAGCTAATATAATCTAACAATCATAGGCACTCAAAAAATTACCATCTATATTCACGGGCTTGCTTTTCATTTAGCGGTATGAGCTGGAATAATTTGAGAAGGACGCCTTCATGTGGTGGCACCGATACGACCGGGCGATGGAGCTGTTGTCCTTATAAACATCCACCAATCCCCTTCCTATTACCCAAAAAGAGAATGGTAACCGGCAGAAGAAAGGGCAACTTCGGCCTGCAGTCCATCGGATTCATATTCAGATGAACTTGAGGATGAAACCACTACCACGTAATCGAGTGTACGACAGCACTGGAGAACCAGAGGACTGAGAAGAGACATGGAGCCTCTGGAAGGATTGCGAAATCAGTACGAGAAACTGAGGGACCCGAATTAGACTGTGAGATCCTTTGAAAGCTTGACAAATTCACAAACCACCATAAATAACCTCAGACAGCTTAACTCGGGGAGGTCCGCTGAGCCGCGGGGCGCTTGATATCACGACCAAGCGAGAGAGCATCTTTGAGAGCTTAAGATACCGTGGAAGCCTGAAAGTCCCTGTGAAAGCTTGACATACTGAGAAACATTAGCTCCTGATTTATCCTACTGCTTACGTTTTCATTAAATATCCAGACTTTGTGTTGGTAAAATTAACAGAAGTTATGTTAACTGATAATTTGAATCGCTGAGAATAACAGTCACGTTCATGTCATGTGTAAATTTTAACAAACATGGCCATCACAACCATGGCTGGAAATTAGTAAAATTTGACAAGTTCCCCACCGGATCATCAGATTTAGAAAATGAACAAGTCGCTGCGATTGCAGAAGTCCAAATATTTACATGCCTAGCTCGAGAGAGAGAGAGAGAGAGAAAATAAGCCATAACGATCCCCTTTTTACTCTAGTTTGGCCAAAATTGTTATATCTCCATTTTGAATGCTGAGTTCTAGCAGTACATTAACACTAGAATATGATACAAGTCACAAAGAAGTGCCATGGAAAGAATGTTGAGTCATAACATTATCCTTTTCTGCAACTGAACTACAATGTATAATCTGCAAAAGGACGAAAATCTGGGCCAAGTTAAAGAAAAATGAGTATAGTATGGACGATGCTTTGGTTCGTCATCATTTCTTGTAGTACCGGTACATGATTACCGCCAATTTCAAACGCTGATTATAACACTCCGGTTTTCTCATGCATCATTTTTCCTAAACACCCTTTCCTCATTCAAACATCGCCAGCATAAGAAAAGGTTATATTATGAGTCTCTCTCTCTCTCTCTCTCTCTCTCTCTCTCTCAGAAGCTCCGGTCCTACAGAAACCAAATATGAACTGACAGAAATACAGAGAGAGAGAGAGAGACTCACGCTATCATCGCCTTTTCCCATACATCCTTCATCATATACAACTAGGCTACATGCACACTAGTTATACATCAAGAGTAGTATTTCCTGCTCTGTGCTTATAAACATCAGTCACGTTCATGCGACGCTTGAAATTCATGGCACAAATAAATACGGTAAACAAATGCAGCCACATAATTAGTCCGCCGCGTCCACTATGATAAGCCGATGCCCCTCCACCCCCATCACACACACACCACAAAGCCAGCCAGGAGACAGGACGTGTGTGCTGAGCAGTCCCCAGGTCCTGTCCTCCCCCCTTACTGTTTTTTAACCAGCCCATACCCCACTGACCGGGCTAATGTATGGCCCGGCCTGCACTATACGTGGAGGGAATCTTCGAACAAACGAACGAACCCCCATCATCCCTCACCCAACCCCAGCACACCCCCCCTACCCCCAACACCCCGACACCCACCCACCCAGCACCCCCATCCCTCATGACAGCCTGGTTGATAGGCCGAAAAAAAAAAAAAAAAAAAAAAAAAAAACTCATGACAGCCACAAGGGACAAGGTTTCATAAATACAAAAGATAGTTATTCACAGGATTATGAAACTGAAAATCCATCTTCTCTTCAACTATTCATGATGTGCTCTTGAGTCTAATATTCTTATCTGAGTTTTTTTTTTCCAGCTTTGAGGAGAGTTTTCGAACCGGAGAAGTTTGACACATCATTCATTAATTCCTTCATTACGGGGGATGTACCCTATTTTAACGATAATCGTCTGGAGGTCCTGCAGCAAAAAGGGAATAATAATACAAAAGCATCAGCCTGAAGAGAGTCCTTTGGATACTGTATAAGAACTCTCTCTCTCTCTCTCTCTCTCTGAGTATAGGCTACTATGCCTGGCACACCACATTACATACCATCATTCCAGCCCCAAATGCATGTCTCTCACCCACGCCTCACCCACGCAGTGTCACTGAAGCCCTGGCTTTTGGCACTGATCTGATGGATCAAGAAGGATCATAATACCTGATCAATATAATGGAAAGGAAGCAATAGCATAGCCAGGTTTTCTCTAATGGGGGAGGGACAACTTGGCTCTAAGCTCCATTAGGGAGTGTGGGCACTACAGTACACTGTGCACACATTAAATAATTTACAATTTCAAATGCGTGTGGCAATGGGATGTCTCCCCAGGCCCTCACCCATAAGCTACGCCATTGACAGAAAGTGATCTGAGAGGAACAAAGTTGGCAGAAATAATCTTGACGATATCCTTGAGTTGGAGCATGGATGACAACAATAACGGATCTCATCTAACCTTATTGGATGACTGGACTTCAGTGGTTATGAATGACTGGACCAGGCAGGAATGGTTGTGAGGGAAGTGAAGGAACATTAAATGGTTTTAATGTTTCTAACTGGCTACAAACCGCCATTATAAAATGATCTGACTAGACCTTAAATGACAAAGATTAAGCCTGACTTCTGAAACTGAGAATGAACCTAGGTGACTTGTTAATATTTCCAAGACAAATAAAAATAGTCCCATACTATTCTTTACCTCTCCTGTTACTACATGACATTTGGTAGCAGCGAACGTATACGAACCTCGTCTACGAATCAACATTAAATTCCTACAAAAAATATCAAGATTGAAAACAAGAATATCTCTCTCAACCAACAACATAACCAGCTCCTGACGCTTCTCTCCATCCAGCCCCCTCCGTCTCCCAGATCATCATGCTGATGCAGAGGTCAAGAGATCACATGACGCCTTGCAAGTAGCTTAACGACAAACGATTGCATTATGTTACACTCATTACAATTATGTAACTACAAACGATATGTAACAATTATGTAACGACAAACGATTGCATTATGTTACACTAACTACAATTATGTACCTACAAACGATATGTAACAATTATGTAACGACAAAACAGTTGCATTAACAAGATGTAACTTTTATGTAACTTTAACTACAATTATAAGGCCAAGACACTTATGTAAGAGTTGCATTAACAAATGTAACTACAATTATAAGGCCAACACAATTATGCATTAACACAATATTTTGTAACAATTCACAAAATGTTACAATTATGTAGTACCACAATGTTAGTACAATATTATAAGTCATACAATTATAGCACAATTCTGTATTACCAGTATCATCATACAAGTTAGGTGAAATATTAGACATTACTAAAGTGATAACTCAAATATGTAATGTATAACCTAGCAGTATTACCATTGCACAATTATATGCGTAATATTACTGAATAATCACTATTTACTATGAATAATATATGTATACAATATTCATACAATTATGTTACTTTTACAATATTATGTATTTCACTTAATTAACTTATAAGTTCATTATAATGTATATATAATATGTATTAATATGTTATGACTATTAAATGTCGATGGTACGCCATTTTCGCGCGACCGAGCAGTGTGGTAAAGACTACATATTATATAGATAGATAGATAAATAGATAGATAGAAGCAGGGAGTCAGATGATGAGAGGTGTTGTGTCTGCGAGAATCGAGCAGTGCTAAACATGCTTACACTGAGGAAAGCTGACGACAGCGGCCAGTAAGGAGATGATGCAGTTAGCTGTCAGCAGTCCTCTCGTGAACAAAGACCTAGTCCATCCACGAGGAACACACGTGACACACCCCTGCTACACCAGAATTTAGGAAAGAGAGCTCAGACGGAGATTAGCCTTAGAACAGAGAGGTCGAGAGGGAGACAAGCCTCAGAGGAGACAGGTGACGGGAGAAGGGCTTGGCAATTTGAGAGAGAGAGACAGATAGCGAGACAGGGAGGTAGCTACCCGGGACTTATACTCGTCCGTGTGAGAGACTTGTTAATATTTCCAAGACAAATAAAAATAGTCCCATACTATTCTTTACCTCTCCTGTCACCACATGACATTACAGGTATCTTCAACAATAGGTGCAACAGT
Source organism: Coenobita brevimanus (assembly GCF_032717465.1). Lineage (NCBI taxonomy): Eukaryota > Metazoa > Arthropoda > Malacostraca > Decapoda > Coenobitidae > Coenobita > Coenobita brevimanus. Next base: position 6,498,751 of record NC_137055.1, read on the forward strand.
ACCTGAAGCAACACGACCTGAGCACTAACCAAGTACCGTACGTTCTTACCGTAATTACCTCCGCCAAGTAGGTTATGTTTTACCCGGCGTTGGTTTGTTTGTTGGTTTGTTTCTATGTCTATCTGTTAATAGGATTTCTCAAAAAATTATGAACGGAAATTGATGAAATTTGTGGAAGTGCGGGCCATGGGCCAGGGAAGAAATTATTGAATTTGGGGGATGATCCGGATCCGGAGTATCCCGCACAATATCTCCAAAAGTTCTCTATGAATTTCAATGAAATTTTGTGGAAGGTGCGCCATGGACCAAGAGAGAATTGCTTACATTTGGGGGCGGATCCGTATCCGGATCCTATATGCAAGGATCCGAGTCCGGATCTTTTTAATGGCTATGGCATTGGTGGAGGTATGAGCTCTCGTAGCTCTTTCTAATTAACTCATGCAACCAAAGTACCAGTAAGCCATTTACGCCGTAGCTCCCCTGACGGTTCTTCTGACACAACGTAGATACGAGTGTAAAGGTAATACTCTTATATTAGCTCAGGGTAGATTTTTTGGTAGTATGTATGTTAGACAAAGAGCTGAATGGATATCTTCTGTTGCCAATTGGTTTGAAAGTGTCCATTAAACCCTGGATAACGCCGTCATTAAAATCTCTCTCTCTCTCTCTCTCTCTCTCATGACTTTATAATTGTTATCAGCAATCTCTCTCTCTCTCTCTCTCTCTCTCTCTCTCTCTCTCTCTCTCTCATGACTATAATTGTTATCTTCAATCTCTCTCTCTCTCTCTCTCTCTCTCTCTCATGACATTGTTATCTGCAGTCTCTCTCTCTCTCTCTCTCTCTCTCATGACTATTATTGTTATCTGCAGTCTCTCTCTCTCTCTCTCTCTCTCTCTCTCTCTCTCTCTTTCCTTTCCACGTCCTCACAAACCAAACAATCTCACACAAGACTGCGCTTCATACTGTCTGTGAGACAGAGCCATCCTGTCAATTGTCAGGGAATTGACCGTGAGTGTTTTTGTGCATTCATTCCGTGGGACGAGATTATTGATCATATGCGCGATGGATTCCCTGTCCTAACTACAGAGTTTGTTTGACAAAGGAGTACAAAGGAAAGCAAACAGTCACAGACTAGTTGGTGTCTTCCTGGCTGTTTGGTATAGGGAAGGTCATAACAAACTAATCTATCAGCTTAAGACATGGATAGAAAAGCAGGAAGGCGCACCCCACCCACCAAATCCTCCAGTCGAAGCCGGCAGGAAATAGTGAGAAGGACCACCATGCAGCATAGAAATGTTGTCATGGAAATTTTATAGGATTCAGGGAAAAGAATTTTTTTTCTACACTACCCGAAGCGGAGAGTAACATTAAGCCAGCAATATTTATTAATGTTTTATCTGCGGCTGTATCATCCTCAAGTTCTGGAAATATATATATATATATATATATATATATATATATATATATATATATATATATATATATATATATATATACACTCAATCCTCGAGTACCGCGGCCAATAGGGACTGGACAAGGACCGTGGTACCCAAATCCGCGTCACTCAGACAATATGTTTGTGTGTATAATGGTACAATGTGTTCTGGCGACTTTTCATAACTCACTTTTACCCCTTTTTACAACCTAACCCTACGTAAATTAACCCTTACTTGCACCCACCATCAGGTAAAACAATGAGACGTAACTATTGTTATTTTAAAAATCAGTGGTGTTAAAAATAGCATTAACAAAAACAGAAGTTGGGCTGGGTACCCTTTAATTGATACGTAGCTCCATGGTATTTTCCTCCCTCCCCTCAACCCCAATGTTGTTGTCAAAGTTTCGCCATCTCTTGCATCATGTGGCCTTCAAGAGAGACCTTAGGCCATATGGTTAGATGAAAATCCATGGGTTTGACGGCTTTAGGGGACGAAACAGAACAAAAATGTGTGCTAACCAGAAAAAATTACGTTCATCCTTGTGTTCTCTTGAGTTAGCGTTCCGTTTCACATTCTTCATTTGATATCGCGCTTCCCTACAGTTTTCAGACAGACTAAGCCTATGGCTAAACTGCTCAGTCAGTCCGAAATGTGTTGGGAAACGCGATATCGAACGAAGAATGTGAAACGGAATGCTAACACAAGAACACATGGATGAAAGAGTACTTTTTTTTTTTTTTTTTGCAAACATTTTTGTTCCATTTCGACCTCTATAACTGCCAGAGCCATAAATTTTAGTCTAACCATACGGCCTAACGTCTCTCCCGAAGGCCACATGATACGAGAAGGCGAGACTTTGATAACATTATCGGTGGGGGGTGGGGAATGAATGCCGGGAAGCTACGTATCAACATAAGGGTACCTAGCCCGACTTTTTTGTTAATGCTTTTTCCAATATCATTGGTGATCTTAATTACAATGATTATATCACTGTTTTACCTGACGGTGCATATAAGTGGGGGTAATTTACGTGGGGTAAGGTGGTAAGGAGAAGTAAAAATGACAATTTCTCTGACGCTCCACATAACGCCCTATAGGCCTAAGCTTCTCAGTCAGCTTCAGGACAAATATAAACTTTCAGTGCTACAAGGTTCGCATCACTTTCTTCGCACGATCTTTATCTTCTCCAGGTCCTTCCAAATCATTATGATGGTGCTTTCATGTACTCCACACTTTTTTGCCATTTCGGTAAACGTACGCTTTACTTACAGCAGTAGAAGGACCTTACCAATTCAATTCATATTCCTCCAGTTTGTTTTCGGTGTTTTTCTGACTATTTTAAGGGTGATAAATTACAACTCCCTGCAGAAAAACTTCCCACATTTTATTATCACGTTCCTTAAGCCGTACCTGTGATTGTCTTGACGTACTCAAAGGTGGTTTTCGTCTCCCAATTTCCCAACTGGATGCTAGGTTAGATTAGGTTAAATTATTAGGTACAGTATAGTTAGGCTAGGTTAGGTCAATTGTAGTTAACATTTAGGACAGGCCCTTTCGCTGTCACCCTGACGGGTCAAACGAGTTGACACTGTGTAACACAGCTAAAAACAACGGGGAAACAGATTTAGCATGAAACGATTATTTACCTCCCATAAGTTATCCGAAAAATACAAGACTATCAGGAAGAAGATCGAAGAATGTGGAACTGAACGCTAACTTGTGAGAAAACGTGGATGGAAGTAATTTTTTTTTCTGGTTAGCAAACATTTTCATTCAGTTTTGTCCCCTAAAACTGCGAAACTCATATGACTGTGAGGTAAAGTCAGTGAGATGCGAGAAAGGATTTTATAGCCCTATGCTCAGTCGGTCCGAAACGTGTTGGGAAGCACGAATTCGAACGAAAATGTGGAACTGAACACTAACTTACGAGAACCCATGGATGAACTTTTTTTTTTTTTTTTTTTTTTTAATTAGGAAACATTTTCGTTCCATTTCGTCCCCTAAAACTGTGAAACCCAGTATGAGTGTGGGGTAGAATTAGGCGAGGCGCGAGAAAGGACATAACCGTATGCTCGGTTAGTTGGAAATGTGTTGGAAAGCACTAAATCGAACGAAGAACGTAGAACTGAACGCTAATTTACAAGAACACATGGATAAAAGAGTAACTTTTTGTCAAGCAAACATTTTCATTCCATTTCGTCCCTTAAAACTGCAAAACCCATTATGAATGAGTAAGAACTAGGTGAGGCATGAGAAAGGACTGATAACCATATGCCCAGTTGGTCCGAAATGTGTTGGGAAGCATGAAATCGAATGAAGAATGTGGAACTGAACCCTAACTCACGAGAACACATGGATTTTTTTTTTTTTTTTTCCTGATTAGCATACATTTTCGTTCCATTTCGTCCCCTGAAATTGCGAAACCCATAAATTTTGTCTAACCATTTGGCCTTCAGTGTGCCCATGAAGCATATTTCCATCTTGTATGCGTATTCATCTCACCACCGGGAACCCTCAGCCAGGAACGATGCTCGCCCAATTGTTTCAAAACTAACCATAGGTGTTGGATGCGAGAGTGTGGAGAGGGTGGGGGAATGGAGTCGCGGACCATCACTTAGTGATGGCCAAGGTAGAGCTGCAAAGAAAGTGGTTGAGGAGACGAAGGGGAAGACAGGAAGCAACTCCTGTGAGAAGAGTGGAGAAATTGCAAGATAGTGAGAAAATGACAGAGTATAAGAGCATAGTGGAAGAAAGACTGGGAAGGTGTGAACTAGAGCAGATGGAAGGGGTGGAAGACGTATGTAAGATATTCACGGAAGAGATAGGCGCAGCGTGTGAGGCGGTTTGTGGAGTGAGGAGGAGATGCAAGGGTGTGCAAGGGACAGAAAGGTGGAATGATGAGGTGAAACGAGCTGTGGAACAAAAGAAGAAGGCATATAGTGAATGGTTAGCGAACAGAGGTAGGGGAGAAGATAAGAGAGAGAAGAGAGAGGAATATGTGAGCAGGAGAAGGGAGGTTAAGAGACTGATGAAGGAGAGTAAAAAGAAAGTGGATGAGGAGTTTGGAAGGAATCTGAGTGTGAAATGGAGGGAGAGTAAGAAATTGTTTTGAAAGGAGGTGAAGAAAGTAAGGCAGTGTGAAAGGGCAAATAATAGGGGAGTGAAAGATAGGAATAATAGATTGTTGGTGGAGAAGAGAGAGAAACTGAGGAGATGGAAGGAGCACTTTGAGGATTTGTTGAATGTGGAGAGTGAGAGCAGTGCGAGTATAAGTGGTTGGGGAATGGCTGGGAGAAGAAGAGATGAGAGGAGGGAGGAAGAGATCAGTAGGGCGGAAGTAGTGGAAGCGATGAAGAATATTAAGTTGGGAAAGGCCCCAGGAATTGATGGAGTGTGTGGTGAAATGCTTAGGTATGGGGGTGAGATTGTTGTGGAGTGGATATGGAAGTTGTGTAGATTGGCTTGGGAAGAGGGAAGGGTTCCACAGGACTGGAAATCAGGTATAATTGTTCCTTTATACAAAGGAAAAGGAGAGAGAGAAGTATGTGGTAACCATAGGGATATTTGCCTACTTAGTGTGACTGGTAAAATATATGGTAGAATACTCATTGATAGGGTTAGGCATATGACAGAGGAGCTAGTTGGAGAAGAACAAGGGGGATTTAGGAAGGGAAAAGGGCGTGTAGATCAGATATTTGTTCTAAGATATTTAGTGGAGAAGTATCTAGAGAAGGGAAGGAAAGTGTATGCTGCCTTCATGGACTTGGAGAAAGCTTATGACAGAATAGATAGGCAAGGTATGTGGAAGGTATTAAGAATATATGGAGTGGAGCGGAAATTGTTGAGTGCTGTGAAGAGTATGTACGAGGGAGCTAGGGTTACAGTGCGAGTGGATGGTGAGCTGAGTGAGTTCTTTTATCTCAATGTGGGACTGAAACAGGGTTGTGTGATGTCTCCATGGCTATTTAATATATACATGGATGGGGTTGTAAAGGAGGTGCAGGGTAGGGCAGTGGATGTGGGGGTGGCTCTAATGAATGAGGGTGAGATTTGGAAGCTTCCGGTGTTGCTGTTTGCTGATGATGCAGTACTGTTGAGTGAAGATGAATGGGAGTTGCAAGGTTTGGTGAATGAATTTGGGACAGTGTGTAGGAGGAGGAAGCTGAAAGTTAATGTAAACAAAAGTAAAGTTATGGTGTTTGAGAGGAATGAAGTCACAGAGTGTGCAGTGAGGTTGGATGGTGAGGATATGGAGAATGTGAGTCCATTCAAGTACTTGGGTAGTGTGATGAGTAAAGATGGAACTTTGGGGGATGAAGCGCGTGAAAGGGTACAGCAGGGAAGGAAGGTTGTTGGTACACTGAAAGCAGTGATGAGAAATAGGGATGTGAGTATGGAAGTTAAGAAGTCACTGTATGATAGTATTGTGATCCATACCCTGACGTATGGAAGCGAGGCATGGACCTTGCAAGAGGGGAACAAGTCAAGAGTGAGAGCAGTGGAAATGAGTTACTTGAGAGGAGCATGTAGAGTGACGTGAAGGGACAGGTTGACGAATGAAGAAGTGAAGGAACGCTGTGGGGTGGATGTGGATGTGGTTGAGAAGATTAGGAGAAATACACTGAGGTGGTTTGGACATGTGAAGAGAATGGAGAATGAAAGACTGACTAAGAGGGTGTATGTAGGTGAGGTGGAGGGAGGGAGAGGGAGAGGGAGACCAATGATGAGGTGGAGTGATGGAGTTGAGAGGTATATGAGGGAGGGGGGAGGTGAGTTGGGGGGAGGGTAGTCAAATGGTGGGTGACAGAGCGACTTGGAGGCGTTTTGTCTGCAGCCACCCTTTGCGGGATTAGGGCATCGGGCTATAGATAAATGGATAGATAGTTTCCCAGGCAAAATTTTTTTTACCTAACATCTAACCTATCCCACTAGGGCTGCTTGGCTTAGGTGGCTGGGTGTGGTATTGAGATCAATACCAATACAGAATGGAACTATGTGCCCAGGAAAAGTACCCAGAGTTTAGAGGGTGACGTCATCGCGCGCGACTTTCAAATTTAGTCGCTAGGCCAGCTGACTTCCCGCGTGAGCTCGAGTTTTTCCGCGTGTTGACATGACTTGTCTCATTATGATGACCGCGTTAGAACAAAAACGTGTTACTCAACCACGTGTTATATATATATATATATATATATATATATATATATATATATATATATATATATATATATACACCACAAAAATGTGTTATTCAGGAGTGATCGATCTTAGGTGGAGGTTACCTTACAGATACTTATATGAGCGATTTTTAAAGGTTAGTACTGCGTCACAGTTCTCTACACTGGGGGGCAGTGTGTTCCATATATTTACAACTCTGTTTTAAAAAATGCTTAGCTTCGTTCGACTGAAATCATCTGCTGATAATTATATTCCCTTTACCTTCAGTATGATTTGAATGATCAACATGATGTAATTATCGACAGCGATATTATCATATTCTTCCGGATATTCTGAATATTTGAATTTAATACCCTCGTAACCTGCGTTTATTAAGGTAGATTTAGGGCTTCTAAATGTTCCTCGTATGATATATTTCTCAATCTAGGTATCGTCTGTCACCCTTCGCTGTACTCTCTCAGTTTTTCCAAGTCTTTTTTTTACAATACAGTGACCAGAATTGAACGCAATACTCCACATGGGGATGTACTAAGGAATTATACAAAGTGAGGACGATATATTCAGATTTATATTCGAATGCTCTACCTAAGAATCCAGTCAGTTTACTGGCTTTTTGTACAGCCTCCGTAAATGGTTTGCAGGGTTTCAAATAATTTGTGATTATAACTACTAAGTCTTTTTCATGGTTTTCCCCATCAAGTTAGACATTATTTATCCTATAAGCGGCCCTTACGTCTTTACTGTTAATAATTAGCACTTTACATTTATTAATACAGAAATTCATTTCTCATGTCTGGGTCGAATTAAAAGGTTTATCAAGATCTCTCTGATTTGCCTGCCACTGCAATGCTGTGTCTGCTCTGTTATCTGTCGTAGGATCATTTGCAAATACCGATATAATGCAAAGTAATCTTTCACTAATATCATTTATTTATTTTAAGAAAAAGGAATAGGACCTAACACTGAACCCTGTGGCACTTCAACCGTAAGGTCTATGCAGTCTGATTGCCGTTCATTCATTACAACTCTTTGCTTTCGTCCAGTGAACCAGTCTTTGGTTTGGCTGAAGTAACTAGACATGGGAAGACTTTGCTCTCTCCCTCTCTCTCTCTCTCTCTCTCTCTCTCTCTCTCTCTCTCTCTCTCTCTGTCTCTGCAGAAAACCAACTATCAACTAACGTACAATAAGTTTCCTCTCGCAATTAAGATCTGTTTTTTACAGGAGGAACATGAGGTTTAGGGAGGACTCTGCACTCTCCTTTCCTTGCCCTTCCTGCAAGAAAAAAAAAAAATCATAGGTAGCTACAAATTGTCGTCGATCATATTAACCCCTTTGCGCCCCGTGTCCCCGATATGGGACGGAACTGGGCATTTTCAAAATTCAGTGAAGAAGGGAACCCCGGGGTCGGGACCTATGAGCTTCGCGACTATGAGCCGATAGGCGGAGGGCGGTACGCCTACCACCCTTCCGGCGAAATCCCTCGCAGAGGACGAGCTAAGGGGTTAACTACACTTCCCTCGCCTAACTTATGTCACATTTTTGTCCTAATATACAGTAGTTATTTAAAGAGTTGAGTGGTATAATAAGAATGCTACGGATCTACGCACTTTCCATAGCATTTTATCGCGACTAGCATCATTGAAGGTTGTCTGTTACATCTCAGCATTAAAGACTCAGACAGCAATTTTAGGTCAACTTCAAGTAGAAAGAGTGTAGTAAACTTACAATACCACTTAACTCCATGAAATAAACTACATTAGGACGAAAATGTGGGACAAGTTAGGTGAGGGATGTGTAGTTACTTGACACTGGTCGTAAATCTATTTGTGAATCCGGCGAAGGTTTGGTGGTGTGCTGAGTCAGTGGTGCCGGCATTGGTATTCAGGAAGGCCCCTCACTGGACCGCACAAGGGTGGACACTGTGGTCATCTTGCATATTTACCAACTTTTTTCATTCCTTCAATCCTTTGACGTAGCATTTTCTTAGCTCGTTCAATTTTAAAACTTTTTCTTGATCCATTCATTCTTATGACGCATTATTTATTTCTTGCGAAGAATTATTAATTTCTTAACCCCTTCAATTTTAAGACGTATTTTTCTTAACTCCTTCAATCTTAAGACGTATTACTTATTCCTGAACCTCTTCATTCTTCAGACGTACCATATTACTTATTTCTTAACCCCTGCAGTCTTAAGACGTATTAATTTGTTAACCCCTTTAATAATAAGATGTATTATTTATTTCTTAACCCCTCTATTTCCAAGACGTATTTTACTTGACCCATTCAGTCTTAAGATGCATTATTCATTTCCTAACTCCTTCAGTTTCGTAAGGTGTTTTCTATTATTTCTACCATAATTCTAGACGATTTTATTAAACTTACTAAAAGCTCTCTGTAGTAATGGGATTAATGAATGAATAACTATCCTCTCCAGCTCGAGCTGTCCCTCCAAAGCTGATTAAAATCGTGTGGTAATAGAGTGAATAAAAAATCAAGAGCGGCATCGCACTGAAGAGGTGAAGCAAAGGTGGCGTATAAGACTGTTTATTATTTCACCTTCACTCATACACTTACCACACTACACTTAACACTGACCTACTCCATATTTATTTCCTTTGGATGTAGGTGTAAGACTTTTTTTTTTTTTTTTTTAATGCAAGGAAGACGGAACCAAAGGCCAGGAGCCTACAAGCCGTTCCTTCCAAGAAAAAACAAAAACAATACAACGGAGAGCCAAATGCAAGATCTCTTCATTGTGTACACTTGTATTTTCACATACGCAGTATCCCTGCAATTTTCAACCAAATTGGAATCAATACTAAAATGAAAATCGCGAAAAACAACACAGTTTCTGATATTAGAAAACTGCTATGGAGATTTCTTTAAGATGAAGACAGTCTTCGATAAATAAAAACCCAGAGTTATAAATCAAGGACGAGAACATTTTGACACAGTAAAGGAAGGTTGACAAGGATCTTGTCATGTCCACTTTTTTTTATTGTTTGTTTTATTGCTTGTTTTAACTGGTACTTGTTCTTCTATATCCTCCATCTTTTCCCACTTCTACAGTATGTAGGGTCGATGTGTTTGACCAGTCTTCGACAACCAGCCCGGTCTGAGGCTGCCATTTTGGTTTTGACAGGTTTTACGGCCAGATGCCTTTCCTGACGCCAACCCTCCCCATTTATCCGGGCTGAGGACCGGCACAGAAATGGACTGCCTTGCCCGTCCAGTGGATGGGGGGAGTGCTTTTAGTCTGACTGCTGCTAATAGGCATTTCTGGTATGGCCCCACTTAGTTGACACATTGCTAAACGTTTTTATTCACACTAAGAGATAACCTTGGTAGTCAAGGCTATATCTAACTGTTCCACTCCAAACATCTATCTTAACTTGAATAAAATAGGCATAATAGGACAAGAGTACATTAAAAAATATATAGCCTCCGGTTGAAGGAGTTAAATGGATCTCACAATTGTGAAAAGGGATTTTGCCCCGTCCACATGCTAATTTGTTTACCCCTTCCACCCTGGGACATCATTCATACTTTCCTCCTGTTGCCGCTAGACAATTTTACTTTGCTTACAATAGGATTCCAGTATTGCAGGGATTAAGTAAGGCATTATCTAACCTTTCCAGCCGAAGTGCTTCTGCTGAGCTAAAAATAATGGTTGGAAAATAGGAAGAATGGCATTTGCTTGAAAGAATGTACTGAGTGGATAACTGTTTGTTCTGAGAGAATTAACAACAAGCATAATGGTCATTTTTTTTAACAGTTTTAGCTGAAATTATTTGAAGAATGAGGAAGCGCGATATTAATCCAAAGGGGAAAGAGAAATATTATAATGAATATTATTTGTTTATTATTTGTTGTTGTTTCCGTTCGTTTCAATGAAAAACATCGAATGGACAAAACAGACAAAAAAAATATCAGAATTTCATACCCATCAGCTTAACTCTTGCGGAATGTTCACTCTGCTGATCATTTGTATTTTGAATCTGATGATTAGTAATTTACCATTTTCATCTCTGGCTGGAAAACATGGAAAGTGCAGCAGACAAAATAATAATAGAGAATCGGAGCACAGTTTGAGTGAAACAATCTGACAACAAGGCCGATATATACTGGAAAATCCACGATGATCCTACCCCACATTGATGAACATTCTTTCATGAGATACCCATACATCGCTGACTTCGACACTTCATAATCAGTACTCCGATGATATACATATCTGGATGATACAGATGAATCTTCAAGGGCCATCTAATCTATGCTTCTCAATTCGGATATCATCAGACCCTCACTCCAAAATACTTATTTGATCGACTATAACTGAGTACACAATATTCTGGTTGCCTTCAAAATGTTAAAGAGCAATGGAGAATGAGTAACTTTTTGCTTATTTTTTTCTCTAGTATTTACATACAACAGGATGGACACAAGAATGTCAGACTGATGACAGGTCGCCGCATCTCTAGGTAAGGCATGGGGCGCATACGATCACAGGTAACTAAAACTCTTTGCAAGGATTTATGACAATGACAAAAAAATGTATATCGATCCATATATAATATGATTCTACGGTAGCACATTCACCAGAACCACTGAGAAGATGAAACTGATATACAAAGTACTTGAGCACAGTACAGTAAAAAATTATGTGGGACGTACGGTACAGTACTGCTTGGTTTCGCAATTTAACAATTAACTACATGATATTTAAAAAGAAAGTTAAGTATGACATAAGCATCTTAGAAACGTCACCGTCCTTTAATATTTCATGTGAGGTTGGCAAAGAAATAACTGTCAATGTTAGGAGAAATGTAGGTTCAACGGTAAACCCCACTAACCATCCAACCTGCTCTACTTTCGGCGGGTTCTCCATCTGTCGCCATTTCTCTTCAAATCCCTCCATTCTTCCCTGCAGTCGCTGCCATACACACAACAGTTTTCGTTTCCACATTCACTTCGTTTTCACCCAATATATTGCCTAAGACACTGTGTCATTATAAGGCGAAGAAACAGCTCCCATATTCACTTTAAATTCATCTTGTACTTGTCGTGAAACTGTACTATTATACAGCGAAAGCAGTGAGAGAAACAATATCTTTAAAAAAAATTTACATTCAAATTTCTATTTTCACACACCAACAATTCAGCTACATACAGAATTATTCCAACCCGAACACAATCATTATAGCATAATTAAATAAAATATTGCAACATGGCAGGGGAAACTAAACTGAATTGATGGTTCATATCCACCACTAACCTAGTCAACGTGACCTCTTTTCACCTCGTGGACTACCGTACAGTTTTTCCAGTGGCTGTTGGAAAATGCTGAACGTAATCAATCATATTGCTAGCCACGCAGATTAATATTACATTTTCTCTTTAAAATGCATCAGTTACATTTAAAAATTTACCGTATAACACCAATGTGAATACAGCTATGCCGGAAAATAAAAAGTGGTCGGTAACTATATTACATGACTCATTATGTAACTCAAAGAAGTACCTACTATGTTTTGAGTACCAGAACACATAGACAGAAAGATACACACACACACACACACACACACACACACACACACACACACACACACACACACACACACACGCACACACGAGCCACCAACATACCGTAAAGAGAGAGAGAGAGAGAGAGAGAGAGAGAGAGAGATTGAAATTAAACAGATATCATGGTGAAAAATAGACTTTAATATCACCGAATTCTCCGATACATGGCCTTTACTTACACGCATAAACCGCGATATTGTATAACTATGCTCTACCTTACTTTTGCATCGTTTATTAATTCTATGCAAATTCCCTCGCCATCCATTACAAATGCGTGGAATGGTTCAACTGTATACAGTTATATTACTCCATTATTTAGCCGAACAACAATGACGCTCCAATACAATATTACGAGAGACCTAGTGTGCTCCAAAGATGACACCACTGCGGGGTCATAAAAGAAGGGACTGATATTCATGTCCACAACTGTACATGTAGATATGGGATGTATACAGAAAAAGCTACTGTGGTCCTGAATAACTAACACTAGCTAAATTAAAACATTGTAATAGCACGTAAGAGTACCTGAGGTCAACTTGCTGTTGGAGACAATTGATTGCCTAAAACTTTTAGTTTCCTTTTACTTCCTCTTAGCTCAATAATATCCTATTCATTTAAATGGAATACGATGCTGCAGATATACCGACTGTGAAAGGGTTAACCATATCACTGCAAACTTGTTCATGGGCCTTTAAATATAATTATCCAAATGAGTAAAATTGTTACCGGTATGTTATATGGACTTGGACCAAAATACAGCTGTTCAGACCATTAGACTTTTAACAAATGAAGAAAACTATGTGAAATGGAACGTATTGTAAACATAATATGACTTTATCAATATATATATATATATATATATATATATATATATATATATATATATATATATATATATATATATATATGTGTGTGTGTGTGTGTGTGTGTGTGTGTGTGTGTGTGCATTGTGGAAATGGCAATGTTTTCATATTCGTAATGTATGACACTTGAATCTACTACCAATGTAATTTCACTATATTTGGTAAACTACGGTACGTGCACACACACACACACACACACACACACACACACACACACACACACACACACACACTGATATTGCTGATGCGACCACCAACACCACACCAAACACATCGCCAGTCTTCCTGGCATATACCGTAGGCTACTCACTCCCCACAGCCACATTACCCACAAGCTCTCCTCTCCCTGTTCTTTGTAGTAGTTCTGTACGTCAGTAAATATGCTAACGCCCGTGTGTGTGTGTGTGTGTGTGTGTGTGTGTGTGTGTGTGTGTGTGTGTGTGTGTGTGTGTGTGTGTGTGTGTGTGTGTGTGTGTGTGTGTGTGTATAAGAGAGAGAGAGGGGGGGGGGAAGGGAGAGAGAGAGAGAATGGCAAGGGTCGGTCACGTTTTTCACATCCCGAGATGAACTACAAGAACAAATCAAATAACTTTCACAGCATCACTCACGCTGCCCTCCAATATCGTTTCACGCACAGAAATATATGGAAGGGGAATAAGGGTAATCATGTAACTCACACCCTAATACACTTCATAGTGTGCATGTCCCCCAGGTCCCTTCCCCCGTCTATTATCCCCCACCCCAACCCTCTCCCTTCCCCTATGTCAACTTCCTGCCACATCCACACCCTGTCCCATAAGTCCCATACCCATCCCTTATCCCCGCGTCCATTAGCTGCCATCCCCTCCATCTCCCAACCCCCTGACCAATAACCTACATCCCCGACTCACCCTCTATCCACCAACCATACCCCCTTCCCCCCTCCCTCGTTCACTAACCAGCCACCTCCCCCCCCCCACCCGTTTACTAGCCATTGTCTCCTACCTCCCCTACTCTCCTCCTTTTCACTAAGAAGTACCCTCCACCTCCCCACATCCCATCTACATCCTCCACCAACGTCTCCTCCCCAACCCACTCATTCCACTTCCTCAAACTCCTCACTACCCATATCCCCTCCACTGCTTTCCCCCCCTATCCATCCCCACTCCCCTTCCCTCTCCTTGTCCCTCCCTACTGAGTTTCCATCTTCCTATCCCCCCTACCTCAGTCCCTCTTTTTATCCCTCCCCACTGCCCTTCCCCTCCTCATTGCCCTTCCCCTTCCCTGCCTCTCCTAAATGCCCTTCCCCCTCCCTGCCTGTCCTCACTCCCCTTCCCTCTCCCTGTCGCTCCCCATTGCCCTTCCCCATCCCCACTCCCCTTCCCGCTCCTCACCCCTCCCCACTGCCCATCCCCCTTCCCGCCCCTTCCCACTGCTCTTCCCACTCCCTGTCCCACCCCTCTGCCCTTCCCTCTCCCTACCCCTTCCTACTGCCCTTCCCTCTCCCTACCCCTTCCTACTGCCCTTCCCTCTCCCTACCCCTTCCTACTGCCCTTCCCTCTCCCTGTCCTCCCCACTGCCCTTCACTCACCCTATCCCTCCCCCTCCCTACCCTTCCCCACTCCTTTCCTCTCCATATCCTTCCCCACTCCCCTTCCCTCCCCATTGCCCTTCACTCACCCAACCCCACTCCTTTCCTCTCTCTGTCCCTCCCCACTCCCCTTCCCACTCACTTTCCTGCTTCCCTGTCCTTCCTTCTCCCTATCCCTCCCACCCACACAGGCATTGGGTCTACATCATATGTCCTGTTCGTTATGCCCTGGAGATGGCTGGATCTTTACGGCACTCACAAAATGCCTGGGTTCACAGTGGGATAAAAGGGGAAACATTTCTTCGGGGACTCGACTCGATTTTTCTGGGTGACTAAGCTACCAGAAATAGATCAGTCGTGTCGTTTTTTACCTTTTACCCCGACAACATCATTTCCACTGAACCCCGGCTGCCCGTTTAGTTCACAATGAATAAAAAAATGGAACCACTTCTTCTGTGATTGATTTTTTTTTTCAGTGAACATGGTGCTCCAAATGGATCAGACATTTCAGCTGGCGGAATTTTACCTCTTTTCAATTCCACTACGTCTTTTATATTCTGGTTTTCCTACGACCAGATAAGCTTAATCAGTGTAGGAGAAACTTTTTTCACCTGGATGGGTTATAAATAGCCTTCCTTAAGTTCTGCAATTCGAGAGGGCTTTCCTAAACCCAATAAAATGAAAATGATATCCACTGACTGCAGGAGTTAAAGTTTCAGTTGCTATCTACTTTCTATGCCCCTTTTACTTCATTTTTCTCTCTGTACTCTGTCCTTAAGCTTTGTCTCACCAGGCTTCCTTCAAAATCAACTTTATAGTTTAGTTTCTTTCTTATTATTATTATTATTTTTTTTTTTTAACTGCATTAGAGTCGAATTTATTATCTGCCTTAGCTACTGTACTCTGTCCACCAGCGTTAGTTATAACTCTCTCTCTCTCTCTCTCTCTCTCATGACTTTTAGAAACATGTTTCTTGTTGCAACCTGATAATTTCATTTATATTCAGAAAACAATCTAGTAGTGAAAGGGTTAATTAAGGCTTGATCTAACAGTTCTTAGTAAAAACAAAATCTCTTTCATTCTGCCCATCTATTGACAAAAGCCTTAACCCCATAAAAGGTGACCACAAACAAATCACCTCCACGTCGCCCTATCATCTGTCATTTGGTTGTCCTCCCTCCAACTCACACACCCCTCTCACATATATAATATCTCTCCACACCATCCCTCCATCACGTCCTTGGTCTCCTCCTTCTCCTCTCCCTCTCCACATCACATACACTTTTCTGATCAGTCTCTCATTCTTCATATTCTCGTCGAATTACGCAAGTTAAATGTAGCCTTCAGTAAACCTTGGATAATAATACAGAGATCTGCTAAGTTACATGAACTAATCTAAAGAATAAATAATAGAAAAAAAAAGGCGAGTTCTCTGGGCTTATGAGATTATTATGAACACAGTCTTAAAATAGCTCAACATAATATTACGCTGCCTGACTTCTGTTTACATTTTTTTTTTTTTTTTATGTGTCCGACTCTGAGCATAAGCTTCACAGCCTGCTATCAAGGCCCGCAGTCCTCCTACGTACCATACACCTCAACATGTCACCACTTCGGCGCTAACACCCACCGTCCATATTGAATACATGCTAGGGCTGGTAAGGATGAAGGTTCAGTAAATTTTCTTGGTCAACGTGAATACGGCTTTTTGTGGGGTGTGTGAAGAAAGAGGAAACACACACACACACACACACACACACACACACACACACACACACACACACACACACACACACACCTCGTTCCGTCTCACAGGCCACTGCATCTCGACCACCACCACCACACACTATCACCTCCGTCTCTTATCGATTCGCAAAACTTTTTCTCTAAAATTTTTCTCTTGCATTTCCCCACGCCTTTTCAGAACAACTTTCGATTTCCGGAACAGATCACTTCATTTTGTTTTACCCATCGTATCTCTAAAGTATTTTTTATTCTTAATTCGACTGAAAACAATTTCCGGTAACATTCCTTTTCTTTCTTACTCTTCGTTCATCATACTGTATATATCCTTTCCATCAAGGCTGTTAATTATCTGAGAACACACACACACACACACACACACACACACACATTCATCCCATTAATATCAGTTCTCCATTCTTTCTTCATTATTATTTTCCCTTCCCTTTTGCACTTCTCATAAAATTTTTTTATTATCCGAGAACATCACAATGGATTCGTCTCTTTTCATTAACTTAGTCTTACTTTCTGCCTATTATTTACTTTTCGGGGACTATATTCATTCTTTTTTCTTTTTTTTTTTTGCATGCTAACAACTTTTTCCATTACAATTTTCTGTACCGCAATATTCTTTCTTCATTTGCTTCATACATTTTTTCTTTTCCATTCACCGCCACCTCTCTCGCTTCGTCTCTCCACGTTCTTCTTTAAATATTTTCTTGCATTCTCGCGCGCATTTCCGGTAAACCTTTCATAGTTCAGGGAGCACAAACTATTTTCTTTTTCTTCCTTCCTGAATTTCTTTGGCATCTATCCTTTCTCCGAGGCCGTCCAGTCCTACGCCTAACACACCTTTTCATGTCACCTCCTGGGTGTTTTTACCCACGTCAACTTGTATTTTCTTGTACTTTAATAATTCTCTGGGACCATATTTGGTAGTCCTGTATGAAGCCGAATTTGAGATTTCGTAACACCTAATCCTCATCATCTCATTACCATGTTGTATGTTGCTGATACAAACCATGTTGAAGGTAGAACGATATAAGAAACAGATAAGGGAAGGTAAAAATGTAATATGCAAAATAAATCGCTAGAAAGGAGATACAACGAAGCCTCCTCTGCCAGGTAAAATACGATCTTCGGCACCACATTAGTCTCGTACCTGGTCACGGTTCTTCAACACATTTCATTTTTATTTTCTTTCTGTTCGTACCTGGTCACGGTTCTCCAACTCATTTAGTTTATTTTTTTCTAGATTTATGTTCTTCTTTTCAAAACACTGTCCTCTTTTCATTGAGCGCCACACTATTTTTGGATTCCCATTCTTCTTTTTACCGTATTGTTTGCTTTCCATTCGCCTGTCCTTTGAAACTAATATAACGACTCAGACTCGTATTCATTCCCCAACTTTACCTCTGCAGGTTAAATACTTTTCGGTTTATCGCATCACTTTCATAACATATTTTACATTCTCGAAAAACATCGTATTCGTGCTTTTCCTTATTCTCTGTTTATCTTATATCTGCTTTCTATTGATTCATCCTCAGCTCCACACACACTATCATCTCCGTCCTTTGTGAAATGCCGGACTTTTCTCTCAACTGAACTCTGAAAATTTGCACCTCTTTCCGAAAAAGAAAAAAAAAAAAGTCTTATTTCCATGAGCATGATTTTGCATGTGTGTCCTGATGACTTTTTCTTTTCTTTCGATATATTCATAGCTGGACGTAGACTTTATCCTTTGTGCTCTAACTTGGCTAAAAATTGTCGTCTCTTCATCTTGAATACTGAACTACAACACTGAGAACAATCAGTGAAATGTCAAGGTCACAAGGCAAGGAGAAGAAAGTTTGACTCTTTGTGTCTGAGTATGAACAAAATAATTCACTTTTAATCTGATCTGGTCCAAACTTTGTGATAATTTTTAGACTCAGACAAATGTTGACACTTTTTTTTTTTTTTTTTTAACAGAAAAAACAGGTCAATGGTCAGTGTCACATGGCAACATCAGCTTTAAACTTTCATCTGAATTAGATCAAATTTTGTAGAAAGAGTGAAGGTTCGGTAAGACTAAAGTGATTCGATTTCATAAACATTTAAAGGTCAAGGTCAACTGAAAAGATCAGTGGATTAGGTCATAGGACAAGTCAACTCATACAGTCGTGATCGATATCAACCAAAGTAGCTGGAAGGGTTAAGAGAGAGATAAGATCAATTGGCCAAAAGCCAAGGTCAAAGGGTAAAATCAAATGTTTGGCCCTTAGACCAATTGATGGGCGTGGGTGTTGCTCTCGGCGACAGCTCCACCCTGTCTAAATTAGATTTTGCATTTCATCAACTCCTTTCATAACAGTTTTCCTATACCATGATATTCTTTCTTCCTCATTTAACTCATAATTTATTGTTATTTTTTCACTTTCCATTCACTCTCATCCATGTCTCGTTTTGGCTTTCCACAGTCTCCACGTTTTTCTATAAAAATTTTCTTGCATTTTCGCGCTCGTTTCCGGAAAGCCTTTCATTTTTCTAGAAGCATAAATAATTTTTTCTTTTCTTGCTTCCTGAATTTCTTTGGCATGTATCCTTTCCCCGAGGCTCTCCAGTCCTACACCAAACACACCTTTTCCTGGGTGCTGATACCCACGTCATTTTATTATTTATTTTTTTATTTATTTATTTTTAGTAATTCTCAGTCATCATATTTGAAAGTCGTATAATAAGTTGCTTTTGAGATCTCGTAACACCTATTTCTTAGCGATTTAGTTAACATATTACGCCTCGTTATCGTCTTGAAAACTACTAATACGAGCTATAAAGTAATAACTTACTCCAAAAACTATATAAGAATGGAAAAGTGTAATTAGCAAAATAAAACGCTAAGGACGAGCTGACACCCTACAGTAAGAGAGACTGGACAGCCAGCATGTTGGTGCAGTGAATGGATGTTTGCTGGGTACCACTCAAGTACGTGTAAAGATCAGTGACACTGCTAGATAGCTCCAAGCCACTTAACTGCTTTTCATATTTTCTTGCACATTTTTTAACATCTCTTATGCTATGTTTGCACAAGTGGTGCTTTCTAAAAAAAGTAAAGCTGTATGAAAATGAGATTATCCTCTATGTATCAGCTAGGCTAATTTAGAAGCATATAAAAATCAGGGACTAGTTACCAGACAAAGCTACATCGATTAACACCAACAGAGTTTGCTTATTTTGCCCGTGGTTTTTAAGTATGATGGAGTTTTGGTTGACTTTAAAAATTATCATCCTTCATGTTATCCATAACTGGTATAACTGCTTGCCATTAGGATAATATCAAGGCTTACCTCCCCGTGTGGATGTGGGCTAAATTCATGTAAAATAAATAAAATTTGCCTAGCAAAGCCGACGACGCTCACTCGCAGACCAGCTTGCTTTCTTCACCTTAATCAGTCTATATCATAATGATCCAAATTTTGTATGATTGTTATCGTAACACAGCATAAACGGCACAACGCAGCACAATTTTTGTTAGAGCTAGGTACCATTAAAATGCTCTAACTTGAAAAATAAAACAATTTCCAAGCCAATTGGGCCACCGGTTAACGATTTATGACTCATTTCTGTGTTTTATTTAAAATTTGGTATTTGCATTTGGTGGAAAAGGATGGGTTCGTTGTTGGTCCGGCACTGAAATTACTAGCATGACAGATGAGAAGAGTGACGTGTTTATTGTATTATCACTCTCTCGCCTCTCCTTCCTACCTCCTTATACTCCTAAAACTGTGTAGTGTAATGCTATAGTACTACTTAGCATAACAGCAAACACAACTATCATGCCTCTCTTTTCTCAACGGGTGTCCCAGCAGGATAAAATAAGGGAAAATTCTTCGCTCCGTCTCGCTCCTGGCATGATTACTTCATATTTGTTATTCTTCGACTGAAAATAGGTGACATCGAGCGGAGGCCACTGAAGGCGGCCTTCGCTCAATGCAGCCGAATGCTGCCTTTAAGTGAGGAGCTACGAAGCATCCCATGACACACAATACAATCCTGTGTATCATTTTAGCCTCGTGCCTGGCATATTTGTGTATCGATTCTTCAGTGCCTTACCTAAATCCTTTCTGAATGTTCCCTCTTCTTTTTCAAACTTATTTCCAGTGATGAGAGATCGCCACACAAATTTTGGTTTCCGATTCCTCTTTTCCCTTTATTTTCCTTCTTTTTCCTTATCTTCTGAAGCAAATACATAGCATTAGTGCCATAGTGGTTTCCCAACTTTATATCTGCAAATTAAATCCTATTCGGCTTTCGCTATTCTTTTCGAACTGATTTAAAAGTCCGATAAACACCAGGTTCATCTCTCTCTCTCTCTCTCTCTCTCTCTCTCTCTCTCTCTCTCTCTCTCTCTCTCCTCGTTTATCTTATACTTGCTTTCCACTGACTAATCCTCATTACCTCACTCAGTATCATCTCCGTCCTATGTCAATTCTCAAACCTTTTTCTCAAATATTTTCTTAATTTCTGCACCTCTTTCCGAAAAAAAAATAATAATAATAATTACGATAGCGTCTTTGCATGTTTCATGATTACGCGATGTTAACATTTCTTTTCATGTATTCGTGGCTCCCCATAGGCTTTACACGTTTTAATCTAACCTGGCATAAAACTGCGTGTCTCTCCATCTTGAACACTGAGTTGTAGCACTGGATTAGCATTAAAATTGACGCTGGTCTCGAAGAAGTGCTGCCTGTATGTAAAGGCTGTAGAACCGTAGCATTGTCTCTTTCTGCCACCAAGCTACGTGAAATAAACTGCACAAGGACGAAGATCTGGGTCAATTTAAGCTGAAAGAACTATAGCAAAGGTCCGCTCCCCTAGGCCCTGCAGATCCCTAATACTCATTTTTGAAAACTGAGGCGAAGATCCACATGACAGGTTGGTGATGACTGGCTGAATGCAACATGTCCGAATAATATTTACTAGCTCCAATTTCCGCCTCAGATGTGTGTTGTCAATTAATAATGCTAACGAGTAAAGAGATTATGAAGTAATGTTACATTCAGCCAATCATCAACGTGTCCAGTGCATCTTCTCCTCGATTAAAAAAAATAAAAATGAGTATACCTGCAACACCTTGCTCCACACACTTCAACACCTGTCACGCGGTGTTAATTACATGTCACCTTATATTACCTTATACGCCTATTTGCTTCCGTTTACTAATCTTCGGGAACACTAATGCACGTATTGTCGTCGCTTAATGAGGTTCCTTAGCACCTCTTCCTTAGCAATTTTTTTATATGGCCGGTCAGATTAAGTTTGTACTTTATTTATTAAGAGTATGTTGATATTAGAATGAATTACATAACAGAGAAGAGGCCACCAAGGTGTAGTAAGCAAAATAACTCAGGAAGAGGTATTAGGGAGCTTTCTCTACTGAAGGGAATAAGTGCTTCAGGATCCTGGTGTTTCCTTCGTTATTTTTCTGATATATTTTGCATTCCGTACGTCATTTAAAAATCATGTGATATTTGCAGAGAACATTACACTAATTCCGTGATTCTTTGTTGCACCCCCGGTTTCGAAGTGGGAGCAGCTATTATGATTTGTTCGAGGTGTGTGTGTGTGTGTGTGTGTGTGTGTGTGTGTGTGTGTGTGTGTGTGTGTGTGTGTGTGTGTGTGTGTGTGTAATTCACCGGGTCGGTCAGGATCATTTGATGGTCGTGATGGTCAGCTTTTACCCTCCCGGAAGGGAGCTGAGAGCTCATATAGTGTGTGTGTGTGTGTGTGTGTGTGTGTGTGTGTGTGTGTGTGTGTGTGTGTGTGTGTGTGTGTGTGTGTGTGTGTCTGTCTGTCTGTCTGTCTGTCTGTGTGTCTGTCAAGGAAACAGGAACCAAAGGCTAGAAGCCAGCAAGGTTGTTCCCCTAAGACAAAAAAAAAAAAAAAAAAAAAAATACAAAATAGCCCGCAAACTTTTGAGCGACTTTAAGAAACACGGTAGAATGGTTGGGAGATAGACAGGAGGTTAACCTATTGATTTCTACAACAACAGGTCAAAGGTCCAGGTCACAGGACAAGGTCGAAATTTTGCCTTGCACTGGCTGATTATAATATTTGTCCGATTTAGACTAAATTTGGTGGAAAGGTTGAGGGTAACGCAAGAACAGGGTGATTTGGTATTGAGAACAATTAGTTAAAGGTCAAGGCCACAGGGCAAGAAGATCAAGGTTCGACCAATGTGTCTGTGTCTGAATAAAATAACACAAACACGTCTGATCAGATTTGAACCAAACTCGGTGGTAACATTGAGGATCAGCCAAATTTTGACAATGTTATTAAGAATACTTCAAAGGTCTGTGTCACATGGCAACGGCAGCTTAAAATTTTCATCTGATTTAGATCAAATTTTATGAAAAGAGTCAACGTTTGGTAGGCTAAATTCAATCGATTTCGGGAAAAAATCCAAGATAAATGTCAGTTGAAAAGATCAAAGGTCAAGGTCATGTGACAAGTCAACTCAAGCAGTCTTGATTCGATTTCGCCCAACCTTGGTGGAAGGGTTAAGGGTGGGATAAGAACAGTCAAAGGCCAATGTCACAGGGCTATGTTTGCCCCTTTGACCAATTGGTGGGCGTGGGTGTTGCACTCGCCAACTGCTCCTTCCTCTCTCTAAATCTGAGTCTGCATTTTAGCAAAGATTATCATAACAGCTTCTTTTTCATTATATTCTTCCTTCCTCATTTAACTTACACTTTTTTTTTTTTTTACTTCGCCCGGGATGGAGTCCGGCGAGCTATTGTTTTTGGTCGAATTTCTTAGTTTCTTTCTTTGTTTGCAACATTACGGAAAACAGCTGAATGAAATTAAGTGAAACTTTCAGGATATGTGGGCATTGGTCTCAAAAGAAAGTGACAAAATTTTAGAGGCAAGTGAATGACCCTGAAAAGTCAAGATCAAAAGCACGGATTTTCAGAGGGACATAACATGAAACCGGCTGAAGATAAAGATATTTACTATTATCAGCATACAGAAACTGTCATATGGGCTATCATTTGACACAAAGACATTTAACCTTGAGTGACCTTGAAAGGTCAAACTCAAGGTTACGGATATGAAGGGGGCTATAACTCCAAACTGGTTGATGATAGAGATATTTGCTATCATCATTATGTAGGAAGTCTGGATTTTCACTTGGCACCATGACTGCGTTTGGGCGAGGTTTGTTGTGCCTGGCACAAGTTTTTTTTTTTTTTTTTTTTTTTTCCATTCACTCTCATCCCTGTCTGGTTTTGTCTTTCCTAATTTTTCTTTATATATTTACTTGCTTCCTGAATTTCTTTAGCATGTATCCTTTCCCCAAGACCCTCCAGTCCCACACTGAACACACCTTTTCGTGTCACCTGGGTGCTTATACCCACGTCAACATGTATCTTCTCTCCATTCAATAATTCTCAGGTACCATATCAGGGGGTCGTGTATCAAATTGCTTTCGAGTTTTCGTAATACCCCATCCTTAGCGATTCAGTCTAAACATTCCACCTGATTATCATCTTGTATATTACTAATACGAACTACAGTTATAAAAATGACACACACACATAAAAAAGAAAAGCACATGAGTGGAAAAGTGTATTATGCAAAATTAATCGCTAAGGAAAAGGAGCTACGAGGTCTCCCATGGCACGCAGAATACACTCCGTGGTATCACTTTGGCTTCGTGCCTGGTATCTTAGTATATCGAATCTCTAATGCTTTATCTAATTCCTTTCTGTGTTTTCACTCTTTTTTCCAAACTTTTTTTAAAATCCAATTTTCAGAGATCGCCACACAAATTTTGGCTCTGATTCCTCTTTGGTCCTTTATTTGCCTTCCATTTCCTTATCTTTTGAAGCCAATACATCGCCTCAGTGTCACAGTGATTCTCCAACTTTATCTCTGCAGTTAAATCCTTTTTGTCTTTTCCTAGAACTGATTAACACGTCTGATAAACACCACCTCTCTCTCTCTCTCTCTCTCTCTCTCTCTCTCTCTCTCTCTCTCTCTCTCTCTCTTTTACATTTGCTTTCTCCTGATCAATCCTTATTACCTCCTCCAATTCCATTGTCAGTTCTTATTCATTTTGCTCATATATTTTATGAATGTTTGCACCTCTTTCCGAAAAAAAAAAAAAAAAAGCTTAATTCGGATAGCGTCATTTGCATATGTTTCCTGATCATACGATTATAACATATTTACTTTCCATACATTCGTTGCTGGACATAGACTTTACCCTTTTTACTCTACCTTGGCCTAATATTGCCGTCTCTCCAACTTGAATGCTGAGTTGTAACACGAGACTAGCATTAGAATGTGATGCTAGTCGCGATGAAGTGCTATGTCAAGGATGTAGAACCGTAGCACTGTCTCTTTCTGCCACTAAGGTAGTGAAATAAACTGCGAAAGGAAAAAAAAATTGGCTAAGGTAAAATGAAAGAACTATAGTAAATGTCCGTTCCCTGAGGCCCTGCAGCTTTCCTACTGGCAACACATGACTCCGCACACCTCAGGATACTTTTGGGCACTGTTAGTTGCATGTCACTTTACATTACCTTATAATCATGCCCTCTCTCTCTCTCTCTCTCTCTCTCTCTCATTATGAAACGACGAGAAACCTCCATCCCATGTCCTTTCCCTCATGTTTCTCCCTGTTTCATTCTGCATTCCGCACTCGTTTTCAAAATACTGTAATTAAATCTTTTCAGGTAACATCACACAGCTCTTGTGATTCATTGTTTCCCTTTATCTGCTTTCAATTACTGTACTTCTTCTAACTTAACCTGGCAAAGATTTTCGTCGTTTTGCAATGTATTTTCTGTAGCTCAGAGGGGGGAATATGACAATACTTGGGTCTGTATACTTTCCACAGCACTTCATAATGACTGGCATCATATTCTAGTGTTAAACTCCTGTTACAGTTCAGGATTAAAGAGGGTGAGACGGCAGTTTTAAGCCAAGTAACACGGGAAAGGATACACTCCATAAACATCCTCCCGATTCAAGCTTTTCGTATACCGAAATGAGTCCTTATTTTGGCTCATCTTTCGATAATTATTCCTAACTTCGTAGAACATCACAGTCATTCTGTTCTTTAGCCCCAAGTTATCATATATTTTCTTGTCTCCTTCTTTTCATAAAACTTCTTCATGGCCAACATCATAAGCTAGTGTCACCTCTTGTTACAGCTCATAATTAAAGATGGAAAGATGACAGAATTTAGGCCAAGATTGAGTAAAATCACGTGCCTCTTACCTTCAGTAATTTCTCTCCGTGATTCATATACTGTACGCTTCATTTTTGTGTTCATCTAAATCATTTTTTCACAGGTAACGCTAAAAAAAGGGCAAGTGATTAAAGGCAACACGCTTGCTTCCCAGTCCGGGCTTAGAAACTCAAAACTAGGTTGAGGCATGTCCTTGCCTATATTCGAACCCTGGTATACTGATTTTACTCTATCTTGGCCTAAATTCTGTCATCTCTCCATCTGTAAATATGAGCTGTAACACGAAGTGACACTAGCTTATGATGTTGGCCATGAATAAGCTTCATGAAAAGAAGGTAAGAGCCCGTAATACTAACTTATTCTGACACTGATCTACGTGAAATTAGCTTTTAAAGGATGAACATGTGGGCCAGGTTAAGGTAAAAGAACTATACTTCATACCAATGACAGATGCTCTCTAACACAGCTAACATTACCTCCAATCTGAGCTAAGCACAGACCCCTCGGAGTACCTGTAAGTACAGTAAGTAAGGGTAAATGACTGGTCTATCCCCATTTGTGACATTATATAACAGACAACCCTACAGTCACCTCTTTGGGATGAAACCCATGCAGGGAAGGCGTACAGACTCTGACCATTAGATTAGCAATGTCTTAATATTAGCCCAGTTAAAGCTAGAAAGGTATCCCGGTCTGGGGTGTGGTTTACGATATCTATGGAATCAAACATAATTACATTTAAGATGCAGAAGGAGTAGCGAAGTTAGCTCGCTTAAAACTGTTATGAAATAATTCGTGCTCTATATCACTGTTAGCCCTTTACCAACCAAGAGTGGTTATCCGCTACACAAAACAGAATACTGGCAGAAAAAAAAAAAATAATAATAATAACGACCACGACGACGACGACAATAATAATCACTGTAATAAGCCATATGTTTGTCTGTTGTCTATTAAAGTTCTAATCGAGGTGGGTTAGGACGCATTTGTCAATGAAACAAAAGCATTCGGAGGCCGAATGCTAATAATCACCTGCCGAAATATACTGGACAAAGTACAAGTTACCTACAAACCAAATTTAAAGAACACAAGGGGAAAAAAACAACAAGTTTTGGAATTCAGTCACCATGTTTGGCAAAAAAAAAAAACAATCCATGTTTAAAAATACTTGGCGGCTGGCATTCGGTAGTCTTTGATCAAATCCTTACCAGCAGTTATAGGCTTCTGCCCGTCCACATGGTTGCTATTTCCTGGAAGTTTGATGATCATTCATCCACAACTTTTCGAGATATTTTGCCAAACACACACACACACACACACACACACACACACACACACACACTGAAAAAAATTATATCGCCAGGCCTTGCTAGAAGCGGCCGATAGTATCGATGGACATGGATTTGTTGTTGAGGCTAACATTCGATGATTTTTTTCACCTGAGGGATATCGCAGTATTTAAGGGTAAATGATACTGTTAAATTTATGCTGCAGACTTTTCTTTCTTTCAACCTTCTTGCCCAGTAGTGTGATGGTGTTTCTCACTGCCATCACTGCAAATTCTGTTTTAGAGGGGTAGAGAACGGGAAGAAAATAGACTTCCAAGAAAATGGAAGCACTTCGTATTAGTCAGAAAATCTAATACCTTTTTTTTTTCTTTCTTTCTTTTTTTTGCCTATCGACCATTGGGGCCGCCAGTGCGTAACAATTCCTTTCAAGAAGTAAACTGAACACCTGTAGCTACCTACCTACTCTCTGGTGGTGTGCGGGGCGGTAAAATCAAGAAGGCAAGGTAATTTCTTACAACTTGCGGCCCGAGGTTGCGTTTGCCTTTAGATTTTTCCTTATGTTTATATTTACCCACCAACACCAAACAAGTAAGTTAAATGTCCACATACCTTGAAAAGAGGAAAGAAGTAACCTCTTCATTTGCTTCAAAGTAGAATTCTTATTGTCAGCAGAAAAATTGTCTAAAGCAGGTAAGCTGTAATTTGTACCCATATTTACAGCAATGAGTATATAAAAAAAAAAATGATAGGATTTTTTTCCACTACTTAATCGAGCGGAGATTGGGCTAATTAGCACTTTTATTCCCCTCAAAGCAGAGGGACCCACAGCCAGCGGCCATCACAGTAAAAGGTTATTGCTGAAATTAAATCTAATTATTTTAAATGGCGGAAGAAGGGATCAAGGTTAGAAGCAAGAAAATAAACATATAAAATAATACATAAATAAATACAAAAGAGTCGAGTCAAATCTGAATTGTCCAAAAAAATCTTGGTACTTAAAATTAACCAACTGTTTATCGCACGCCGAAACTGAGTACATGCAGTACAAATCTTATGCTACCTTACCAAGTTTCATTCACAAGACAAATACATTATGCAAACCAATACTAGGAAGCACAAATACATCTAGAACTCTAAATGTCCTATGGACAGGCACTAGTCTCCATCTACTGACTCTTGGTGACCTTGACCCCACTGGGGAGATTTGGATTTTTTTTTTTTTCTAGCAGCAATGGTCCATGCCAGGACACATTACCTGGCCCCTTCAGATTCCATGCACAGTCTTCGGTTCTCATGGAATTGTCGTGAGGATCTAAGGCGAGAATAATAATAATAATAATAATAATAATAATAATAATAATAATAATGATAATTATAATAATAATAATAATAACAATAATAATAATGCAAGCGACAACAATAGTCTTCACCTTCGTAGTAGGTGGAGACTAATTAGAACTCTGTAACTGACCTGTGGACATTCACTAGCCTCCAGCTACTGTTTCTTACAATGATCTTGACCTCACTGGGGAGATTTGGAATCTTTTCTACCAGCAGTGACCCATACCAGGACACATAACCTAAGCCATTCAGATTCCTTGTGCAGGGGGTATTGAAATCTCCAGTAGACACGACTAACTTGTCTCGTTCACAACATAATACTGACATAACTTATTCTGGCATGCTCTTCCACTGCACGTAAAGGATCTGGATTTTTTATTTCAATCACCAATGGCCCATGCCAGGACACATAAACTGGGCCCTCCTGATTCTTCGCACAGTCTCCGGTTCTCCTGGAATCGTTGGGAGACTGAGGCGGGAATAATAATAACAATATCAGCAAAAACAACAGTCTTCACCTAAGACTATGTGATTATGGGCAGACTCAAATATGAAGTCCGCGTGGGTGGGGCCCGAGAGGGGATTTCCCTCTCTACAGCTCTGCCGCATCAACCCCAGTACCTATGTCTCTCTCTGTCATATGTCAGCTATTTACTATTTGAAATCGTATATTAAATATTCTGTACTTATTAAATATATTAAATAAGGCTATATAGTGCTATGAATGTGTCGCTTTTTAGGATAATAGCAATGATTTGTATAAATTCCACACCACGTGACAACGTCCCTTTCCGACGTTGCCAGAGGTCAAGGACACCCACCTCAGACTACAGGTGACCGGTCACTTCCTCCCTGATCCCCACCCACGATGGCAGCTACTCCGACTTGCTCTCGTGTGCTCCACAGTCGGGAGAAAGAACTTATTTACAATGTGAACAAGTATTTTCTAGAAGAAAGATCAGAGAGAGGACTTATGCCTACTAGGGAAACCTCTATAAAAAAAAAAAAACGCGCCAAGACTTTTACCTCAGTGGTGGTGTGGAAAAAAAGTCGAAACAATATAGAAGAAAACACAACTTATAAATATATAAAAACTTTCTCAATCCACTGAGAGAGAGAGAGAGAGAGAGAGAGAGAGAGAGAGAGAGAGGAGGTTTGGCAGAGCTGTAGAGAGGGAAATCCCCGCGCGGGCCCCACCCAAACGGACTTCATATTTGAGTCTGACCATAGTGGATGCTAACAATAATCAAGACTGAGGTCATTATCATAATTTGTCTTTGTCTACTCTCCTCTCTTTCTATTTCTGCCATCTTTTTTGTCCCTTTATATTACTCTTCTTTCTTTTTCAGGTGGTTTTACATTGAGTGACAAGCCTAATGGTTTCCTGTATGCCGGGAAACCATTTACATGGCCGGGTGGTAACCATATAATCAACCTTGACCGTATTCCATATGTGTCAAGGAGTGGGCTGGCAGAGGGTTAGTGACCCTCCTCGTAAAACAACTAGGTATGGTAAGTCAAACAGCCACCCTATACGGGATTATGGCATCTGGCTAGAGAGAGAGAGAGAGGAAGAGAGAGAGAGAGGAATACCTATTGACTCTACGAGACCTTTTAAGGCTGGCAATCACTTCTAAGTCTCACTCTTCCCATAGAATATGAATCGCAAAAGTCAGTGTTATAACCAGGTCCCTAACTGATTTGGTGAATGAACAGGGACAAAGGGGAAACAAACTTCGTCCAAGAGTCTGACTGACCTAAGAATCGAACTCGGGCTCTTTTAGCTGCCAAGTGTACCTGCTAACCAATTCACCTTCTGGTTCCCCCTGGGTAATGTATGCAGTTAAATTTCAATATTAAATGAAGACTAAATATTTCGAGGTACGGAAAAAAAAAAAGAAGTTTGGTGCGAGGCAGCTGCATAAAGATAAAGGCTCTCATTCTCGTCGGACATGGCAGCTCCGTGACACATCATCCATGGTGATTTATTTTTGGATGAAGCTGGTTAATACCTTTTAGTACGATATTTATGCAAAGTATGGCGATATTGGAAGGATTTGTGTAACTCTGAGGAGGGCAATAATGTCTAATAAAAATAAATCGCTTAAGGAAAAGTGTTAGGGAGTTACCACAAGCGACCAGAATACGGGCCAAAGAGAACAAAGAGACATGGTAACAGAGTGAGGGGAGAGAGGGACTGAGCGGAGAGATGGCACAGTAAAGGACAAACATTTAGTAGGGCAGGACAAAGCCACACGACAATTACAGGATGGGAGAAGCCATGAGACAAAGTTATGTGACGTTGTTTACAGACTTTACTGATGAGGAAGCCATGGTGAGAGAGGTATATATATATATATATACCTAGGCTGCTTCTCCCAAGGAAAGGGAGGTAGCCGAGACAGGACGACACACTCCCCATTTACTCATCCATTCAAACACATTCATTCGCATCTTAGCCCCAAAGGGGAGAAGGGACAGATCCACACCGCACCACACCGCACAAGGGTCAACTGCGCAGTGCAATCTGTGACATCCGCAGCAGGGCCCGACAGCAGAGCTGGTTTACCCCTGCCACATCATAACAGACCCATCCCCTTACCCGCACCTGACCTGACTAGCTGATCAGACCAAATGCGGGAGAATATCCCCTCAGGGCTGCGTCATCATTTGTTCATTCACAATTTCTCTCCATTTATTTCTGTCACGCACAGCCACTCTTCCTTGCTCAACAGACATCCCTCTCGCATCCAGCGCTCTCTTCACACTGTCCATCCATCCTATTGGCGGTTTTCCTCTCAGTCTTATACCTCTCACATCAGATCTAGTTATTTTTTTCACCAATCGCTCATTATCCATCCTCTCCATATGCCCAAACCATCGCAACACCCTCTGCTCAACTCTTCCAGCCATCTCCAGAACAACTCCCGTTCTCCTTCGCACAACATCATTTCGCACTCGATCCATACATGTCACTCCACACATACTCCTCAGACACCTCTTCTCCATTACATTCAAACTTTTCCTCTCTGCTACATCCATATTCCATGTTTCAGCCCCATATAAAGCAGTCGGTACCACAACACCCTCATACAGCCTTCTCTTTACTTCCATTCTAAGCGAACAACATCTAAACACTTTTTTCATTCCTCCCAGCACCTTACCTACTTCATTCATTCTAACCTTCACTTCTGCATCTATTCTTCCATCCACAACAACATGTGACCCTAATTATTTAAAACACTCTGCCTCCTCAAGCAGCTAACCATTCAAAACTATACTCATCCCCCTACCATCTACCAACCTCGTACACTTTCATCACTTTACTCTTATTCTCATTTACTTTCAATTTCCTCCTTTCACACACTCTTCCAAACTCCTCTACCAACTGTCTCAATCTCTCCTCTGAATCAGCCACCAGTGCAGTATCATCTGCAAACAGCAGCTACTTCAGATTCCACTCTCGACCATCAACATTCACCAGACTCAGACCTCCACCTAAAACTCTTGCATTCACCTCCCTTACAACACCTTCCATATAAATATTAAACAACCAAGGAGACATCACACATCCCTGTCGCAGCCCCACTCTCATGGAAAACCAATCACTCACAGTATTTCCCACTCTTACACACGCTCTACTATTTACATAAAAACTTTTCACCCCTTTTAGTAACCTACCATTAAGTCCATACAATCTTAAAACAGTCCACAAAGCCTCCCTATCAATTCTATCATACGCTATCTCTAAATCCATGAATGCCCAAAACACATCCTTGCCTTTCGCTAAATACTTTTCACACAATTGTCTCACAGCAAACATCTGATATACATACATATTATATATATATATATATATATATATATATAGAGGTATATATATATTTATATATATATATATATAGAGGTATATATATATATATATATATATATATATAGGTGTATATATATATGTGTGTAGCCTATACATTGTATATACACTGTATATGGCTAGTGAGGGAGTGATCGCCCTCTACCTACACAGATCAAAAGCCCTCGGGAGCAGGGGGGTGGTTGCTTTCTCAAGCAGAGGAACTCCTTGAGAGTGAAATGGCTGGGAAGCATGCCGGCACGTGACTGGCTACAGCATAGCTGGGTCTTTCGGGTGTGGGCAATCAGGTAAGTTAGCTGCCTACTGCGACTGCAACGCATTGGCGAGGTGTTCAGGAAGTTAGCCAAAGAAACCTTGATGGACTCTGAAAGAACAATAATGGCCCCCAGTCCCGTGCAGCCCTTAAATGGGCAGGGGGTGCTAAGAATCTCACGGTTGCCTCAATTACAATCTAATTCATTTGTTAATGCAAAAAATACAATTAAAATTGGTAACTGGAATGTGAGAACGCTAAATCATGACGGTAAAACTGATGAGTTAATGAAGGTTTTTCAAAATTATGGACTTGATATTTGTGCTCTGACAGAAACTAGATTAACTGGAGTTGATAAGTTGGATTTGGAGGATGGTATACGTTTATTGATATCTGGCCGACAGGACGGAATGCATTATCAGGGAGTAGGATTGTTACTGGGTTGTAAGGCAAATAAGGCATTATGTGAGTGGGATCCTATAGATGAGCGATTGTTATACGCACGGTTTAAATCAAATCATGGCAACATCAGTCTGTTTGTGTGTTATGCACCTACTAATGATGCACTCGATGAAAGGAAAGACACATTTTATGAAAAGTTGCAAGAAGGAGTAGGAAGGGTACCTAGACATGATGTTTTGATCTGCGTTGGAGATTTTAATGCAGTAATGGGCTGCTCAAATGAGGGATTTGAGGCATGTATGGGTAAGATGGGAGTTGGTAGTAGGATGAGTGAAAACGGAGTGAGGTTCGGAAGCTTCTGTCTAGCAAATGACTTAGTCATCGGGGGCACACTCTTTCAGCATTGCAATATACACAAGACAACTTGGGTGTCGCCGTGTGGAAAATATAAAAATCAGATTGATCACATCGCTATCAGTAGGAGGCATAGAAGTTCTCTGCTAGATGTTCATGTTAAACGGGGAGCGGATATTGGTAGTGACCATCAACTCAGCATTGCAAAAATAAGGTTTAAACTTAAAAATCAGAAGAAGGAAAAATCTGGTGTTGGTAGATACGATATTGTTAAGCTTAGAAGGGAAGGAGAAGAAAAGGAGGAATTCAGATTAGAATGCAGAAATAGGTTTTTGGTGTTGGAAACGTTGGAAGAGGGGGAGAGAAGTGTAGATGAGATGTGGGAGGATGTGAACAAAGTTTTGCATGAGACTGCTGAATGTACGATTGGAAGGAGACATAGATTCAGGAGAAAGAAATGGATATCAGAGGAAACGTGGGATATGATAAAAAGGAGAGGTGAGGCTAAATTGAGGAGTGAGATGCAATGCGTTGATGAACGAGAGATTGAATTAGCAAGAGCTGCGTACTGGACTTTGAATTCAGAAGTAAGAAGGTTAGCTAGAAGAGATAAAAGAAGATGTGTGGATGAAAAGGTTGCAGAGACTGAAATCTTAATAAACAAAAATGATGGACAGAGTCAAAGAATAGCATATGAATCGATTAGAGAACTGAGTGGTAATGCAGGTAAACGCAAGGAAATACCAGTTAGAGACAGGGAAGGAAATTTATTGACCAAAGATGGAGATATTAAAAATAGATGGAAAGAGCATTTTGAGACAGTTCTTAATAGACCAATACCACCAGAAGAGGATATACCGTCTGCTCAGGAAGATTTAAATATAGAAACAGGAGAGTTGAGGCTTGCAGAAGTGGAGAAAGCAGTAAAACAGTTAAAGAATAACAAGGCACCAGGGGAGGATGGTTTATTTCCGGAAATGTTTAAAGTGGAGGGGGATAGATTAATAATGATCTTGACCAAGCTATTCAATAAGATATGGGTGACGGGGTTACTACCATCAGTTTGGAAGAATGATGTAATTGTTAAAATTCCGAAGAAGGGAGACCTGAGTGAATGTGGTAATTGGAGGGGAATCTCTTTGTCACCGATAGCTTTGAAAGTTTTCAGTAGAGTGTTGTTAAATAGGTTGGAGCCAGTGGTTGAGGGTATTCTGAGGGATGAACAGGCTGGTTTTAGAAAGGGACGTGGTTGCAATGATCATATCTTTATAGTTAGGCATTTGATGCAGCAAGTTAATGAAATGAGAGTGCCGTTAAGTCTTTGTTTTGTTGATTTTGAAAAGGCTTTTGATAGTGTTTCGAGAGAGACTATGGGGAAGATCATGAGACATTATGGAATACCAGAAGAGTTTGTGAGGGTCATTATGAACATGCATGGGGACACATTTTGTAAAGTGATGGTTGATGGTTGTCTGAGTGATTCGTTTGAAGTCAAGTCCGGAGTAATTCAAGGTGGTGTTCTATCGCCTTTATTATTTATATTGGTCATTGATTACATTATGAAACGTGTTGGAACAGAAACCGGTGCAGGTATACTTTGGGGAGAGAACAGGAAACTTTTGGATTTAGATTATGCAGATGATATAGTTTTGATTTGTGATGGGCCAGAAGAGATGCAGAGAGTGTTGGACTGTTTGGTGAGTGAAGGTCGCAAGGTGGGTTTGGTTATTAATTGTGGAAAAACTGAAATAATCATTATGAATATGGAAAATGCACAGGAATGTGTAATTGGAGGTATGGTTGTAAAGCAAGTTGATAGGTTTAAATATTTAGGTACTTATTTAGCCAAGGATGGTTCTTTGAACTTTGAATTCGAGGAAAGGTTAAAGAAGGCTAATCAGGCAATGGGAATGCTTAAAAATATTTGGAATAATAACAATTTTCTCTGTGCATACAAAAATCAAACTTTATAAGGTAATGGTTAGGAGTATCTTAATTTATGGACACGAGTCTTGGTACAGCACAGTGACTATGGAAAATAAATTCTTGGTGTTTGAAAATAAAGCACTTAGAAGAATATTAGGAGTTAAGTGGTGGGAAAGGATACCAAATAGTAGAATTAGAGAAATAACGGGAGTGCAGCCGATCGATGAATATGTTAGATTCTCACGATGGAAGTGGCTAGGACATGTGTATAGGAGACAGGGAATAGTACGAGGTACACCAGGGTGGGTGGCACTTGGTAGGAGAGGTAGAGGAAGGCCAAAAGAGACGTGGGTGAGGACAATGAGACGGGAAGCTGGAGATGAGTGTTGGGGAGATCTTGAGGAGTTAGCACAAGATAGGATGTGGTGGTGTGAGTTCATCGAGGCCCTATGCATCCCCGAGGGTGCCACAGGAAATGATTGATTGATTGATTGATATATATATATATATGTTGGCGCAGGAGGGGTACGATGATATCTGAAATGATCAATACAGCTTGTGCAGTATTTGGAAAATTAATTATCATGTGAATATGCATCCAGTAACAATATCAACCATAAATTGTCATATGGACCCTATCTGTGACATACTTATGTAAGCATGTTTGACAGCAAGGGGCAAAAATCATCAAACATTTCTAGAGTACATCGTCCGTGGCGTCATAGTGTTTCGGGACAAAGGTGCACCGATACTTTATTTAACGTGTGCACATAATGAGCATGCTAAGGCAACACACACACACACACACACACACACACACACACACACACACACACACTCTCTCTCTCTCTCTCTCTCTCTCTCTCTCTCTCTCTCTCTCTCTCTCTCTCTCTCTCTCTCATACACACACATACACACCATAAAAGATGAATAAATAAATGACGTCACAAGCAAAATATGAGTAAGAAGAACATCGATTTAACTGTAACAGATGAAAGTACGAGTTTAACACAAATCATTCTAAGTTCCTTTCATGCCTCTTGCTAGAGTCCATGCGAAACGCCAGAAACACTCCAAATATATAACTTCCATTTTCTACCTCTGTGTTGATTTACTGTTTCCCCAGTTTAGGTTATACAAATATTTCTGTGGAAATTGCTATGCTATTCTGGAGCGCCTCCTGGACTTACAAAGAGAATTTCCAGTAAGAGAAATTCAGTCGTACAAATTCTGAGAAGCAAAGGGGAATCGTGCATGGTGGACAACAGACTAAATTAACAGTTGAAATACAAACGTGGAAACGGTAGGGTTATGTTGGGAAGGCATGCAATTAGCCTTCAACCAGGGTCACAATTTTGCTTATCATTCCACTGTGTCTAATTCACACTTAATGTTTGTCACTTTTCTCCTGTATCAGTATATCAGGCAGAAAATCTAAGACTAGAGAAACACACAAGTACCTGGAACCATGCCTGTCTCAGCTCAGAACTGCCTAAAGACAGTGATTAACAGACGAGATGAAATATTAGGCAAACACTGTCCCTGAATAAATTATTCCATCCATATTCTCGCGGGCACAGGTGATTTCTAAAGTCTTTCTCCTTAGCTCTATACTAAGCATGTTCCACCACATAGTTATTAATGATTGCTGAGGCCCTTCCGCCAGAAAACGATTTTGTTCATTAATGCTACCGTCAGGAGATTTGAGTCAGTGTACGTGAGATCTTTTGCAGCTACTAAAGGAGGAAATGCTGGCCGTAACTCATCTTGTTCGTTAAGAAGAAAAAAAAAATCCTTAGTGCAGCGTAATATTGCCCGAATATAACAAAATTAAGTTATGCAGTACGTAAACGCAGTTAAGATTATATGAAAATAGTGTGCATCAATAAAATTAATGACGATATTTAAAGCAGGTGTAACAGAATAATAAATGGCCTTGGAACAGGTGAGATGAAATCTCTTAAACCACTGAGAATATGATCCATAGAGAAACGCTGGTATGGTGACGTACGAAAGGCAGGTTGGGTGATGCAGGAGGCTTTCTGGGTGATGGTTTAAAAAGGTGAATGGGCGGGATGGACGGTGAAGTTAATAGAACCTGGCAGTATATTAGAAAAAAAAGTGAGTCTGCTAAACTTGCCTTTTTCAGGGAGAAATAAACAAGACAGAAGGTCAAACGTAAAGATTGGTTGTTTCGAAATGCCTGGACACACTGCGCTTAAAAAGCTGAAGGTCAGAAGAGGCAATGGGAAAGACTAATTGAGGAAACCTGTTCCACTGCTGACCAGCGTGATGAAAATACTGGGTGATTGTAATGCAGGAATATAGGCTAACTAAAATAGGATGGTGTAGATAGCCTACCCTTATTTATTTATTTATTTTATTTATTATTTATTTGTGCCTTTGAAATGCTCCTTGAACCTTTCAGATGTTTTATAGGTGGACAGAGTTAATTTTTCTGAGTCACATTAGTTAGTTATGTAATCGGAATAAAACAAGCGTAACATAACTATGCAGCCCTATTTCATTACAGGCGACTATTAAACCTAGAGGATCACATCAAACCCATAAAATACCATTGTCATCGGTACAACGATTTCTGTAACAATACCCACTTAGTCCTAAAACCGTTTTCTGTAACTTGACGTTTCGGTTGATAAGAAACGTTTTCTTTGTAAACCTCCTCTATCCACCTCCTTATCATCAGTCCCCTAGAAAAGTGTGTGGTTGTCACGTTCCTGGCGCACGCAATCAAATTATTATTTTTTTTTTTTTGCACGTCGTAGTAATAAATTTATCGCACGCGATTTTCTCACTACATTAGGTTACAACTTCTTAGAGGCTGGCAGACTGGATATACGTTAAACATGATGTTGCAATGTGAAACAACTAAAAGTTATAAAAAAAAAAAGTAACCATGGATGTGTGTCATATTCGGCTTCATTTCTCTTTGTTTACTGACACTAGTACTTAGCTTTTATTTATTTTTTCATTCTGAGGATGTTTCTTATACAAAATTAAATGACGGACATTGTTTCTAAAACTGTGCTTGATGTGGAATAAAACTGGCCGGCGGTTTGAAGGCTAAAGATATTATCCAGTGATGAGTGACATGAGCAAAGGCACTGGATTATTCTCACTTTTGCATGGTCCAAAGTTGCCATCTCTCCTTCATGAATACTGAGTTGTAACAATAAATTACATTAAGGTGACACTCGTATGTGTGTGCTCATCACAAAGAAGTGGTAGGTCATAATGTTGTCATTTTCTGTTACTGAACTTGAAACGGGCTGCAAAGGACGAAAATCTAAGCCAAGTTAGGGTCAAGAAACTGGAAAAAAGTTGATGGTGAACGACGTGAACGGAAGTAAAGCTCACTAGTTTTGAGCAGTCTGGGGTTTAGTTCAGGTAGTTGGGTTTTCGCACTTATAACAGCTTGAACAGTTACAGTAAAATCTTACCCTCATATTTTAGGAGTTGCAGCCACTAGTTGGAACTCCATGCTCATCTGAACGTAAACCTGTTGGACTGCAGTCTGAAGCTGCCCTTCTTCCGCAGCCTACCATCCTTCTTTCGGGGGAGAGGGAGGGGAGTGAGGAACTCCTGTCGGGCATTAGATGCTACCACTTGGAAACGCCTCTCTTCGCACCTCCCCTCATGTGAAAGGCATATGCAAGGCAGCTGCTACAATATATAACTGTCTATACGCTAGTAAAGTGCGTTTTGTGAGCGCGTGACAAGCGAGCAAGTGTTTGTACATACGCCTATCATCATTCTTTTTCTTGTTATAAATTTCCAACATTTCTGGAGAGATAGTTGAACAATAACAGAAGAATAATTGAGGCAAAACATCTGCTTCTTCACGTTTTCTCTCTGGATGTGCATATAGGGAGGCGCCATAGCATTTATCACAGGCGTAATATTCATTTTCTCTGCTCCCGACTTGCCGTATCAACGAACTGGGTCGGTAAACGCTTGGCTATTGATCGAATGATAAAACCCAGAAATGGGGCGATTACTTTGCTGATCTCAACCCCTAACCATAGAAAAAAAAAAAAACATTCATGTAAAATCATGAGCGTAATATCCGATTTTTAATTGTTAGAATTCATGCAAGAAAACACAGTGTTACAGGAGGAATTCTTTTATAATTCAGTTTCATAGTGGAGCATGTCAATTGAAGCTGTCAATACATTCTCTTGGAAAGCTAGGATTCCAAGGGTTTCTTTGGTTTCATGAGTAAATATATAGCTAAAACAAAATTTATTGAATGTATTACGTACCTGCTTAAAAAAGTCTCTTCTCTATTTCATAAATGTTATTAGCCTCTGAAAACCATCGCAATCGGGCCGGGTCGTGTCGGACCGATCATTTCTCAGCTGAAGGTAGAGTAAACAATGCTTTGCTCGCTGTGCTCACTCGCTGGTAATTAGACCATTCCTAAGTGAGAAAGCACTACCTTGGATTTAATACAGACAGTAGCTAGTGTTGCCAAAGTGATGACAAATATGTCAAGTGTAGTGCATAGGAAGACTTCTGGCCATTGGAGAATAAAGTGTCAAGTCCATGCCCACATATACAAAAAGTAAACAAATGAAAAAATAAATGAATAAAAAATCAGATATCATTGGCTCCAGGGTAGAACATGAACCACCGACTCTTTCAGTGTTACAGTTTTTGCACGACATCCATTTCACTGTCACCAGACGACTTTATCCAATTATCTTATTCAAAACCAATACCGAGAGGGTTGATGAAGGCCAAATCTAGCCTCTCTACATCAACATCTCCCACAAGCTGGGATACAGTCTTGTGGATATTGCCAGAGTACAAGCACCTTCTCTTGCTGCAGTCGCTCAAGGGACTTCCTGTACAAGGTGTGAAGCCAAACACCTCTGCAGAGGACATCACTAAACCAGTTTGAATTTTGAGTTACTGGGCCCCAAATGGCTGTGTCTGCAAAGTTTCATTAAAAACTTTTACCAGCTTTCAGAGTTTAGTTATAAACATACATCCATATATACGCTTTTGTAAGATCAATGAATGCAATACCGGAAAATGGCTTTTTTTTTTCTTTTTTTTTCTTTTTTTTTGCATCTGTCAGGCAAAAAAGTTCATATCACAGGTACTTCGCTCCTTATGAAATAAACATTATGTTTCAAGAAGTGTTGACTCAGTCAGATATTTTGTCATTCTGCATGACATTACCTTGGTAGTACATTGTTAATATTCACAAGCAGGGAGATACCTCTGTTGTTGTCACAGTTTGAGCAATCCCCTTTCTTCTAGGTGGTAACAATATCAAGAATAAGCAATTCAGATGGAATTTGGTGTTGGTTCCAGATATAGTGTGAAATCATGGAGTCACTAATGAAGTAACTGGCCACCCTCTTTGATTAATTCAGACTTTTTGCCATCAGGGTCAGGGCTTTTGTTATTTTTCAGAGACAGAATGGCCTAACCAGTTTCTGCATGAGTAGGTGGGAAATAGAGATCTGCAGCTTGAAGAGCATTTGGGATGTTATCAAGGATATTGTGCTTCACTGGGTTTCTTTGATTCAGCAAATTATTGCAGTGTTATCCCAAACTTTGTAGTACTGGTTGCTTGTCTTTCAGGAGCTGTCCTCTGGCTGATTGAATAGGAGTTTTCTTTTATTTGGTAGGCCCATAGATGGTTTTAATGGATTGCTGAGCCTGTGCTGGTCGTTAATATCAGCCAGTCTTTGCAGCTCTTTCCCTTGCTCATCATTTGTTCTCCATGTCATACAATTTTCTCTAGGTTTCACTCCAGAGATTCTGGAATCCAGATTTTATGATTAAGGGGCTTGGATGAGCCAGTCAGTTGTTATGTGCTCTTTTCTTCTTTGCAAGGTCATGCATTTTTTCAACATTTTCTTCAAACCAGTCTTTGTGGTGGCAAGTGGAGAAGCCTAGGAGTTCTTTTGTCATGCTTTGAAGCAGTGTCTTAGCCCACCGAGTGCTGGAGCTGTACATGTACGGTGGTGCCTACATCTGTGGACAGTGACGGAACCGTACATGTATGGTCTGCATTTGCAACCGGTGTAAACACGCGAATTTTCAAATATGGTGGGTGATGACTGGCATGGACATGGACACATCCTTCCCGCGACTCTAAATACTTCCTATATCATCTATATACGCAACAAGAGTGTCCTTGGCTCGAACAGCATAGTTACCGATGAAGAAAACAAAGATCTACCTCAACTCAATGGGTGTCGGGGGGGGGGGGGGAAAGCTGCCAATAAAATCTATGGGCGTCACTCCGAAGTTTTCAGCTGCCTGCTCAAGGAGAATCGACCTCAAAATCGACCTAAATGACTTCTGTGAGTACTTTTATGGTTGTTCTCCATGTTTTCTCATCATTTCTAACCTTTCTAGCAAAAAAAAAAAAAGGTCGAAAATTGGCTGGCACCACAGCTCCATGAGGGTCCAAAGTCTGCTGGCACATGGCGGGTTAATGTTCAGCCACTCTGCATCTAGGTTTGTTGCATTGTTGTTCAGGTCAGTTGGTGGACACTGAGTGAGCATGTCTGTAACAGTGCTGCTAAAGGCTTTGCAAGTTCCTGTACCCTTTAAAATGCAAGTTTAGTTTCTTGGAAGATGGTCTGTGGTGCAATTTGGTGAGTAAAAAGTTATGGTCTGTTAAACACACAGCACCTCTTATAGCTTAGTTTATAAAAACCTGTCTTCTGTCTCGCTGCCTTACAATGACATTGTCAATAAGGTGGCAATGTCTAGATCGTGGGTGCATCCATGTGGTCTTGTGTTTATTCTTCAGTTGAAAAGAATGGTGTTGGTGATGACCAGACAGTGTTCTGAGCATCAGGGAAACCATTCAAGCACATTGGTGTTCATGTTAACAGCAATATAGCAGCCAATAATGCCTTGCCAGAAGTGACTATCATTTCCTACTGGGGCATTAAAATCTCCAAGCAGGATGAGTTTCCCATTATGTGGTACTGAGTAAATGGTAGCATCTAGAGATACACAAAAGAAATCTTTCGCTGTGATGTCAGAGTTAAGTCTTGGGGAATAGGCAGTGATGAGTGTTGCATATTAGCCTTTAGAAAGTGGTATGTGCCAGGACATCAACTTCTTTGATATACCCACAGGTGATTCTTGGATATTCTGGCGTAGGTTGCTTCAGACTGCAAAACCAGTATCAACTGAACCATGGTCTCTTTTTAAATTTTCTGGGTATCACCTCCACAAATAGGTATATCTTTCTCTTCCTGTTAGGGTGCCCTCTTCAGTTCATTAGCAGTAAGTTATATGGCGTGGTCGTGTGTCTTGGTTAGTATCAAGCAAGGTTCGTATATTCCAGGTGCAAGAGTCATAGGGAGTCTTTCGTTTTTTCAACAGCACTGTGGGATACTTTCACAGCTGTAGTTGTCGGCCGAGGTGGTGCTAGGCAGCAGATATTTAGGTTACCTTTTCCAAACCTTTCCTCATCAGGGTAAGTAATTGGTCTTCCGTTTGTGGCTGCTTAGTAGCACTGGATGCTGCTGAAGGCATAACCAGCTTTTATGCCATCATGTTAGCGACTTCTGTGTCAGTGTCGCTAGCAACTTCCAACCACATCCGTGACCTGTCACAGCCACTCAGTCCTGTCACAATAGGTCTTTTAATTTTGATGAAAGGAT
This sequence comes from Coenobita brevimanus, assembly GCF_032717465.1. Taxonomy (NCBI): domain Eukaryota; kingdom Metazoa; phylum Arthropoda; class Malacostraca; order Decapoda; family Coenobitidae; genus Coenobita; species Coenobita brevimanus. The sequence continues at coordinate 6,541,468 of NC_137055.1, forward strand.
GATATGGGAGGTGAGTATATCAGTGGGCTCGTTCAGTGAATGGATTTGGTGTGATGGTGAGGTTGCTCAGTCCTTACCACCACATGACTTGGCCATTCTCAGCCTGTGGTGATGGCATGAATAATCATGACGATCATTTACTGATAAGAGTTGCAGGCCTTCCGTGGGACTCCACTCATGGATATTTCGTTCGGGGTTTACTTCCGTAGCCTAGACTTATCCAAGGGTCCACAAGGCAGTGGACCTGGGAACACTGAGTCTGAACTCTCACTGATGATTCCTCCAGCATGGGTAACCCTGTTCTTCTTGCTGAGTCCGTGGGGATCTACCCCCAGCTGCTACTGCCCATTAGATTTACGGGGCATGCAAACCCCCCACTGTACAAACTGAAAAAAATTTATTTAATAATTCTACCCCTTACACCGTAATATCTGATGCTTTTATACATCTTTACCATGATGTTGTGTATCTTTGCATCGATTAAGTATTTACTGTTTTTCAGTTCAACGATGACACGTGAGACTAATATATTACCAATGAGTTCCTATATATTTTATATTTATCTACACTACTAAAGTGAAATATCATACAATAGGTAGTTTAAAAGTTTTCTCAAAAGGGTCCCTAAGGGGAGGTTGAGCGCTTTGTGAGGGGAGAACGAGAAACTCTGTCATCTCTGTTTACAGTGTCCTCCAGCCTGGAGCATTTTCTTCTCCGAGTCCCATATGAGTTAGGGCATCGACTTGTAATTCCCTAACAGGTATTTTGTTTGTATTAGACCTATGCTAGTAATATTTTGAAAGTGAAATCTGTCCTGAAAATTGTGAGGTGTGAGAAGAGTACAGAACAGCTGTGTGCAGAGGAGGGCAGAAACAGATGTGTCAGCAGTTTGACGCCCTGGGATACAATTAGAGATTCACAACCCTGACGAAAAACCGTTTTGTAATTATAAAATAAGGTGATGAATTTTTATCCTGTGCAGTGTCACCCTAACGACTAAAGGTTAGGGTGGTCATAGGACAGATGCATTATCTAATTCCTTGAAATACTCCTATGAAAATTTCTTTTTCACATTTTAGTATAATACTTTCATCTTGCTAATTTACTTGAAACTACTTGAAACTGTTTTAAACTATCAGGGGAGCAAGTCTGGGTGTAAGTCTGAGAGTGAACTTCAACCAAGTCTGGCATAGTATTTTACTTCTGAGACTGGATCCTGAATGGCCATAGTCTGGTTTACGAGTATTTATCATGCCTTGTCCAGACCTGGAACTAGTCCAGTCTTCCTGGTGTCATCTAGTATGTATGAAGAGGCAGTACATTAATAAAGGACCACCGTCCATAGTAAGGTGCTTCGTCGACATCCGGGATGACCATACTTTCCTTCCCAGAAAATTCAGTTGAACATCTACACCAGAGCCAAGAATTTAGATGTCTCATAAACTGAAGGGTGAATGCTACTATGTAAGTCGTGGTCATAAATAATCACCTATCATCCAGAACCCCGTGCCTCAGGCTGGCTCCTTTATGCGCGGCAAGTCACAGTGGAGTAATAGGGGCTGAGAGGGAGGAGCCAGACAGAGAAGGAGAGGTGGGTGGGGGGACGAATGATGGTGCTATGTGGAGTGAAGGAGGGGAGGGACGGTAGGTAGGGGAGGGAGAATGAAATGCGAAATGGTGGTCACATTATTTGTCTATTTCCTTTCATTCAGGGCATGATATAACGGAATTAATACTCGGTCGATAATGCTGCATTACATCTTGTATAATGGCGTTAGATAACAAGCTTTAGATAGCAGGTGATATCAATTGCTGGCTCGTGAGAGAAATATACTAACGTGGCAGATCAAACATTAGTGCAAAGCCATCAAGACTGTGTGGGCCCAAATTGTGAACGCGTGGGAGCCACAGAACAAGTGGACACAGGCCCTCCTCCAACAGCACGACACGGACGAGTAAGAACTGCTCATACGAAACCAGCAGACCATCAACAACATTGTTTCCTCGCTGCCGCAAAGACTGCGAGAGGTTATTAAGAGGCAGGAGGCCACTGAACTACTTACTTCTTACTAAAGTTTTCCTTGTTGCTTTGGCTTTACCAACGTCAGTAAACACTGACATAGATATATTTTGGGAGCTGGGGTAGGATTGTGTTTTATTTCCTTCTAACATTTTATGAGAGATGTCGTAATTATATCTACTCATGTGCTCAGACATTAAATTTACTTATCTTTTATGTACAATTATCTTAAATAGCCTTTTCATAAAGAGATGCCATAAAATAGTTGACGTGATGGTGACTGCAAAGAGGGAGAGTATACCGAGAGGATGATCATATTTACTGTGGACACAGCCATGTCAAAGGGTGCATATAATATTTAGTTCCAAAATTAATTACATGTAAGGGTAGAGGACGTTTCTTAACCCGTGGATTGCAAGCCACAGCTCAGGTTGGCTACTGTCGCGTTGCAAGCCACAGCTCAGGCTGTGCTGGCCGTGCATGTCCGTAAACAACTCGACCCCTACGCAAACTTACGCATGGAGCTACACAAAGACGGAGAGAGAGAGGTTTTTTTTTCTTTTCGACAGATGATGCCCTGGATGTTTATCTTCAATTTTATAATTAAAAAAAAAAAAAAAGATTTCTTTTTTTCATTTTTTTCACTACTCCCGTACGTAAACTTACGCATGGCCCTACGCAAAGACGGAGTGATAAAGATTTGTTTTTTTTTTTATCGGATGATGCCCTGGATGTTTATCTTCAAGTTTAAAATAAACAAAAACTAAAAAAAAAAAAAACTCGTTTTTTGCGCGCCACGGGGTGGGATAAAAAAAAAAAAAAAAAAAAGATAATTGCGCAATCGACGGGTTAATTAAACATTTCGGAAGTCAAAGCCACCATTCTACGTCCGAAGTCAAAATACACGGATAAACACAAATAACAAGCTCTGTACTAATGCTTGATCTGTCACGTCAGTATATTTCTCATACGAGCCAGCCCTTGATATCACCATCAATCTAAAGCTTGGTATCTGACGCCGCTATACAAAGTGTAATGTAGCAGTTTCTACCGAATATTAAATCCTTTATATAATGCCCTGAATGAAAGAAAATAGACAAATATTATGACCACGACTTACTTCCCTCCCTCCCCTCCCTCTCTCCATTCCCACACCATCACTCGTCCCCCCACCCGCTTTCCCTTCTCTCTCTGGCCCCTCCCTCTCGGCCCCTCTTGCTCCACTGTGACTTGCCGCGCATAAAGGAGCCAGTTTGAGGCACGGGGTACTGGAGGATAGGTGATTATTTATGACCACGACTGTGTATCTTGTACCCTTCTTCAAGTTATCGTGTGAACACCTATTTCCATTAAGTCCATTTATTCGTTCTGAGATGTTCTACGAATAGTTCCACAAAAATTTCATATATTGTATTCATAAGCTCTTTATTCAAATGGAATGGTCACTTATTCTGAAAGTGGATGTTTTCGGCCTATACACCACCATGACAAGATGGTTCCCGTGGGGGTACACACACACACACACACACACACACACACACACACACACACACACACACACACACACACACACCTACAATACTACTGTTCTTCCAGTGAACACACACACACACATACACACACACACACACACACACACACACACACACACACACACACACACACACACACACACACATACAATACTACTGTTCTTCCAGTGAACACACACACACACACACACACACACACACACACACACACATACAATACTACTGTTCTTCCAGTGAACACACACACACACACACACACACACACATACAATACTACTGTTCTTCCAGTGAACACACACACACACACACACACACACACACAGTACTACCATCTCTTCCAGTGAACACACACACACACACACACACACACACACACACACACACACACACACACACACACACACACACACATATACACACACACACAGTACTACTATTTCTTCCAGTGAACACACACACACACACACACACACACACACAGACACACACACACACACACACACACACACACACACACACACACACACACACACACACACACACACACAATACTACTGTCTCTCACAGTGAACACACACACACACACACACACACACACACACACACACACACACACACACACTAACGTTCTTTTGAACCAATACACTCCCCATCCCCTCCTGAACATAGTGGATTTTTCCTCGCCACAGCCATCTCTCTCTCTCTCTCTCTCTCTCTCTCTCTCTGCAGATACACCCACACAGAAGAATACAGCCTAAATTTTCCCGTTTCGTTCCCTCTCCACGATTTTTGTCTACTGGTTCCAGGGCCATGTTGTCCATTGCTTAGGAGATTTGGCAACGTGTGTTCCTTTGTGATTTATTTTACACACTACACCTTGACATCTTCCAATATTAACTGACACAGTCAATCCTAGTACTATTATAGCAAAAACATTCTGACATTCTGAGAGAGAGAGAGAGAGAGAGAGAGAGAGAGAGAGAGAGAGAGAGAGAGCACTGCACAACCAAGCTGAAACCAGAGGGGCACGCAGTGGAGCGCATCTCTCCAACAAGGGCATGGTAATTTCCACACCACTCTTGATAATAGGTTAGCTTTACTCATCACTGATTAGGGTTTCATGAAAAATGTATTTCGGAACCAGAATCTGTAATACGATCCGGACTGGTCCCCAAAGTCAATGGATTGTTCCCTGGGACATGGGTTACCTACCCACCAAAACTGGTCCAAATTTCTCATTTAGTTTTTGAGTGAACTTGCTGACTGACAAACAAACAAACAACCAGGGGTGAAAACATACTCTCCTTGTCGGAGAGAGAGAGAGAGAGGGGAGGGGGAGGGAATTGAAAACCAAGCTGTAATGAAGGAAAAAGTGGAAAAGGCAGTAAATAATAATAATGATAATAATAATAACAATAATAATAATAATAATAATAACAATCAGGGGTGAAACCACTCTCCTTGTCGAGAGAGAGAGAGAGAGAGAGAGAGAGACAGAGAGAGAGAGAGAGAGAGAGAGATTCAAAACCAATCGGGAATGAAGGAAAAAGTGGAAAACGCAATAAGTAGAAGTAATAATAATAATAATCATCATCATCATCATAATAATAATATAAGAATAATAACAAACACAATATTATGATAATAATAATAATAATAATAATAATAATAATAATAATAATATCATCAAAATTAAGGGCTGTCAACTGCATTAAGGTCATGAAGAGAATAATTTTCTTTCTGCATTCCAATGCTCTCATAAAATACAAGCCGCAGTAATCAATACGACATCCATGACTTCACATGACATGTATTAACAAAAGCTCGCGGACTCTTCTCTCACGGCTGAGGTAATGGAAGGTGTTACATGACTTATTTTTATGTGACTGCAATATGAAATGCACAACAAAACAGTATGAGAAAGGACTCTGCCGTCTGGGGAGGAATGAGAGATATGGAAGAGAGGACACATCGCCGGCAGAGGACTGTCGCGAAACTTTTGCCTATGGTTCTACACAGGAGTGACGAGCGATAAGGAGGGGCCAACTTTGCCTATTAATCTGACCAGTGCGAGAATTGAACTTTGGGTCATTCATTTGGGAATTAGATACTTGCTAATCCATGTACTGCATCACTGGTTACCTCGACGAATTTGACACCCCCCTGTTATTTATATACATTTTTATATACTCTGTCCATTTTAACTAGGCCTAAAATCCCATCTCTCCGTCTTGACTGAGCACCTACTGTATAGTAGCAGAAAATTAGAATATGATGCTAGCCATAAACCAGTGTTATATCAAGGCTATAAAACCGTAGTATTGTCTTATAATACCATAGCGCTACGGGAAATAAGCTGCAAAAGGACGAAGATCTCCACCAAGTTAATGTGGATTAACTATATATATATTTCTTTTGCGCATTAAATTGGTTCAAATTTTCGTCCTTTTGAAACCTATATCATATATCTCAGTTGCACAAAAGGACAGAACTATGTTTCTACATCCTTTCTATAGCACTTATTCATGACTATCCTTATATCTTACTATCATTCTAGTAAACTCAGCATTCAAGCTAGAGAGATGGCAATTTTAAGCCGAGTTAAAGTACAAATGGTATAGTCATATCCAACTCGCCTCACGACCAGCACACAAGCAAAATGATAATCTCTGTTCTCGTTGGCCTACGACTTCGTAATACTTATTTCTTAACTGCTGATTATACACATTAAAAATATATAGAGTGATCCGTGTGTTTCTCTCCCCAGTCTCGTATGTTGCGGAGACGGCTCGTTTCTGCTTTTATGAGACGCACGGACATTTGGGCTGCATCATGACATTACTGATCAACTGTGCAATCGAAGGGAGTAAATGAAAAAGATAAAGAAAAAAGCTGACACTAAAAAACATGAAAAGTGTTATGACAAGGAGAAAATGACAGAAGGTAAAACTCTGGTAACACTAACTCATCCGTCTCCATAGCACAAGAAAATTGGGTTGTGCAGTATGTTGGCCATTCTGTATAATAAGGCAGATTCTTATTAGTGTCTCTTCCCCCTCTCCCCTTCTACGCTCTCTGCCTTCTGTGCTTGGGTGAGATTCTCAAACATACAATGAATTCTCTGTTGTCACTTAGATTTATTTTTGCAGTAAGAACAGAATACAGGAAGACTCGGCGCGCATCCTTCCGTGTCCTTCAGGTGAAATTTGGTAACTTCCGATGACTTTTCCTCTTGTAATTACAATTTACTTTTGCAGGAATAACACGAGGAAGGTATGATCTTTACTCTCCCTGTCCGTCTTGGGAAAATATATCACAATATCGACTCAGAGCTGATCGTAAAGCAGTTAATGAATCCTGGCCCTGGTTACCACATGCAGTGCTAATTATTCTGCTAAATCTCCGACACCTTTCCCACGATTATCACCACATTATTCTCTATTGATATTTTCTCCACCACTACTGTATTCCGACAAATTTACTTGTCCGAAAATTACCATCTTTCCGGTTTAAATGCTTATCTGATGATGGTCACGAAGAGTCACTGCGGAAAGGATTGACCTATAGGAATTATCACGCAAAAGGACGAAAACTTCCGACCAGTTAATTTGAACGAAATATTATGATAATGTTAAAATGCTGCTGCCATTCTTAATCACCATCGCATCATCCCATTAACCTCCTCGCCACAACAACGATATTCCTGCTTTATCCTTGTCACCGCTCACGAGTTTATTCAGTAAAATCCCCTCCTTTATTGCTTTTACTCTAACCTGCCCTTAAACTGCAATCTCCCCAGCTTGATTGCTGCGATCTTGAAATACATTAAGACAAAAATATTATGCTAGTCATAAAGAAGTGCAATGGGAAGGTTGTAGAGATGTAGCACTGTCAGTTTCTGCCACTGAGCTACGGCAACAAGCCGCAAAAGAACAAAAATCTAGGCCAACGTAATATGAATGATCTATAATGAAGGAGTTTGAAACAATCGCCATTAGCCTATTAACCAGTCTGATAAATTTCGAACTACTGTATTGTTGGTACAGCAGGTAAGTTTATTCTGCTTAGGAGACTCATCATCATGAGAGGATTAGAAAGTGTCTCCATTAGCCTTTTCAACATGAAGATGCTTGATTAACATTTATTCTTGGTGCCGCTGGTGTATTTTGTTTTGCTTATTGTGGATGGATTAATACTTTTTTCATCAGCACTGAGTACGTCATGTTAGGTAGATTAGGATAGGATCGGTTCGGTTAGGTTAGGTTAGGCTAGGTTTTGTTTTGTTTGGTTGGATTCGGTTCGGTTAGGCTTGGTTAGTTTACTGTAACGTAGGGTAGGGTAGGGTAGGTTAGATTCGGTTCAGTTCGGTTAGGTTAGATTAAGTTCTGTTCACTTCGGTTATGTTTTATTATGTTAGGTTCGGTTACAAACACCAACCGTCACACCGCTTCCACACGACTAACTGCCCGGCTTCAGAGAACACAGAAGTTTGTGAGTGTTGTGATGAAGGCCGGGGAGGTGTTTGATCACGTGTGGCGTGTGGGAACCATTACACACCCTCTCACCGCCACACGAGCCGCCTGCACACCTTCCAGGATTTGCACAGGAAATGGAAACCCGTCCACTGCACCGCTCATACCCTTAAGCCTAACCGAACTCGGCCAGGGAAAAAAAAAAAAGTATAATAAGAAGAGAAATGCAAATATTATTCCACCTCATTTTTAGAAAAGAAAAGTGCCAGTCGTAATGGAAAGTATAAAACTAGCATTTTTATTCGTATATCTGAAGAAAAAAAAAGTCCCATAAAAACTGTTCGAGGATGCAACATGTAATAACTTGGGTAGAAAGATATCAGCTGTAAATGAAAGAAAAATCATTAAATCACTAAATCGCAACTCCGATAAAAAAAAGTTTGAGTATGTAACATGTAGTCCATTGGTTAACTTCATGCTGTTGTGGCTCCTTCAATGAAAACGTTTAAGAGCATATTCTAAGTGACTTAGTAGCAATCGTAACTTATTTAAAAAGATATTTTAATCCGATTACACTTTGATAAGTGTCCAAGGTCACTTGGAATACAACCCTGAGTGGAGGCATTACATGGTGGAGTCGCACATCGAGGACTTGTCATCTGTATGTATATGATTATGCATAATTATGCCTCACCTAGATTATCTACAGTTGCATGTCAGTATAATGGAATTCTTGATGGAGTGTTAACCTACGGAAATACTGGTCGTTTCCTGCCATTGAAGGAACAGGGAACAGGAAACACATTTCACTGTGATCAGTTTAATATAGCACGCATACTGTAATCTTCGTGAGGTGGCACACAAGACATAATTAGACACTTAATTTATCACCAGAACCTGTTTCAGAAATCTGCCACTAGATTCGCTTCCGTCGCCCAGCTCTGATGCGGGGTAGGCATTGAAAAAGTAGCCAGTGCGTAATTTCTTTTTAATTTTGACACAAAGTAAAACACCCCAAAACAGATTTTACTCACGAAATTACTGAGCTGGCATGATATGCTACAAAGAAATTACAATATGGGAGCCTTTTGATTATATGTACTGTATTATAGGTGTCATTTTGTAAAGTCAGCTTTCGTCAGTTTGCTCATCTCTGTAAACATAACATAGAGACGAAACCTAGGCAATTTTACTAGAACCATCCATAAAACAGGATAACTGATTAAAATATTTGTCATTCGTCAGTATCCAGGTTCGGCAGCACTTTTCGATATGCTGCCCTGCCTGACGTATGACTTTTCATAACAATACGGACCTGTTAGACGTCTTGATCATCTTAATAACTAAATTCTAGCATAAATAATGCTTTTAAATGTTCCCCTGGCTCCATTGCACAGTTTAGTAAGTTAACACTTCAAATCCTCGTACTTTGTTATCGTTATAGCGTTTGTACCGCACTGCTGTTTGTTTGGATTAATATGGCTGATTCACCAACTATAAGCAATCGTTCAGTACGTTATTTTCAGTGGAACTGCTTACTTCTTTAAAGCATGATAAAATACACACATCAGAAGTCCTGGAGGTAATCTCCTTTTACTAACTGCACACGATTTATTCAAATATGTCAATAGACAGCACACTATTTTAGTCCCCAAGCTAAGATTCTCTGAGAGCCTGGTTATTTTTTCTTTACGGGTATATAAATATGCGCTGGATTGAATAGGAAAAAAGATTCTTATAAATAGCAATATTATTATAAACTTAGTATTAGGTACAATTTCACAAGTCTTTAAAACCCCTCAAAAATATTTAATCGAGGTTGGGCGACGGTAGACCACCTGGTGGCAGACCTCTGAAACAGGGTTTGGTGAAGCCTCTGTGCAACACTGACTGAACTCAGAATACATTATGACAGGCCGTGGGACAGAGCGAACTTAGCCTGACTTAGGATACTATGAGACCACAATGACAAAATTATAACTATGAGGTGGCAATGACCTAACCCTTCCAGATGGTTGTGAAATCTTTGGTGGCTGCATCAGTTTAGATGACAACAAACTAATAACAGTCTTACACACAACTTCCACGTTTCAGTTCGGTGACGTATTATTAGTACATTCTTGCTTCAGCAAGAGAATTTTGATCATATTAGGAATAATTTTTGTGTACTGTAGAGGTTATTGACGGTTACTCCCATCCTCTCCAGTTCGAAAAGTCTTCCCCAAGATCAATATTATCGTTTGGAAGTTGAAAGAATTAAAAAAAAAATAAAAATGGGGTAGAGCTCAAGGAAGATGGCAAATACGGTCATTGACAAAAAAATAGGGCAAAAAGGGTCGGATGACTGTACGCAATAATCTGCCTGTGTTTCAAGGGCTAGTAAACGACGGACCTAAAACCAGATAAGAGGAAAGTGAGGCGCAGGTCACAGTGAGATGATGGGGAAAGCTGTGGATGGTGACAGACATGACTGATCCATGAATTACCATACCAGTATGTTTACCACCTACTGCGGTGTTCCTAAATGGAGTTACCGCCACCAACCACTGGAACGGTGAAGTGCGATGATGAATCTGGCTCCAGTGCGGTACCGTTTCTTGCGACTGTGGTTGTATCTTTACTTGGCTTGCTGGCATCACAGAGCTGTGTAGTAGAAGGCAATGTTTCTTGATAGCGCCTCTTTATTAGCGTTTTATAATGCGTATAACTCCTGGGTAGTCTCTTTTATATTATCTGTATATTTTTAGTAGACGTAATTTGCCTCAGAATATACAAGGTAAAAATATGTGACATGATAGCTAAGTCGCTGGGGAACAGGTGTTTCGAATTTTTCTATACCACCTACAAAATAGCCCAATTCGCGTCCAGGCACAATATTCAACAGGAACTGACACTTCTACAATGACTAAAGAAAAAGATGATAGAAATTTGTCTGGACCGTCAACAGCAATACGGAAAGCGAAGATATGAGAGGCGGAGAGCTTCAACAACATGGTCAGTGAAATGGGCCAGGTACTCATTCACACACAGTACAAGCCAACGGAAACCTGGCTTCACCTCACAGACCCAACCACCATTCAGTGTGCACGGGAATAAAGTATAAAATTCGAGGAGGGGAGGAACAAGGGATTTCCTAAGGATCGAAGGGTGCAGGTCTGTTTGACTGGAGGATCAAGTGGAGAGAATGTAGGAGTTGGATTAGAGAATTTAAAAGGTGCGATTGAAGAGAATGGGAGAGCAGGGCAGGAAGTGGAGAAACAACTCTGTGTGTGTGTGTGTGTGTGTGTGTGTGTGTGTGTGTGTGTGGGCTTCGGAGAGAGAGAGAGAGAGAGAGAGAGAGAGAGAGAGAGAGAGAGAGAGAGAGAGAGAGAGAGAGAGAGAGAGATTTCATCCCTTTTTAACACATCTGGTTCCGTCCTCGCACTTCAGTACGAATATGCGACACACAAAAAAACCTGCATGAAAACTTAGGGATATGAACGCGAGTAAAGAGACTATGTGAAATGAGTAGTGGTAGTAGCAGCAGTAATGGTAATAGTAGTAGTAGTAGTAGTAACAGAAGTAATAGTCGAAGAAGAAGAAGTAGTAGTTGTAGTAGTAGTAGTAGTTGTTGTTGTTGTAGTAGTAACATCTTCAATTCAGGACTGATCTCTAAGACTAGTGAAGGCTGTACATATCTACCCTCCAGTTCGAAAAATCTCCTAAAATAAAATAGTCTGGGAGTTGGCGGAATAAACTAAAAACAAACTATTCAGTCCAGCGTTGAATGTTTTATTTTCTATACCACCAGACGATTTTCTTAGCCACGAGAGACGAACAGTAGTGATGTGATCAGAAACTCCATAAGCACCCACAGTGAGACTTCTCCCTTACACTGATTAACTGGTCTTGTGGTAGTAAAAAAAAAAAAAAATGTGTGTGAGAAGGAGTGAGAGATTCCATCCTTAATGTAACTCGTCTCTAATTCTTTATCTTAGCTTCGCTAACCCATATTAATCCCTTCAGCCAGAGGACGTCATTTGTTCCCTACTCCATATGATTTTACTGAGGAAAGTGTGAGTATTGGCAGCAAAGTGTTATTATAGGGACCATTAACCCTCTCACGGGCAGGACAACTCTAGTATTCTATTCCATCTAACGCCAGACGATTTCATTCAGCCAAGAGTGAGTTATATGAGACTGAAAGTGTTAATCTTTTCAACACGATGACATCTTTATACCAGATTCTTAGTAGCGGTAGACCGTTTTAACCAAGAGAGGATAGCCATTTAGTAGTGAAGAAGCTAATGAAAACGGTATTTAACAAGTACACTCCAAAACATAGGAGTTAAACCAAAAGAAGTCTTCTGGGGACTGTAAGAATAACATAATACGCTTTGTAAATGCAACAGTTAATATTCTCCTCGCCGCGTCCATTTTTCATTTCTATCATATCCTTCGCTCTTAGATAAAGCGCTTGATAGGAACAGTTTTCAAAATTTACTTATGCTTTCCGATTGTGCGATGCGTATTAAAGTCAGAGAAGCACTAGGTTATATGCTTAGATTTAAGTAGGGGAGACAGGCACTTCCATGGCCCTTCCTTCTCGATAGTTTAAGGGAGTACATTGTAGCACCAGTCGAACAGGGTGGTGCTCCCAAGGTGGACTGAAAGTTGATGTTAGGGAGAGCTTGAGCTCCGGTTTCATCAGCCCTTTGGACTAGCTTCTGATTATCTCCCTTTGCTGAGCGTTTTCAATATTTCAGAAACACAGAGAGTAGGCCAGCCTGCTCTCAAAGTCAAGTTCCTCTATCTGTCAGTATCAAACTACATGCACATTGCACACTACATTTCCAAAGAAAAATAATAAAAAAAACAAGACATCTTACCAAGAAATCTGGAAGTCCTGGGGGGGGGGGGGAATAAAAAAAGCTCCAACTATCCACCCTTCTACCAGTGACAACCAAACAAGATGCCTGGAACCACTGTCTAACTTCCTGCTTCATTTCTGCAAAATCTGCGGCCTTTCCTCTAACTTTCTCTCTGTTGAACACCACTTCTCTAAACCTCACCTTCTCTTCCTCACAAAGACTCAACTGCCTGAGGCGACTGATAGCAAACTCGACACTGAAATCCTACTCTCTCTATACCCACTTCAAAGCCAAAGGTGGCTGTTGTGTATAAGTATTTAACAACACACCATGCTCTCGTGTTCCTGAACTTGAATCTCCTAAATATTTTACTCTCTGGCTTCGGTTATCCTGTCATTCTCTGACTAAATATATCTGTGCTGTTTGCTTATCCCCTAATTCGACTGATTATGAAAAATTCTTCTACTACCTTACTTCTAAGATGGAACACACCCTATACATTTCTCCTTTCTCTGAAATCTCAATTCAAGTCGATTTCAATATTCACCACCACCTATGGCTCCCCTCTCCTTTGTCTGATCCACCTGGTGAACAAGTCTACTTCTTTTCTATCCTTAATGACCTCTAGCAGCTTGTACAGTACCCTGCCTGTATTCCTGACTGCCTTGGAGAAAGTTTTAACATACTTGACCTCCTCCTTACAACTAATTTTTCTGCTTATACTGTTAATCTTTTATCTCCGTTGTGCTTAACTCTTGCATTTGTCTGTCATCTTGCACCTTCCCTTCTTGCTGGAAGGTTGCTCTCATTCAGCTTGTCCGAAAGAAGGGTGACCATTCCCAGCCCCCTAACTATCGCACAATTGCATTAACATCCTGTATCTATTGTTAACAAAAAATTTTATAGCACAATTCCTATTACAACCTTCTTTCCGATCAAGTCGTGCCTTCTCTTCCTCTGCACAGCTGTATGGGTTGCGCCAGAGACGCTTCACTGGCGATCTTCCCATTTAAGGTTCAAACTACTGGTGTGCCTCGTTTCGGGAACTAGGCAAAGGTTTTGTGATTGCACTTGACATCTCAAACGTTTTCGATTGAGTCTTTCATTCCAAACTGCCCTCTAACGGTTCCTTTTCTTTTGTCTAGCCCTTCATCTCTTGCTTCCTTTCAGGTCATACTATAACTGCTTTTGTAGACAGCCACCGTTCTTCTCCCAGGGCTTTCAATATTGGTGAACCTCAGGGCTGTCTTATCACAGCCCTCTTCCTTGTGTTCGTCAATGACCTTCTAAGCTGTACATCTAACCCTGTCCACTCACTCGCTGATGACCCCACCCATCAGTTTCCATTCGCTTCTCGCAGAGTCCATCTCAGCAATGACTTCAACAACCAAGAGATGAGGCTATGGCACACCTATTGTCTGATTTGGCTCATATCTGTGATTGAGGTAAAAGTAATCTTGTTTTTAATGCATCAAAAACTGAGTTCTTTCAACATGTCAAAATCTTTCACAGGAGTATCCTCTAAATTTGAACAATATCCGACTCAGTCCTGCATCATATTTAAACATGCATGGGGTTTCATGCTGTCGAGGTTTATCTTGGAAAGGTCATATTACCTCTCTTTATAATGTACTAACAAGAGATTAGGTGTGCAAAGCAGATTCCATGCCTTCTCTTCCTCTGCACAGCTGTTGATTTTATGCAGCGGCTTTATTCTTCCCTGTGTAGAGTACAACTCTCATGTGTGAGGAGGCTCTCCACATTCAGCTCTTCTCAACAAGGTGGAGTCAAAGGCATGTTGTCTCATAAACTCTCCTCCTCGAACTGGCTCCCTTCAACCTCTGTTTCTTCGCTGCACTGTCGCATCTTTATCTCATTTCTGTCACAGCTTCTATTGTCACTGCTTCTCTGAACTGTCTGCCTGCATGCCTCCATCATTAAAGCAAGCATATAGGACCCGTCTATCAACAAACTCCCACCCATTTTCTGTCCAACTCTCTAATGCAAGGGTTAACTGTTTCTCCCAGTTTTTTATGTGTGTAATAACTCATCTCTGGAACCGTCTCCCACTGTCTGTATTTCCTACTGCCTATGACCTCCAGTCTTTCAAACGAAGTGTGTCTAGGCATCTCAAAATGAACGGATCTTGAATTGGGCCAACTGCTATCTTGTTTTTGTTTTTTCTAGGAGGGAATAATCTTGTAGACTTCTCGCCTTCTTTTCCCTCCTTCTTCCATTAAAAAAAAAAAAAGTTGTACCAAACGTTGTCACCCTACGCTCATCTGAACGTGAACCCAGTGGACTGCCAGCCGAAGTTGCCCTTTTCTGTACACCTTCGCCATCCTTTGCTGGAACTGAGGGACTTTTGTATAACCAGGTAGCTTCATTGTCTGTTGGTGTCACCAGTTGAAGGTATCCTTCTCCAGCATCTTCCTCGATTTTACCAAGAATAAACTGCAACATACATCGTCTGACTGGTGTTGAACATCTCCTTCTCCGTGTTCGTTTCATTTTTTTTCCTTCCATCATTTCAGTCTCTTCTCAAAATTCGCCATCGATCGCTTCCAGATGATGGTGGAAAGAATGAAAGCTTGGCTCTCCCGCCGCCTCTTCTTGGGTTTCTGTTATGGCCAGACTGCCTTGCCATCCAATCTCCTCCCTCCTTTCTCCACCACCAATATTTTTGTCTTCTTTCTCAGCCCTTTATTCTTCTCTTTTTCTCGTTTTTACTTTATCAGTCAATTCTGTTATGTATTTGATCCAAATTTCTTCCACTGTTCCTATATTTATCATGCCTTGTTTTTTCCAAGACTATTCCAACTGAACAAATAACACATTTTTCAGCATAAATGGACATTTAGAAAAAATCTACCATAATATTGAATATTCTAACATAAACCTGGCATGAATGTAGATACTGTCTTTTGTAGCTATTCATGGTTTTGGAAAAGATTCTTCTGACTCCATAAACAATGTATCACATCGGTGATATCCTGTGCCTCCCTAGTGTAGACCCTCGTTCTAGTTCCCACTGCTACATCTTGCAAACTATACAAACCAACACTATACTCACTATCACTGGCTGCACCAAAAACACTCCTGCAGCTCAATTGCACTTTGAAATGGAATGGAAGTCCTCCCAAGACCTCATATTTCGATATGAGAGTCACCTAATTCTACGCAGCAGCCATTGCTAACACACAACACCCCTGTCATTACCTGACAGAACCACGCGGCAAATTTTTGGCACATAAAATAATCACACAAACATTTCCAAACCCTATTGAACAGCATCCCACCTCTAATAATTCCAACATTAGCAAGGGAGAAACACCATTTCACGTGCAAGGGAATACAAAACCTAGATTAAAACACTGTTTTACAAGCTATTCCTCCCGCCATCCACCCATCAGAGGCATCCTTAAACAGAAGTGATTGAGTTCACCTAGCTAGTTTTAGATCAGAACATCACCCAGTTCTCCTTAGCTATCCACACAGTATAACGGAGCAGGCTTACTGAACAGCACACATCACATTAAGAAGCAGACACAACGTAAGAAGTGTAGGGAACGTATGAGACGACCTCATAGGGCGGTTGGTTACCTGTGGTCGGCAAGTTAAACAACAAAAATAATATGCAACTAGAAAAACTCCTGAGCCTACCCACGGTGTGACTAACAGAGTTGCGAGCATTACAAAAGCTTTTTTTCAAAATCAGGTTCATGTTTTAAAAGAGCATGAAAACATAAAAATTATCAACAAAAGAACGGAGCGGTTATTGAATCTTTCCATGTTAATTTTAGTGCGCAGCTTTACACAATACATATCACTACACTGGTCTTCTTGGATGTACAGTGGCTTCCAAATGTTTCGTTCTTTCTCCTCTTTGTCAGTAGGTGGTAACATTATATTAGTTTGGTAGTTAAAACTAACATTTTGCTGAATTAACTGTTCAAGTAACGCAACACAGTATAATGACCACATGCAACATCATCTAAACTGTTATGATGCAATGAATTACAGAAGGTTCCAAGGAGGAACGGAACTTTTGCGGGAACTGTGCATCAGAAGCTTCACATTACAACCTATATCAAGTCCTGGAGTACCTGGTAACCAGTAAAAACGCATAATTTAAAGAAACAAGACAAATTAGCAATCTCGCAGTGCATCAAATATACTTCAGGTGAGGCAGCCAAACGACAGCACATGAGTACTTTACGGCCCTGTTATAAGGCAAGAATGAACATATAACTTAAGCGTACGAAGACAATGTTATGCCATGCACAAAGTTCAAAGATAGATATTTACAAATTCACTCATCAAATGCTGAAGAATTCATTTAAGCCAGGCATGGAGAAAGATACAATATCTGGGTTTAAGTCAGAAATATTGAGACAATGACTGTGACACAATCCCGTACTTGATACTATCACTTGATTTCCATTTCACTGACCCAGCAGGTATTGAAGATGGCTTTCTTGAAGATTATCGATGACAGGTACACCGCAGAATGATAGATATGTGCACTTAGTAGACTACAGTATTTTGTTAATCAAGTACTATCGCCAAAACCGCCAAAAATTACTCTGCTTCAGTATCCTTCTTACTCCTAACCATGGTATGCAAGGCCAACGTCTGTTCAATGGAAGAGCTGCAGTTGGCTCCACTCCGCCTGACTAACCCTGATCTGCAAATGTTGTCTCGGTCGTCGTCAGGTTATCAGCCTAAGCTTTTTCCTGTACTTCCTCTCTCTCTCTCTCTCTCTCTCTCTCTCTCTTGCTTGACAGAGTGTTATGACTCTGGCTCACATGCCTTGGGTATGGGTTTGCCCTTAAAAGTGAAACATCATTTTGCATTGCTAAGTGGGTCACGAGGAAATGGAGCCAACTGTACATGAAAAACACGTTTACGATACTAAATCCAGGTGCACTTTTCGATATGTGAAAACCCGCATTTTCGTGGGACATAAAACGCGCTTGCTATATGCAGATCTGCACATTCTCAAAACGACAGTAGAGTTAGGCAGGGCAAATCAACATTTTTCTTTAATTCCTTCACATCTTCCTCTTAAGGGAATGCACAGACAGGCAGACAAACGGATAAACACACAAACATTTAGGCAGACAGCAGATAGCAGATAACTAGATATATAAATATAATCCCGTAAGAGGTGGCCACAACCAGTACGTCTCCACGTCGCCCTGTCCTTTGCTATTTGGCTGCCCTTCCTCAAGCTCACACCCTGCGTCTCATACATCTCTCAGTCCCATCCCTCCTGCTTATTCTTGATCTCCCCCCTCCACTCTCATCCTTCACTTCACTCACATACACTCTTCTAGTCAGTCTCTCATTCTCCATCTTCTGCAAACGGCCAGACTATCTCTAAACTATACACTTGTATGTATGCACTGATTTAATATTTTGTATCATATCTGATTTACTCACCCTTCTTCCTCTAGTCTGTCAGTTGAACCGAGCAGCCAAAATAACTATACTCGTCTCATTCTCACTTGGCGTACAAATACCATCTCTTCATCTTGCAAGCCGAGCTGTAACAGTAGATTAACACTAAACAATTGTGGTAATCACGAAGAAGTGTTATGGAAAGCAGGTAGAGGTCTAGCATTGTCTTTTCTTGCCACGCAGCTATGTGATATAAGCTGCCAAAGGACGAGAATCTGAGCCAAGTTGAAGTAAACCAGGTATAGTAGAATACCCTTAGTGATCAGGGTCAGAGATCCTTATTGGGGTGAATCTAGTTTTAGTCCTTTGGCTCTGACCATAAAACTGTGATCTTTGTATTAGAGAATCACTTGCATGGGGTTATATCTACCACCCCAGAAATAATCATGTATCTTGGTCAAAGCTTTCAAAAATTAAGAAAAACCGATTAAAAGTACAAACCCATACAAAAAAATACTATATCTATGTATCTATATACCTAGGCTCCTTCCCCCAAGGAAAGGGAGGTACCCGAGACAGGACGACACACTCCCAATATACTCATCCACTCAAACACATTCATTCGCATCTTAGCCCCAATGGGGAGAAGGGACAGATCCTCACTGCACCACACTGCACAAGGGTCAACTGCGCAGTGCAGTCAGTGACATCCACAGCAGGGCCCGACATCAGAGCTGGTTTACCCCTGCCACATCATAATAGACCCATCCCCTTACCTCCACCTGACCTGACTAGCTGATCAGACCAAATGCGAGAGGATATCCCCTTTGGGCTGAGTCATCATTTATTCATTCACAATTTCTCTTCATTTATTTCTGTCACACAGCCACACTTCCTTGCTCAACAGACATCCCTTTCGCATCCAACGCTCTCTTCACACTGTCCATCCATCCTATTCGTGGTCTCCCTCTCAACCTTACGCCTCTCACATCAGATCTAGTTATCTTTTTCACCAATCGCTCATTATTCATTCTCTCCATATGCCCAAACCATCGCAACACCCTCTGCTCAACTCGATTAGCCATCTCCTGAACAACTCCAGTTCTCCTTCACACTTCATCATTTCTCACTCGATCCATTTCTTGTCACTTCACACATACTCCTCAGACACCTCATCTCCATTACATTCAAACAAACTTTTCCTCTCTGCAACACCCATATTCCATGTTTCAGCCCCATATAACGCAGTCGGTACCACAACACCCTCATACAGCATTCTATTTACATCCATTCTAAGTGAACGACATCTAAACACTTTTTTCATTCCTCCCATCACCTTTCCTACTTCAGTCATTCCAAACTTCACTTCTGCATTTATTCTTCCATCCACAGCAACATGTGACCCTTAACACTTAAATCACGCTACCTCCTCAAGCAACTCACCATTCAAAACTATATTCATCCTCCTACCATCTACCGACCTCGTACACTTCATCACTTTACTCTGTTTACATTAATTTCAATTTCCAAACTTCTCTATCAACTGTCTCAATCTCCCCTCTGAATCACCCACCAGTGCAGTATCATCTGCAAACGGCAGCTACTTCAGATTTCACTCTCTACAATCAACATTCACCAGACTCAGACTTCCACCTAAAACTCTTGCTTTCACCTCCCTTACAACATCATCCATATAAATATTAAACAACCAAGGCTACATCATACATCCCTGCCGCAGCCCCACTCTCACGGGAAAGCAATCACTCACCCCACTCTTACACACGCTCTACTATTTACACAAAAACTTTTCATCCCTTTTAGTAACCTACCATCAAGTCCATACAATCTTAAACAGTCCACAAAGCCTTCCTATCAATTCTTTCATGCGCTTTCTCTAAATCCATGAATGCCCACAACACATCTTTGCCTATCGCTAAATACTTTTCACACACTTGTCTCACAGCAAACACCTGATCCACGCATCCCCTCCTTCTCCTAAAGCCACACTGCCCATCACCAATCACTCCCTCTGTACCCTCTCTAACTCTCATAATTAACACTATACCATACATCTTACCTACAACACTCAAAAGACTTATACCCCTAAAGCTAGTACATTCATACTTATCACCCTTGCCTTTATACAACGGGACCACACAAGCACTTGTCCAGTCAATTGGCACCATACCTTTCACAAAGCACAAATTCAACAGTCTTACTAACCTGTCAACAATAGACGCTCCACCACCCCTCAAGCATTCCACAGCACACCCATCCATACCTGCAGCTTTCCCTTTTTTCATCTCCTTTACTGCCTCCTGCATTTCCTCCTTCGTGATCAAAGAATCATTCAACTCTCCCAACACATTTATTCCTTGCACCCTTCCATCCGCCACAATCTCAGCCACCCTTTCCTCCTCTACATTTAACAATCTTTCAAAATACTCTGCCCATCTCTTCCTTACTGCATCCATCTTAGTTAACATCCTTCCACCCTCTGCTTTTACTCGCTCTTCTTTCCCAGACTCTCCCTTTTGCACCCTTTTCACCTCCTTCCAAAGCATTTTCTTATTCTGTTGAAAATACTCAGTCAACTGCCTACCCCACGTCTCATCTGCTGCCACTTTTGCATCACTCACAGCCCTTCTTGCCCTATTCCTCTTTTCCTTATATCCAAAAAAAAAAAAAAAGAAAGAAATCTACCCAACAGGCGAGAGGCGGGGTTGACGTTCACCGTCCTTATTGAAACTCAGCTTGATCAATTGACCGTATGTGTGTGTGTGTGTGTGTGTGTGTGTGTGTGTGTGTGTGTGTGTGTGTGTGTGTGTGTGTGTGTCAGATTTTAAGGTGAGGAGGGGGTCGCAAATCTCTCTTTGAATGTTTTTGAGGGTTCGGAAGTCAAAACATATGAAATTCACTACTCTTCGACACTGGTGATGTACTGCAGTGCAAACCCAGGTCCCCTTTGATATTTACGGTCATAAGAACACCTCCCCACTCCTCACCCTCCCTCTCTATGAAATTCCCGGGCATAAGAACACTTCCCCACTCCCATCACTTTCATTGCTTTTCTTATTTCCTGGCATGCAAATACCTCTCCACTCGTTCACCCTCCCTCCCTTTGCTGTTCCTGGTCATAGGAATAAATATCCACTCCCCTCACCTTCCTTGCCTTTGCTGTCCCTGGGCATAGGAATACCCTTCCACTCCCCTCACCTTCCCTGTCTTTGTTCAGTTGTCCACTTTCCTCACTCTCCCTACCTTTGTTCTTCCTGGGTATATATACACCCTATTTACTTCCTTGCCTCCTACCTTCGTTTCCAAAGACGAGCCTGAGAGTATCCTTTTCCATGGAATATAACAAATATCTCATATAGTTCGTTCACCTTAAGTTGGCGGAGATCTTCGTCCTTTTACAGCTAATTTCTCTCAGCTCAGTGGCAAAATAACATAATACTACTGCCGCACATACTTTCCTCAGCCTTAATTATTTTGTATCTGGCATCGTATTTTGGTATTAATCTCGTAGTGTACAGTAGTTTAGTGATAGAATATAACAATAATATGGCTCTCCATCTTTTACATAGCACCTCTTGCGACTTCTACCATCAAGGAAGTCCTTATTGGAACCACTGTAAGCATTATGGTTTAAATTCAATCTGTTGTTACAGCTCAGTGACCAGGTAAGACAATACTACATGCCTGTGCCCTTTCTGTAGCACAGTATCGTGACTAGCACCATGTATTAGCGTTCTTGTTATAGCTCAGCATTAATGATGGCGTGATGGTAATTTCCGTTCCATTGTCAAAATCAACGGAGTATAGTACTGACTTTTAACGTTAGCTTTCCGCTACAGCCCAGAGTTAAAGCTAGGTAGTTGCGACTTTAGCCCAAGTTAACCTCTTGAATGTGGATGGCGTCCATTTTAGTTTGTTTTGATCCTACCAGACTGTTTGATTCAACATGGGAAAGAACCTGTCTTGCTGAATGGACTTATAAAGACTATATCTAACCCCTTCGATTCGAAAAGTCTCTGCTAAGCGGAGTATAATTGTCAGAAATTAACTCCCCCCCCAAAAAAAAAAAAAGATCCATGGACTTTATGGGTTAATGTGGATAGAGTTTAGGACGTGGTAAGGCAATTCAGTGCAGGAAGGGGAAGGTTACATAAACAGTGGACCCCAGCCTTACTCCACACTTTCCTTTCTTAGGGCAGATTAGACACTTGAACTAAATATGCTTACCGCTTGTACCTGTGCACCCCGCAGCACATCTTGGGACCTGGATGTAAAATCGATTGTTATGTGTCTTATTCTCAGGGACTATTGGGCGGTGGCAAAATCTGATTACACTGGTCGACAAAATTTAAAAAGTGTTATGGTACTGGCTTATTTTTAGGTGAGTCTAAGCAACATGAACATGTGAATTTCGAACATGATATCCAATATTCGCCAGCACGTCCAGTTTTCGAGAACCATTATACCACAGGAAAATCTGCTCGTGTGTCGGAAAATCCGACTCGACTCCAATCATAGAGATAGATATACCTTGTAAAGTTGCATTCAGCTAGTAATTGTGGCGGTTATATCAGTTTCATTTAAGTACCTGAATCACAAGACATTTACCAACTCAAAGTGAATCAGCCACAGCCGAAAGTCGGGTAAAACTTTCCCACCATCAGATGTTTTTTTTTTTTTTTTTTTTTTTTTTTAGCTACAGCCTTACTGATCCCCCAGATACTACAGAGCCTTCCAAAAATGAATAATAATCGTTTGCTGAAAAAAAAAAAAAAAAGCGACAAAAAAGTAGTCAACTGTTACAACATTGTTTGGTTATGACAGCCACACTACTCCCTCGTCTATTCTGTTACCGAAACGACGAATGTACAACCGGTGTCAGATGCCCTGTTGCCTCTCCTGTGTATCCCTATACGGACTTTAACAGTGTGGTTAATCCGCAGCAACAGACACTGATGACACTGATCTACAGCTAAATAAAATCATCAGTGTCAGTTTCTGCGGATACACCACACTGATCTTTGAATTCAATGACGAAAAAAGCGGGAAAGGCGACAGAACTTTTGCTGCTGATTGTACAGTAAGTGATAAAAAAAATAATAAAGCTTATGCTATTTGTACTTTAACTTGGCCAAGATTTTCGTCCTTTTTCAGCTTATGAGTATATTAAGCAGGTCACTAGAAGAAAAAGGCAAGTGCCACGGCTCTACAACCTTGCCACAGCACATCATCATAATTAGCATCCTATTCTAGTTATTAACTCTTGCTTTCTACTCAGTATTCACGTTGAACAGACTGCAATTTTAAGCTGGGTTAGAGTAAAAAAATTATAGTATTCCGCTGCGTCTATTTCACGCGTAGGACATGTCCTCCCTGACGCATCACAAGAAGACAGAAAAGAAACAAGATAAAGAGACGTACCAGACCAATCTCAGCATGTTTGTACCCAAATGCCCTTTGTTAGTTAGTGCAAACAAAATGCAAAAGAAGGAGAAGAGAAAGAAGAAAGAGAAGATAAAGAAGAAGAGGAAGAAAAAGGAGACGAAGAAGAAAATGAACAAGAACAAAAAGGAGGAGGAGAAAAGGGTGAAGAAGAAGAACATGCAGAAAAACAGAGCATGCGTAATAAGGAAAAAAAATCAGGCCATTATTTCCCACTGAGATTTACTGAGCCATTATTTTGCCGCAAATGATTTTGCCAATGAGCGTTTTCTTCCACGTGAGGAGTTAATGACTGTGTAGGTGATATAAGCTGAGAGTCATCCATCTGCTGCCACTATGAGCATCTCTCTCACCTGCGTCGTCTGCCACCCACTCCATTATCACCCACCCAACCTGTCATCATCTACCCACCCCATTATCACCCCTTCCCATGATCATCCACCCACCACATTACCACCCCTTCCCATTATCATCAACCCACCACAGTACCACCCGTTCCTATTATCATCCACCCACCACATTATCTCCCCCTCCTGTTATCAGCCACCCACCATAATATCACCCACCAACACCATTATCATCCGCCCACCACACTGTCACCCCTTCCCATTATCATCCACCCACCACACTATCACCCCTTCCCATTATCATTCACCCACCACACTATCACCCCTTCCCATTATCATCCAACCACCACACTATCACCCCTTCCCATTATCATCCGCCCACTCCATTATCACCCACCCGCCACATTATCATCGCCCACACCATTATCATCACTACACCATTATCATCGCCCACACCATTATCACCCACCCACCCCATTATCACCCACCCACCACATTATCACCCACCCATACCATTTTAACCCAACCACCTCATTGTCATCCACCCACCACATTTTCGCTCACCCATCCATTATCACCCACCCATCGCATTATTACACATCCACCCCATTACCTCACACCCACACCATTATCACTCACCTACACCATTTTCCCCCCACCCCCCCTTCACTCACCCACACCATTATCAAGCCCACATAATCGCACACCCACCCCATTATTACCCGCTCACAACAGTATAACCCACGCACCTTATTATCATGCACCCACCCCATTATACCCCACCCTCCCCATTATCATCCACTCACCCCATTATACCCCACCCTCCCCATTATCATACACCCACCCATTATACCCAACCCGCCCCATTATCATACACCCACCCCTTTATACCCAAACCGCCCAATCATCATACACCCACCCCATTATACTCCACCCGCCCAATTATCATACACCCACCCTATTATACCCCACCCGCCCCATTATCATACACCCATCCCATAATACCCCACCCACCCCATTATCATACACCCATCCCATAATACCCCACCCACCCCATTATCATACACCCACCCCATTATACCCCACCCACCCCATTATCATACACCCTCCCCATTATCATACACCCACCCCATTATCATACACCCACCCCATTATACCCCACCCGCCCCATTATCATACACCCACCCCATTATACCCCA
This sequence comes from Coenobita brevimanus, assembly GCF_032717465.1. NCBI lineage: Eukaryota > Metazoa > Arthropoda > Malacostraca > Decapoda > Coenobitidae > Coenobita > Coenobita brevimanus. The sequence continues at coordinate 6,566,751 of NC_137055.1, forward strand.
CCCACCCCATTATCATACACCCACCCCGTTATAACCCAACTGCCCCATTATACCCCACCCGCCCCATTATCATACACCCACCCCATGATACCCCACCCGCCCTATTATCATACACCCACCCCATTATACCCCACCCGCCCCATTATCATACACCCATCCCATTATACCCCACCCGCCCCATTATCATACACCCACCCCATTATCATACACCTCCCCATTACACCCCACCCACCCCATTATCATACACCCACCCCATTATACCCCACCCACCCCATTATCATACACCCACCCCATTATACCCCACCCACCCCATTATCATACACCCACCCCATTATACCCCACCCACCCCATTATCATACACCCACCCCATTATACCCCACCCGCCCCATGATCATACACCCACCCCATTATACCCCACCCACCCCTATTATCATACACCCACCCCATTATACCCCACCCACCTCATTATCATACACCCACCCCATTATACCCCACCCACCCCATTATCATACACCCACCCCATTATCATACACCCACCCCATTATCATACACCCACCCCATAATCACCTATCTTATCAGCGAAATAAAAACATTATAAAAGTCCTTAAATTTGATGGACTAGGGATGTCCGACTTTTTATTTTTCTTTTCTTTTTGTTTCTTTCTGTCTGTCTGTCTGTCTGTCTGTCTGTCTGTCTCTCTCTCTCTCTCTCTCTCTCTCTTCGTGTGTGTGTGTGTGTGTGTGTGTGTGTGTGTGTGTGTGTGTGTGTGTGTGTGTGTGTGTAAAACTTGGTATATGATGAGGACCGAATAGGCTCTGTAATTACTTGGAACTGCGGGAATTTCGTGATTATGTTTGGGACTACGATGACAAAATTCTCTTGTATTATGTGTATGATAATACTAATTAGTATTACCTCCGCCAACGAAGTTGGAGGAGGTTATGCATTCAACTATGTCTGTTTGATTGTCTGTCTACACGATATCTCCAAAAGTTCTCAATGAATTTCAATGATATTATGTGGAAGTGTGGGCCATGGGCCAAGGAAGAAGTGTTTAATTTTGGGGGCGGATCCTCATCCGGATCCGGATTCTACCGCACAATATTTTCAATAGTTCTCCATGAATTAAAATAAAATTCTGTTAGAAAGGGCTGTTGGTCAAGAAACAATTGATTAAATTTGGGGGAGGATCCAGATCCCATGTATTCCACACAGTATCTCCACGGATCCTACGCCGGATCCGGAACCTTTATAATGGTAATGGCATTGGCGGGGGCAAGCGCCCTCTGAGTGCTTTTTAGTTGTTCTTATGCTTAAACAAAAACTCGTTATACTATTAAGCTACGATGCAATGGTCCTTTTTTTTTTTTTTTTAAGGTAATTAGATTCACGTTTTTAAATCTTGCGTTTGGGAATGCAAAGCAGTGGAGCAAAATTAAGTTTATTCCGGCAGTGTTTTGTATTCCACACCACACAGTTACCACCTGGTGTTGGAGTGGGACGCCTTCATGTGATGGCATCCATATAACCTAGCTGCTCCAGTGCCCGTATATACAAATGTCCCGCAGCTCCCTCCCTATTCTCCAAAGGGTGGGTGGTTGACTGAAGGAGGAGGACAGCTGCAGCTTGCAGTTCATTGGGTTTACGTTCAGATGCGCCTGAGGCTGGAAATACTACTGATGTCACCTACCTGTCGACTGTCAGATTCTGTTCACTTCTTTTGTCCCCTTATTCATATCGCCAGTCGAGGCTTTACACCAGACAGTGACGCAGGGACTTATCCTGGCACCTTTGATACTTCCTTAATCAATTTTTTTATTTTGACATAAGAATGTTTTATTAGAATGGGTGGATTGAGATGTTTGAGGCAGGTGGAGAGGATGGAAGATGGCAGTTGGACGCGACAGTGAGAAATGTGAACGTTGATGTTATGGTTGCGAGAGACCTGGGACGGGGTCATAGAATGTAACCTCAGGGATTAGTGACTGAACAGAGTGGCCGCCAGAGAACAAGCATCGTGGAGCTGCCATTAAGTGACCAAGGCCAACGCATGAGAGCATATTGGAGCCTTTATACGCAATGCGACTAGTAAAACTGGAAAGAGGAAAATGAAAAATAAAGCAGGAAATTAGAATTTCGATGAACAGGTGACAAACATATGCTTCAAGGGTAAGTAGACTGGACTTCTCGTGTCTTCCTTTCGAGACTTATTTTTCTGCAACTTGATAAATGAGATAATCAGAATTCACCTTATTTGCATGTTCATGAAAGTAACGCCATTTTTGTCACTCTTGTCTGACTCATGATTGGGCAATTTAGCTTTTCTTCTCTTTGAAGGAAAAGATGCTTAAGACCTAACATAATTCTTAACACAGTGAGAAGCTTTAAATTGATTAACAAAAATATCATTTCACAGAAACCCTAGAAATTGCGATGCTGCAGTTTCATTTATGTAGCTGCATTAAGAAAGGCATGCAGTCATACCACCATCACAATAATAAGATCGCCACGTAGTAATAAAAAAACTCGGTCAAGTTACATTAAGAAAGGCATGCAGTCATACCACCATCACAATAATAAGATCACCACATAGTAATAAAAAAACTCAGTCAAGTTACATTAAGAAAGGCATGCAGTCATACCACCATCACAATAATAAGATCACCACGTAGTAACAAAAAAACTCAGTCATACATATAGTACACCATGGCTAAAGAAGTAACGATGACCTGTATGACTTAGTATTTTAATGAAGAGTTGATGACTGTGTGGTCATGTATAAGATTCGGTACAAAATGTGACTATCCTGTGTCATTTTACTGATCACTAATTGTCACAAAGCATCAAGGACCACCACTCATAAAAATGAATTTCCACAACGACCCGGCAATGCGTTTACTATGTATTCCAACACGACTTCCATACATTTATAAACATTTAATCATGATTATAATGCCTCATTGTCAAAAATTGCTGGACAACGGTATAAATATAATCAATTTATGCTTAATCATAATTACACAACGAATCACATGTCTTGTACTTGGTGTCACAGTGTATAGTGAACAATACTTGTAATATCATTTGTAACTCAACAAACTGATGAGTAAGCCGTCAACAAAGGTTTGCATTTTGATGCATTTAAAATCAGTATTTATTTTTCCATTTGTAAGTTTTGTATTGGGAATAAAACTAACAAGACAAAGGACACCTTTGATAGCAGAACTCACGCCTGCTATATTATGAGTTTTTTTTTTTTCGACTTATAATATTTATGGGGAGGAGTAGGGACGAACTAAGGGGGTCCCATCCTTTATTAAATCTGGTCCATATGAATATCTACAACTGTGAAAAATTTCGTGTGCTTACGTAACAACAATGGTATGGTTTTCCCTTGGGACAGTTCCATCAGGTGACCCACCCTGCCTAAAACGTGACCCTAGTGAACTACCACCAGTATGCAATATTTTGTGGTCCTTGGCCAAAAACCATGATCGTTCATAAAGTTTTTGATCAGGACCTGGCTCCCCCCATCTTCCCGTGGTGGTGGGGGGGGGGGGCCTTTGGAGTCTCACCCTGCCTGAAACATGGCCCCAGTAATGTCTTAAACCATTGTCCAAAACTTTGTGTTCTTTGACTAAAGAAAAAAAAAAAAAGGCATTTTCCCTCCTGGGGGACGACGGCCGCCTGTGTGAGGTGGCTGTCGGGGGTCCCTCCCTGCCCAAAGCGGGGCAAGGGTAAACATCTACCAATATGCAAAGTTTCTTGTTCCTAGGTTGAATGCTATGGCCGAACAAAATGCTCTTGTGGCCCTCAAGGGTCCCGTTATGTTCTTAACCTGGTGCAAGTGAAATTCTACTAGACTGCAGAAATTTGTGTTCAGAGGTTAAAAAAAAAAAAAAGAAAAAAGAAAGAAGCATCTAACCACTCTTGGTGGGACACCCGGGGGCAAACTGCGCCCATGGAGGGCAGCACTCGGAGATCCCACCTTGCCTGAAGCCTGGCCCGGAGGGAGGCTTATTACAGAGCAAAATATCGTTTTCCCCAACAACTCTCGTAAAGGCTGGGACCACATTCTTTGAAGAAAGTACAGTAACTCAGTGAGCGAGTTGGGGAGGGAGGGAGTGACAGTCTGGGACAAACACTATTTCAGGTTGCCCCCGTGGATGTGGCAAATATATATTCAAGCTGTTGTAATAGCTTGATTATATTCATATTTTCTTACTTTGGCAAATTTCTATTGGCTATGGAAACTAGTACCGGTATAGATATCTGAACTCTCAATGGCATCCCCTTCATGATCATAACCCCGGTGGACTGCTCTGCTCACCCCTCTCGAGTTAGTATGGCTCTGATTTTTATGCTAATCTATAATACTTACTGTGAACTACATCTGTAAAACATTTTGCGTCCACGCAAAGATCAAGTGTCATCAATATCATCATCTCGCCTCTTTTTCCCATCCGCAGAAGGGGGGAGGGGGGAGGTGTAGATTCCAGAAAGCAAAGATAAGGAAAGAGTGTTATTGTGGAAAGTAATCAGCAGAATGCCTATTGAATTAGGCCACGCACTCATTCATTCACCATTAAGTCCCCCGGAATCCTCACACCTCATGTAACTTCACAGTTGCCTACCAGAGTCAGTCCGACGATTGTCAAGTTAAGAAATGGATGCTAAACCTTTGCCATGCACTCCTCCCTACATAATTCATCCACCCAGCTCGATCTCTTGCCAGTTTCAGAGCCTCGTCAGCCTCCATACCTCTTTCTCACAGTCAGTTACCATATCTAACCACTGCCGTCTACTTGACCCACCATGATTCTTTCCATCTTTAAACTCACTCACAGTTACACTTTTCACTACCCTGCTTCTACCCATTCTCTCCATACGGCCATTTATCATCGAAACACGCTCTTTTCAGCTGTATTATCCACGGACTTCCTTACTCCAGATACTTCATGAATCACATCGTCTCTTATCCTCTTCACTCTCCGCACTTCGAACTCGTTTTTCAATAACTCCATCTCCACCGCTCTTCTTCTTCTTCTCCTTTCGGCTCTCCCCTTAGGGGTCGCCACAGCGAATCACCTGTCTCCATCTTACTCTGTCTTCTGCATTTTCTTCTATTTCTCCTACCACCCGCATGTCCTTCTTCACTACATCCATAAACCTTCTTTTTGGTCTTCCTCTCTTTCTCCTGCCTGGTAACTCCATTTCCAGCATCCTCCTCCCGACATACTCCTCATCCCTCCTCCGCACATGTCCAAACCATCTCAGTCTCGCCTCTCTAGCTTTGTCCCCAAACTGACTTACGTGTACTGTCCCTCTAATATGTTCACTTCTAATTTTGTCCAACCTCGTCACTCCTAGTGAAAAACGCAACATCTTCAATTCTGCTACCTCCAACAGTGCCTCCTGTCTTTTTGTCAGTGGTACTGTCTCCATTCTGTACAACATGGCTGGCCTTACTACAGTCTTATAAACTTTCCTTTTCATTTCTGCAGAGACCCTTCTGTCGCAGATCACTCCTGTCACCTTTCTCCACCCACTCCATCCTGCCTTCACTCACTTTTTTACATCTCTACCACACTCTCCGTTACTTTGTACATTTGACCCCAAGTATTTGAAGTCATCTACCTTTGCCACCTCTACACCTTGCAGCCTCACGGTTCCCCTGTCATCTCTGTCATTTACACACATGTACTGAGTCTTGCTTCTGCTTACTTTCATTCCCCTTCTCTCCAGTGCATATCTCCATCTCTCAGGCTCTGCCTCAGCTTCCTCCCGGCTCTCACTACATATCACAATGTCGTCCGCAAACATCATTGTCCACGGAGGCTCCTGTCTAATCTCATCTGTCAATCTGTCCATCACCATTGCAAACAAGATGGGACTCAAGTCGATCCTTGATGCAATCCCACCTCCACCTTGAAACCCTCAGTCATTCCTACTGCACATCTCACTGCTGTTACACTATCGTCGTACATGTGCTTCACCACCCTCACATACTTCTCTGCCACTCCTGACTTTCTCATACAGTACCACAGTTCCTCTTTCGGTACCCTATCATAAGCCTTCTCCACCACTCTACTCTTGATTTTTTTATTTCATGCCTCGCCAGAGTCGCACACCCGTGTGTTTATGTGGGCACATTATGCTCCTTCATGCAACCCTCTGGCAGCTACTTGAACCACGCTAAGATTTTGTTTCTTGTACGTAACATTCTAATAAATTAAGAACGTAAGAGAAACGAAATTTTTTGGATTATCAATACATAAACAGTATCTAAATATCCGGAAAGTCCTCTTATTTTATTCATGTTTTATTAGTGCTGACTGGTCAATTCAGAGTATAATTGTAACCTTGTTGGGCTCTTACTGGAACGCTACATCAGCTCACATACATATATGTATACATAATACTAATCAGCCAATAAAGTTAAAAGTGATTCTCTTTGAAAATATCCATTTATGGTGTACAAATGATAGGTAACAATGTGTAAGTAACTGATAACACACACACACACACACACACACACACACACACACACACACACACACACACACACACACACACACACAGAGGGATTCAATCTAGGCAGACGTGTGACACCGGCGTTCCGTACCAAATCACCACGGCCAGTGGCATTACCTAAATAGTACCTTTGTATGAGTCAAGCTCAGTACCAGGTTATACTAAATGATTGTTCATTATTAAAAGAAAAAAATAATAAGTTTAAACAAGACTTGTACAAACAGGAAATAGAACCAAGACGAAAGAATACGCTGAGTCATCTCTGAGGTTTGTTTAGACTACAACAACACGGAGATTGTAAGTACATGCTTTGCACTTTAAGTATTGCAAAATGCATACATACTTCAGTAAAATAAATCTTAAAAAGAAAAGGGATAAAGGTAAAAAGCAAAATGATGATTTCTACCAAGAACTGGTTGAAGTAGAGACCCACAATAGACTGGTTGAACGTGTAAACAAACTAGAAATGGCTTTCAAAAATGAAATTGATGAAATAAAGAAGCAGATGCACTTGCAAAAGGAAGAAATAGAAAAACTAGGAAGGGAAGCCAATAAGAAAGACAACCATCGGTGAACTAACAGTGGAATTGAGTACACTTAGGAAGAAAATGAGTGAAATGGCAAGTACAGTAGTCAAATCACGAGAGTATTATGGAAGAGTTCAAAAATGACACAGAGACAATTAGGCAAGTTAGCAGTCTTATTGACCAAAGCAGTGATAATGAGGAGAAGATAACACAAGTGAATGAAGCTGTGCAAAGCTACAAAAATGATGTAGAAACCACGTATGCTGAAATGGTGAAAGTAAAGAAAGACTTAGAAACAAGGGTGGAGGAAAAAAGCATTAAAAAGGAGGTGAAAAGAATAATCCAAAACAATCCAAAGTTAGTCAGAGATTCAGTAGAGATAAACAAATCAATAGTAATCACTGGTATAGAAGAGGAAGAAGTTAAAAACAAGATCACAAGAGACAAAAAGGAGATGGCAAATGTAATGAGCTTACTGAAAGAAGTATCAGAGGAAATCTGTAGTAAAGACATAGAGGAACACAAAAAGTTAGGGAATACGAGAAAAGCAAGACAAGACCTCTAAAGGTGACTTTCCAGAGTGTAAACACTGTGGAAGAGATACTAAAAAAGAATCTTAAGGAAAAAGAGGAGTTCAAAAATGTATGGATAAAAAGATGCCTAACACAAGAGGAACTGGAATTACTGAAAGAGAAAAGGGAGGAAGCAAAAACAAAAAATGAGGGAAGATCAGAAGAGGAGAAGAAGAAATTTTTTTACAAAGTAATAGGATTGCAGGTACGAAAGTGGTACACAAACAGGATGGAAGAAAAAGGAGGAAGGTAGTAGAACCATGTCAAGACAAGTATATAAACAAGATGATAAAGTTGATGTACTCAAATGTGGATGGAATGGTATCTAAATTACTAGAGATGAATGATTATGTCAGAGAAAATGAACCACAAATAATATGCCTAACTGAAACAAAATTAATACCAAGGATATCAAATGACATACTAAACTTAGAGGAATACAATATATGGAGAAGAGACAGATATTTTAAAAAGGAGGAGGAATTATAATATTAACTAAGAAAAATCTAAAAGTCAATGAAATAAAACTAGATATACCATCACAAGTAGAACTGATTGCAGTAGAGATCGACACATCTGAAGGTAAAGTAATTGTAGCTAATTTGTACATGCCACCCAGATCAAACACATGGGAAAGAGACGAATATGAGGACCTGGCAGAGAGTACAATTCAGAGTGTAAGATCATTGCTACATAAAATGGAAGAGAAATCGGAAAGAATTATACTAACTGGGGACTTCAATACAAATATAAATTGGAATACTCTAGACATAAATAGCCAAGAAAGCTGTTGGGACCAAAAGCTCCTGGATCCCGTACAAGAGTTTTTCTTAACGCAACATGTGAGGGAAACTATCAGAAAAAGAGGACTTGATGTACCTTCAGTGCTAGATCTAATATTTACAAGGCAAGAAAATGATATTGACAGTTTAACATATCACCCTCCACTCGGCAAAAGCGATCATGCAGTACTAAATTATAACTTCAGGATAGCATATGACATAGTAAACAGCAATGATAGTTACAAAAAGAGCCTAAACTATACAAAGGGAAATTATCAAGACCTAAAGAAGTATTTCTTAGAAGTTGATTGGGAAAATGAGCTTAGAGGAGAAGATTTAAATGATGTATATAAAAAATTTTGTGAATTTTATGAAATAGGAGTCCAGAAGTACAACCCACAGCACAAAGAAGCAGATAAGAAAATACAGAAATGGTTCAATACAGAATGTAAAAAATCAAAAGAAAGAAGAGATTTGTTGTGGAATAGATACAGAAGACACAATAATGAAAGGGCGTAAAATAATTACAAACAGGCAAGAAACGACTATACAAGAATAAGGATGGAAGCCCAAAAACAGTTTGAGGAGGATAAAATAAAAAAAAGTATTGATCAACCAAAGCTGTTTTACAGCTATATCAGAAGCAAAACTAAAGTAAAAGATATAATACAATCCATTACGGACGAGGGAATCACTTATACACAAGAGAAAGATATTTGTGAAGCACTAAATAAGAATTTCCAATTAGTTTTTACAGAAGAAAAAATTTTTGCGAGGGACTATGTGGAACACGCATGTCCACACATACTACCAGATATACAAATAGTAGAAAAAGTAATACAGGAGGAGTTAAGTAGATTAGACAGAGGAAAAGCGAGTGGTCCTAATGAAATTTCATGTTGGGTATTACGAGAATGTGCAAAGGAGTTTAGTAAACCATTATTTATAATTTTCAAGAAATCTTTGAGTCAAGGTAAACTACCTGATATTTGGAAAAAAGCAAATATTGTCCCCTTATTCAAGAAAGGAAATAGACAAAATCCACTCAACTACCGACCAGTATCACTGACCAGTGTTGTAAGCAATGTATTAGAAAAACTTATAAGAAAAGCTTGGGTAAATCATCTAGAAGAACACAGTATGATAACAGAAAGACAGTTTGGTTTCAGAAAAGGAAAATCATGTGTTACTAATCTGTTGAGCTACTATGACAGAGTAACAAACACAATACAGGAAAGGGAAGGATGGGTGGACAGTATCTATTTAGATTTCAAGAAAGCTTTTGACACAGTACCACACCAAAGACTTTTATGGAAACTGTACCATCAAGGAGGAATTCGAGGCAAACTGTTTTGTTGGATGCAAGACTTTCTCATAAAAAGAGAAATGAGGACAGTACTAAGAGGAAACTACTCATCATGGAAAGAAGTGACTAGTGGAGTACCACAGGGTTCAGTGCTGGCACCAATCATGTTTTTAGTGTATATAAATGATATAAACAGTAACAATGGAAATAAGAGTTATCTGAATATGTTTGCAGATGATGCAAAAATACAAATGAGAAACACTAACACAGACTCTTGTAAAGAGCTACAAGAAGAATTAAATAAACTTCATGAATGGAGTAGTACATGGCAAATGGAATTCAATGTGGACAAGTGTCATGTAATCAAGTTTGGTAAAAGTGGAAAAAGACCTGATTGGGATTATAAGTTAGGAAATAAAACCCTATACATATCAGAAAGAGAGAAAGACCTAGGTGTGATTATCAATAACAGACTATCTCCGGCTGACCACATCAGCGAGAAGGTACGGAACATGTATACACTGCTTGCAAATATGAGAATAGCATTCACATACATAAATGAAGACATGCTAAGAAGGATAATAACATCATTCATTAGACCTACCCTGGAATATGCATCAGTAGTCTGGAGTCCTCATCTCAAAAAGCACATAGACAAGAATGAAAAAGTTCAAAGGGCCGCTACAAGATGGATACCAAGCTTAAGGGACCTAAGCTACGAAGAAAGACTAAATAAACTGAATCTACCAACACTACAGGAGAGAAGGAAAAGAGGTGACATGATAATGCTACATAAATGCATATCAGGAAAGGAGAAAATAGACATAAATGATTACTTATCATATGGAGAAGCATCAGCAAGAGGACACTGCAAAAAAATTGCATAAGAACGGAGGTGATAAAGACGTAAGGAAATTCAGTTTCCCAAACAGAGCAATTGATCAATGGAATGCACTACCGAATGAAATAGTGTGTGCCAAAATAATTCACAAATTTAAGGATATGTACGATAAATATGGTTTAAGACACGGGACAGTATGAGCTTGACTCATTCCTGTAAAGATACAATTAGGCAAGAACACACACACACACACACACACACACACACACACACACACACACACACACACACACACACACACACACACACACACACACAGAATCTGGAGAAGCTGCACGAGTTTAAAAAATATATACAGTATACTGAATCATACTTTAATTTTGGTACAAGTACGTTTAACATTATAGAATATGTAACTGACGAACTGACACTATCATTGGAGTAATTATGAGAATGAAGTTTAAATATATTTGAATACGATCACGAAGACTTTGCAAGAATTATGAATATATTTACTTATTTGAAAATGTTTAATTGATAATAACTACTGTGGATTACAGATGACAGTTACCCCATGCTCAGTAGCTCTTCTATTCAGTATCAGTAATGTTTCATACTGGGTGAATTTCGAATAGGTAATGCTTAAAAAGTAACGCATGCTATCAAACCATTTGTTTTTTAATTATGCATAAAAAGATATGTTTCTGTGGATAATCATTATGAATTTTAATCGGTGCATGATATAGTAAGAGATATAGTGTTCACAATAGTATGACCTATACCATTGAGTTTGTTTCTAATTCCAGTAGCCTTTATGTTTTGTCGAAAATGAATAAAATTGTGTGGCTTTGGATACAATGAAATAAACAAAACTTATCCGAGCTGAAGGGGGCTAAAAAAAAATGCAGGTACTGGAATCACATTGTTTCAGCAAATTATTTGTAACTCTTGTTTGGTTTTGTGAAGTTTTTGGTGGCTGTAGGAGTTAATACAATAGTGTAGTCTATGTGGCTGATTGTCCTTGCAATATATGTTCCAAAACGTTTAAGAATATGCCCCGGATTAACATGATACTCTTGGCCAAAACTGGAAGTTCCGATTGGCCGGATCTGACTATGGAGGTTAATTAAGCGAGGGGAGTATGGGAAGTGGTTGTGGATCAGGCTATAATTACTTGGTGGTATTGTTGAGGGAGCCCGATTTAGTGCCGGCAAACCACTGTTCTATTGGTGGTGTATTAATGGTATTAGTGGTGGCAAACCACTGTTCTATTGGTGGTATTGTTGTGGTATTAGTGGTGGCAAACCACTGTTCTATTGGTGGTATTGTTGTGGTATTAGTGGTGGCAAACCACTGAACTATTGGTGGTATTGTTGTGGTATTAGTGGTATTATTGGAGGCAAACCACTGTTCTATTGGTGGTATTGTTGTGGTATTAGTGGTGGCAAACCACTGAACTATTGGTGGTATTGTTGTGGTATTAGTGGTATTAGTGGAGGCAAACCACTGTTCTATTGGTGGTACTGTTGTGGTATTGTTGTGGTATTAGCGGTGGCAAACCACTGTTCTATTGGTGGTATTGTTGTGGTATTAGTGGTATTAGTGGTGGCAAACCACTGTTCTATTGGTGGTATTGTTGTGGTATTAGTGGTATTAGTGGAGGCAAACCACTGTTCTATTGGTGGTACTGTTGTGGTATTGTTGTGGTATTAGTGGTGGCAAACCACTGTTCTACTGGTGGTACTGTTGTGGTATTAGTGGTGGCAAACCACTGTTCTATTGGTTGTATTGTTGTGGTATTAGTGGTATTAGTGGTGGCAAACAACTGTTCTATTGGTGGTATTGTTGTGGTATTAGTGATATTAGTGGTGGCAAATCACACTGTTGTGCTTGTGTGTTGTAGTGGTAGCGGGTAATAGTGGCGGGAAATCACACTTTTGTGCTGGTGGTATTGTAGTGGTATTGATGGCGGCAACCACACCGTTGTACTGGTGTGTATGTTGCTTATTAGTGGCGGCATACCATAATGTTGTACTGGTGGTATTACTGTGGTATTTGTGGCAGCATACCACACTGTTGTACCGGTGGTATTATTATGGTAACGGGTATCGGTGGAGGCAAACCACACTTGTACCAGTGGTGTTATTATGGTAATAGTGACAGCGAACCACACTTTTACTAGTGGTATTATTATGTATGACTGACGGCGAACCTCACTGTTGTACTGGTGGTATTATTGTGGTAGAGGGTTTTAGTGACCACAAACCACACTCTTGTACTGGTGGTATTATTGTGGTAGCGGGTTTTAGTGACCACAAGCCACACTGTTGTACTGGTGGTACTATTGTGTAGCGGGTTTTAGTGACCACAAATCGCACTGTTGTACTGGTGGTATTTCTGTGGTAGCGGGTTTTAGTGACCACAAGCCACACTGTTGTAATGGTGGCATTTTCGTGGTATTAGTGACGGCAAACCGCACTGTTGTACTGGTGGTGTTGTTGTGGTAGTAATGACTGTACACCACAGGGATGTACTGGCGGCACTGTTGTGATATTAGTGACGGTAACCACACTCCTGTATTGGTGGTGATGCAGTGGTATTAGTGGCGGTATGCCACACTGTTGAACTGGAGTATTGGTATGGTATTAGCGGCGACATTCCATACTCTTGAATCGCCCAAAGATGTGATGACTCGCTTTCTTTAAAACAACTGAGCAAAGCCAATGTAGTCTGATTATACTGGACTTTGAACAGACTTGGTGGAAGGGATGTAAAAATAAAAACCTTCAGTTCTGAATACAGTAAAGTCCAGGTCACATCAAATGTACGGTGATGAACCCTATAACTCAAGAAGTTATAATTTGACCTGGATGAACTAGGGATGAAGAAATTTAATTTAGAGAACAGTAGTTCAAAAGTCAAGGTCACAAGGCAAGGTTGATCCACAGTTTAAACTTATTTGAACCAATATTCTTGGAAAGCTTGATGGTCAGACAAGAATGTGGTAATTAGATTTCGAAAGCATTTAGTAGAAAGTCAACGTCACAGGACAAAGTTATATGTGCAGCGTGTGGACCAACTACAGGGGATGGATATTGCAGTCTGAGTGCCTCATCTATACCTGCTACATTCCATTGGCGTGTGTGTGTGTGTGTGTGTGTGTGTGTGTGTGTGAACTACATCTGCATTGCATTTTATGTATATACATTTGCGAGATTAATTAGTAAAGTTCCAGTCAAAGAATATACATCACAAGCGAAACTCTGAGTGCTTAATCAGTAAACAGGTAGCACTGCAATCTCTTAAAAGTCCATTAATTTCCCCCACATCTTGTTTATGCTGATTAAGCAATGATAGTGTCCTTGGCATCATATTACAGTGCTCCATTAAGTGGTCAGTTGTACACGGGATAGATTATACGAGAATAATCAAGTCGTTTCAGAGAGCCTTGGAGGGCCCAATACCTGCCCAGGGCCCCAACCAAATGGACAGATTAGCATGGCCATGTGGAATGTGAGAGGTGTGAATAAGAAGAGCAAGAGGGTAGAAGTGGTGGATGTGTTCAAGAGTGCGAGATATGCTGTGATGGCATTGTGTGAAACGAAGATGAAAGGGTGTGAAGTGGAGGAGTGAGAGGGTGTGAAACGTGTAATATCGGGAATGAATGGGCGAGGAAGATGCAAGGAAGGATTCGTTTTGTTGATGAATGAGGTGTGGCAGAGTGGAATGAAAGACTACAAATGTGACGGTTCGATGTGTATGAACGTCAAGTTCAAGTTTGAGAAGGTGAAAATGGCAGTGATTGTAGCGTACTTCGTATGCACCGTGTGAGGACAGGCGTGAGAGAGAGAAAGACAGATTTTGGGATGAGCTGGATAAAGTAGTGGTAGAAATACCCAGGAGCTACAAGGTGATGATAATGGGAGATATGAATGGAAGAGTAGGCACTGGTCCTGAGGATGACATAATGGGTTGTTATGGAGTACAAGGAGAAAATGATAATGGGAAGCGACTAAAGGATATGTGTCAGGAGAGGAGGTTGTGCATTTGTAACTCGTATTTCAAACACAAAGATGCACATAAATATAGTTGGTATAGAGGAAACAGGGATCGTATTGAAAGATGCCTAATTGATTACGTGCTCATAGAGAGGTCGATGATGGGAATGGTTGCTGATACGAGGGCCGTGAGAGGACGATGTGGAGGTCTGCCAGATCATATGATTGTGGCATGCAAGATCAAGCTGAGAGGAGAGAGGTGGATCAGGAGAGAGAGGAGAAGTCAGGAAGAAACAATGAAAGTTGAGAAGCTGAGGATCCAAGAAATGGCAGATGATTACAGGACCAAAGTAGAGTACGAGTTAGAATCAGTGAACTGGAATGGAATGGATCTGGACAGCCTGTGGAATGCATATAGGGATTGCTTAGTTAAGAATGCTAAAGTGGTACGTGGTGTGGCTAGAGTAACAACAAAGAAGAAAAGTACGGCATGGTAGGATGAGGAAGTTAAGAAAACGGTAAAGGAAAAGAGGAAGAAGTGGCTAAAGTGGTTACAGGACAGGGGTTCAATTGAAATAAGAACTGAATATGTTGAGAGCAAGAAGCATGTAAAGAGACTAGTGAAGAGGAAAAAGGAGGTAAATGATGATCTTGGAAGAAAAATGAATGCGAACTACTCTGAAAATAGGAAGTTATTCTGAAAAGAGGTGCGGAAATGTAGAAGTGAAAGCAGAAAGAAATGTGATGGTGTGAAGGATGTAGGTGGTAGATTATTAACCCATGGAGATGAAGTAAGGACCAGATAGAAAGAATATTTTGAAAACCTGATGAATGGGAATAGAGAGAGCTGAGTGGCTGTAAACATGATTGGTTTTGGGGAGTGTGCAGAGAAGGAATGCAGTGCCAGGAGAGGTGACACTCGCACAGGTGAAGAGTGCTGTGAAGCGGCTGAAAAATGGGAAAGCAGCTGGGATTGATGAGGTGTATGGAAAGATGCTTAAGTGAAGTGGAGAGAGTGGAATGAAGGGCTTGCTGAAGATGTTTAAGGAGGCATGGATGAGTGAAACTGTGCTGTAGAGTGGAAAAAGGCTGTGATTGTACCCCTGTACAAAAATAAAGGTGAGCGAAGTGAGTGCAAGAATTATCGTGGCATAAGTTTATTGAGTGTGGTAGGGAAGGTATATGGAAGAATTACTACAGAGAAAGTAAGAGAGATATCAGAAGTCCTAGCAAGTGATGAACAGGGTAGCTTTAGGAGTGGCAGAGGATGTGTGGATCATATATTTGCAGTGAGACAGATAGCAGTGAAAGCTTGTGAGAAGGACCATAAGGTGTTTATGGCATTCATGGATCTGGAAAAAGCATACGATAAAGTAGACAGAGAAGGATTGTGGAAAGTTTTCCGCATGTACGGTGTAGACGGTAAGCTGCTAGGTGCTGTCAAGAGCTTTTCTGATGGTAGCGAAGCATGTGTAAGGGTTAATGGGCATCTAAGTAAATGGTTCACGATCGGTGTGGGTGTGCGACAAAGTTGTGTGATGTCCCCATGGTTGTTCAATATTTATATGAATGGGATGATGAGAAAAGTAAAAACACGAGTAATGAAGAGAGGGATGGCATTGGCAATGAATGGTGATGGATGGAATATCTCAAATTTGTTGTATGCTGATGATGCAGTAACGCTTGCAAGTACCGGACAAGAACTTGGTAGGCTAGTACAGAGTTTTCCTGATGTCTGTAAGCGTCGTGCCTTGAGAGTAAATGTAGAAAAGAGCAAAGAGATGGCTATTGAGAAAGACGGTGACTCCCAGTGTGACGTTACAGTGAATGGAGAGAGAGACTGGAAATGGTGAGAGAGTTCAAATACCTGGGTACAGTGATAGAAAAGAGAGGAAACTGTGCAAAAGAAGCTGAAAGTAGAGTTATACAAGGAAGAAGAGTGGCTGGTGCAATGAAGGCCTTGATAAGAAACAGAGGCTTGAATGTTGCAGCTGCACGAGGCTTGAATGAGAGAGTGTTAGTGCCAACTTTAACATATGAGTGTGAGACTATGGTGTGGCATGAAAATGAAAAGTCAGGAGTAAGAGCAGTGGAGATGGGACTGCTGAGGAATGTGTGTGGAGTACGGAGAGTGGATAGGATACGAAATAATGTGATTCGTGAAAGATGTGGAGTAAGAAAGTCGGTGGACACCAGAATCGAAGAGAGTGTACTGAGATGGTATGGTCATGTGGAGAGAATGGATAACAATAGAGTGGTGAAAAATATATATCTGAGCGAATTTGAAGGAGGGAGGAGGAGAGGTAGGCCAGGGGGAAGGTGGAGAGATATGATGGATGAGTGTGTGAGGAAGAGAGGTTTGGAAGTCGATGAGGCTAGGGAACCGACAAGAGATCGAACTGGCTGGATGAATGTTGTGAGGAGAAGAGCATGATCAGGGATTTGGCACCCCTTTTTAACGTGGAAGCGTCCGAATTGACTCAATCGGATACATTTATGTGAAGCTACAGAACACGGTGAATGTTTTTGGCGTATACGGTAGAGCCAGGATTCCGGGGGCTTGAATGATAAGTGAATGGAAGCGTGGCCCATTGGACTGGGCAAATTTGGGCTGTCTGGACATTGCTACTCCTCTCCCTGCCCTTGGGTGGGAAAGGAGGCCCGGATGATGATGATGATCATGATCAAGGTGAGGTAAGGGAAAAGATGACTAAAGAATTATATATATATATATATATATATATATATATATATATATATATATATATATATATATATATATATATAAAGTGTTCGTTTTTCGACTGCGTGACATGCATCGCGCCATGAAACCGTCAAAGGTGGGGTAAACAGAAGGACAAGGTAAGCCAGATAATGAGTGAGATGAGCTGGGATATTGTTGGAGCTCGGGCCTTGGTCAGGAAATTATGTTCTTTGAAAATGGGTGTCGTAGGCTTAGTGGTTTGAATGGAAGGAAAGATTGTTTTAAATTATCCTCCAAGAGTGGTAAGTTAACAGCGATAAGGAAATGGATGTGGGAGATAAAAATACCGATAGTATAAGATGGAACTGCGATGGGGGGTGAGAAAAGGCCACGTGAGTTTACCGTGTGATAATGGGTACTCAGGGCTGACGACGGGGAGAACGCAGTGAAGGTTTATTTCGAAGTTTTCTAGAAGGAAGACAAGATACAGAAAAACTCTTGGGTTATTCTAATTAACCTAGCGTCTTGCGACGCAGGAAAAAAAAAAAAAAACATTCTGGCATCATGTTACCTAAAAAGGATGGTTGTACAAAAGAAAAGAATAGTTGATTGACTGCTTCATATAAAGCTGATAAGAACACACACACACACACACACACACACACACACACAGAAGATTGGTTGCACAAAAGAAAAAAATGGTTGATAGCTTAATATAACGCTAATAAGAACACACACACACACACACACACACACACACACACACACACACACACACACACACAAAGAGAGCACTGGGGTAAACTGTGCAGCATATATGCGTGGAGAAGTATAAGGAAATCTCAAATCCACTCAGAATAGCTGTCAATTCCACGTTCACAAAAATATCACCTGGTGCCTTACTGTAGATGGCATAGGAGACCTCGTAACATCAATCTTGCGATTTACTCCAGTTCTTCCCCGACGTTTACTTTAATCTTATTTATGTATCTCTAGTATCAACATAGATATCCTCAGTGATTAACAGTTCAAGAGAAAGAGAATATCTATCTATCTATCTATTGCCAGACGCCTCAATCCCGTTTGGGGTGGCCACTAACAAATCACCTCCAAGTCGCCCTGTCCCCCGACATTTCACTGCCCTGCTCCCAACTCACACCCCCCTCTCTCATATACCTCTCCACCCTATCCCTCCATCTCATCCTCGGCCTCCCCGAGGTAGATTCTCCTGCGTCACCTAAATTGATTTCCATGATATCACTGCACCGCGAGTTGTTGAAAGAGCAGAATTGTTCACACCAATAGAATGTTGATCAGTGGAAATGTATAACCGCCTTGGCCCTACTTGTACACCTGATTTAACACGCTAATAAACAAATTTTTCGCACTGTGAGTATGATCATTCTATCGCTAATTTTCTTATTTAAAAATCACTAAAACTGGCATAAATAAATACATAAATAAATAAATATAAACCGAGCTAATCGCGAGAAGTGCAAAAAGTACAAAAAAAAAAAAAAAGATAAAACTGTAAGAATAGTGGTAGAATAGTGGGGGAAAGAGTCATAGTTGCCAAAAATAGTGCTAAAATCGCTAGATAATTGCTAGAATCTCTAAAATAATAAAACAACTGTGAAATATTTAAAGAACATTGCTACAGATATGTAAACTGCTCTAGAACACCATTGCCACTGTGGAAAAAAAAAAAAAAATCTTAAGAACATTGCCACAAGTGTGGAAAAATCTCGAGAATATTGTTAACGTTGTGTCTGAATGTCTAGAACATCGCTGCTTCTGTGTAAAATTACGTATAACATCGCTATATCCGTGTAAAAAATATTCAAAGTATCACCAAGGTTGTTTAAAAATCTCTAGATTATTGCCACAGCTGTGTAAACAATCTAACTCATCGATACAACTGTAAAAATGTCAATAATATCGCAATAACTGTGGAAAATTCTCTAGAACAAGCCTTTAACTGCGTAAAAGTTTCTAGAATATTGCTACAGCTGTTTAAAGTCTCTAGAACATAGCTGCAACTGTGACAGAATTCTCGGTCAGTGCTAAACTATATAATTATCACTAGAAGGCTGCTGGATTACTTGCCGCGAGACGTTAAAAACAGCTGATAAATGACAGTATCTCTAAATCCAGTGGGAAAAAATGCTTACTTAGCAACGCTGTGTCCTACCAGGTAAGCAGTGTGACGGTAGAGCATTGTACAGGTACGAGGGACAGTACTGCCAGTATAACAGAATATGCTTAGAGGCTCCATGTGAGGGGATAGATAACAGTCGTGTGGGTGAGAAAGAGTGGGTGGGACAGGTGGAGATGGAGGTGAGTAGTGGGGCAGTCAAAAGTAACACACGCAGTGGTGTCAGTCTCTGTAGACTGGCCGGTTTAGGCGTGACGGTGATTTAAATGATATTTTTCTCGCGGCAGATTAATAATAATAATAAAAAAAAAAAAAGTAACCACAAGTCGTTCTTATGTGCCTGGGTTAATATTTGTATGCACAATTATGATTAAAATAGATATGAGAATTCCTGTACTAGTATGTACGAACGATTTCCTTCATTTACATAGTTACCAGGAACTTCACAATCAAGTAACGGATATATATATATATATATATATATATATATATATATATATATATATATATATATATATATATATATATATATATATTGTTACGGAACAGAGAAAGATAATGTACACTTTAAGTGAGAATACTAAAAATCACTACTCTCCCGTAAAGTTCCAGGTTCAAAACAAAAGAGTTAGGTAAAATTACAAGTTAAAGTTTAATGCTCAAACTAACAACAAAACATTCAGGACTCATAAGGATAGTGTAATGGCAAAAAAACAGGTTAAATATACAGTATGGTTAACTGCAATAGCCTCTATTAACACGAAATTAGCAAGTGTAAATTTATCTAAGTCAGCCCTGATAAAATGACAATACTAGATAATACTCAGTGAATGCAAGATATATTATTACAGATACAAAATATTATTAATGATGGCTGACAATAAGAACCTTACATGAATCACAAAAACCTCACTAGGCCCAAGAATCAACCTCATGCTACACAGTACAAGAAGAAAATGCAACAACAGTTATACTCAAATTACACACAGCTGCTAGATGGCTGGAGACTTCCTGAGCACTCACAATAATAACAACTGTACAGGGGAGGACAGAGATGTGAGCAAAATGAGGAGTAGATCTAAGTGGCAATAATGCAGAGACTGAGCTCATTATATAGGGGCCAGCAGAGCTTGATACAACTTGTAAGAAGGACGCGCAAATGAAGCCATAGGGGACAAAGAGTTGACAATCCTGCTCTGAACAACAGAAAGAACGACTTACTCTACTATAACGGTAGAAGGGGGGACTGAGGTAGAACACTCTCGTGATCAAACATGCAGCATACTGTACGTTAGAATTACACAAAGGATGATGAAATCATAGGCTATGTAACACCTCCCCACAAAGAAAAAGAAATTTACAAAGGAAATTTCTTATTACTCTAAAACAATCTGTCTAAAGTCTAGATAAGCAATATGTAATAACATTTTCTTTCCCCTTGACATGCTGTATGTCCAATGAATACTCCTGAAGAAGCAGACTCCATCTTGTCAATCTCTGATTTTTATCTTTAAACTTACTAAGGAATTGCAGTGGGTTATGATCGGTATAAATGACTATGGGGTAAAAACCAGAACACAAATAAAATGAAAAATGCTGTAAACCCAAAATCAAGGCCAAAAGCTCTTTCTCAATAGTTGAGTAGTTCTTTTGAGGTGGAGTGAACTTCTTACTGTAATAAGATACAGGGTGTTCAATACCCTGATCATCCTCTTGCAGCAAAACAGCCCCAGCTCCTGTATCACTTGCATCAACAGCCATCTTAAAAGGCTTAGCAAAATTTGGAGCAGCGAGCACTGGCTGACTTAATAGGATAGCTTTAAGTTTGTTGAAAGAGGATTCACAGTTATCTGTCCAGACAAATTTAACTCCCTTTTTCAGTAGGTCTGTAAGTGGTGATACAAGAATTGAAAAGTTAAGAACAAATCTCCTGTAATAACCTACCATTCCCAAAAATCTTTGTAGCTCTTTCCTACTTTTAGGTCTGGGAAGATCACTTATAACCTGAACCTTAGCTCCTGGTGGTGCAACATGTCCATCACCAATTACGTACCCAAGGTACTGAACTTTAGCTTGACCAAACTCACACTTTGATAAATTAGCTACAAGATTAGCCTGAACCAAACGCTCAAGAAATTTACTGACATGGCATAGGTGATCTTTCCAGTTGTCACTGAAGATTAATACATCATCAATATAAACAACACACCCTGCCAAACCCTCTGTTACAACATTCATGAGCTTCTGAAATGTGGCTGGTGCATTCTTCATACCATATGGCATTACAGAACATGCAAAAGTCTTTCCTAGTGTTACAAAACATGAGATCTCCCTAGCACGTTCAGTCATAGGTACTTGCCAGTATCCCTTTAACAAATCAAACTTACTTATGTACCTAGCCTTTCCGATCTTGTCTATGCAATCTTCCACGTGAGGGAGAGGGTAAGTGTCTGTTTTGGTTATCTGATTAACACGTCTGTAGTCGATGCAAAGCCGCTGTGACCCACCTGGCTTAGGGACTAGAGTGACAGGAGAACTCCACTCGCTCCGACAGGGCTCAATCATCTTGTGGTCCAACAGGTAGCCAAGCTCCTTCTGGATGAGAGGAACTTTCACTGGGTTCACACGGTAAGGAGGCAGTTTAATTGGCTTTGCATCTCCAACATCGACATCATGCATCAACACAGAAGTTCTTCCTGGAGTGGCACGGAACACTTTCGGGTACTCCTGCACTAATGCCGAAAACTCCTGCCTTTCCTCGCGAGCTAGATGAGAAAGCTTAGTCTGGAGATCATTCATGATATCAGGATTCTTCCCCAAACTATCACTCAGGCTCATGCTGCATGGGAGAACTTCACTTGCAGACTCGGGTGGAACAGCTACAGTGCAGACTGGGTTATTTTCGTCCCGTCTGTGATATAACTTTAGCATGTTGATGTGACAAAGTTGCTTGTTCTTTCTACGATCTGGTGTGGCAATGACATAGTTGACATCACTGAGTTTCTTCTCCACGAAATAAGGACCACTAAACTTGGCTTGAAGAGGTTGCCCATGCACCGGTAGCAGAATCAAAACCTGATCTCCTGGCTGAAAGTGGCGTAACCTGGACTTCTTATCATAGCAAATCTTCATCTTCTCCTGAGCAGCTCCTAAATTCTCTCACACCAGTTGTAAAGCAGTGGACAGCCATTCTTTGAACTTCATCACATACTCCAGCAGGTTGACGTCATCTTCCTCCGACAGCCAGCATTCCTTGAGTAACTTAAGGGGTCCTCTTACTTCATGGCCAAACAGTAGTTCAAAGGGTGAGAAGCCCAGTGATTCATTTGGAGATTCTCTTGCGGCAAACACAACGAATGGAAGACCTTTATCCCAGTCTTTCTGATGTACCAAACAGTATTTCTTGAGCATTGATTTGAGTGTTTGATGATATCTCTCCAACGCTCCTTGGGTCTGGGGATGGTAAGCTGAAGACGTGATCTGGGTGATGCTCAACTCTTTCAGAGACTGCTTGAAATCATTTGACATGAAATTACTTCCCCGGTCTGACTGTACCTCCTTGGGTAGACCAAACTTTGTGAAGAACCCTAGCATTTCCTTAACCACATTCTTTGCTGAGATATTTCTAAGTGGAATGGCTTCAGGATAACGAGTAGCCATATCAATCAGGGTCAACACATAAGAAAATCCTGAAGAAGTCTTAGGAAGAGGGCCCACAATATCCACCAACACACGGGTGAATGGCGCCTCAAAGGAGGAATGGGAACTAGAGGTGCAACCTTTTCGGTCTGATTACACTTCCCCACAACTTGACAGGTGTGACAAGACTTACAATACCAGGAAACATCCCTGAAGATACCTGGCCAGTAGAAGTGTTTCAAAATGCGTGCCACAGTCTTCCTCACTCCAAGGTGTCTTGCCAAACTGGAATCATGAGCCACTCTAATCATATCCTGCCTACAAACACGAGGGATGACAACTTGATGTACAACCTCCCATTCACAGTCGGCTGATGCTGCTGGGGGTCTCCACTTCCTCATAAGTACTCCTGACTTTATATAATAACAAGTAGAAGCACCGGCTGACTCTTCCTCGCTGCAAGCAGAGTTAGCTAGACCTTTCAACTCAGGGTCAGCAACCTGCAACTCGACCAACTCTTGACGAGACAAATTATCAACACTACGCTGTACTGCCTTATCTGGTGAGTGGTCCAAATTAGCAAGAAAAGTGTCAGCTAGGATAACATCATCATCATCATTATCCTCTAAGTCACCAGTAACTTTAGACTTAGCCCTAGTGACAGCACATGCAGGGAACACATCAGGGACATCACAATCCTGGGCCGCAGCTACTGGCTCACTAGACAACTGAGGAGCTGGACACACTTGACTTCCACCAATATCATTTCCAAGTAAGAAAGTTACATCTGACATTGGGAGTGTCTCAACCAACCCAACCATAACGGAACCATTAACAAAACCAGACTCTAAATTCACTCTGCACAGAGGGACAGAGAAGTAATTATTCCCTACACCTTGTAAGATTACAGTTTCATCAGAGGAATTAACATTAGAGCCTAGAACACTGGTCAGCATAAGGGATTGGCATGCACCTGTATCACGATATATTTTAACTGATTTCCTGTCATTACTGTCCAGAGGACTGACAAAACCATCAGACAGGAAATTACCACATGAACTCTTGAGAGTGTCACCCACGTTACTGCTCAAAAGAGGAGCTTCATCATGAGAATTTAATTTACCCCTCTAAGCAGGTTCAGTTAACTCAGTTAAAGAATTCTGGAAACTCTCAAGGGTGGACACTAGACCAATTGACTAAATATTTAAAGACTCCTTTTTGTTCACATCACGCTGTCTCCTGAAACATTTCTCCGTAGTATGACCAAGCTTACTACAATAAGTACATTTACTTTTCTGAAATCTAGAGGTGAAGCTGGTATTTACTTCCTGAGGAACATCATCTTTATTCTCTTTCCTGTTACCTGTACTCTGAGTAGAGGCAACGTACTTACTCTCAGCTTTCCTTTTTTCTCTAGAATATCTCTTGTGAGTGAGAACATATTCATCAGCTAAAACTCCAGCATCAGACAAATTATCTATTCTTCTTTCATCAAGATATAGGCTTACATCTTTACTAATACACCTTTTGAAGTCCTCCAGCAAAATCATCTGCTTAAATTTACCAAAATCAGAATCCACATTCTTAGAATTTAACCACTGCTCTAACAGATCTTCTTTGATTTTTGCATACTCAACATGGGATTGCTTATCTTGCTTATAAGTTGTCCTAAATTTTACTCTATAGGCTTCAGGAACAAGCTCATAGGCCTTAAGAATCAAGCTCTTAACTACATCATAATTATCAGATTGATCCTGAGGCAAAGATGCATAAGTTACTTGAGCTTTACCGGTGAGAACAGTTTGAAGGAGTACTGGCCAATACTCTTTGGGCCAATTAAAACCTGTAGCTACCCTCTCAAACAACTGAAAATACTTTGTTAAATCAGATTCATTAAAAGGAGGGACAAGTTTAACATTTTTAGCCAAATCAAAATCATCAGAGCTAGATGATCCAGTTCCACCTTGTTTCATGCGATACTCATGGTCTGCCTGAATCCTAGCTAGTTCAATTTGTGCCTGAGCCTGTATCTGTGCCTCCTGAATCCGAGCCTGAGATTCAGCCTCCTTAGCATTTGCCTGAAATTCAGCCTCCTTAATGCGAGCCTCCTGCAGGGCTAGCTGTAACTTAGCTAATTCAATCTGCGTTTGCTCATTTGGAGGAGTTACATTAAACAAGCTTTCATTAATCATGTCAACAATTTGATCTTTAGAATGATGAGAGCTAACAGCAATTCCCAATTGTTGAGCAACAAGCTTAAGTTCATTCTTTGTTCTGTTTTCTACATCACACACTGTTTGCACATTTGACAAAAAATCTTTGGCTTCATCAAGCGTAGTAATAGTAGACATCATTGAATAAATCACAGTCACAAAATATCAAGCAATATCCTTATGATAATATCCTGAATATCCTGATAAGAGGTCGCCAAATTTATGTTACGGAACAGAGAAAGATAATGTACACTTTAAGTGAGAATACTAAAAATCACTACTGTCCCGTAAAGTTCCAGGTTCAAAACAAAAGAGTTAGGTAAAATTACAAGTTAAAGTTTAATGCTCAAACTAACAACAAAACATTCAGGACTCATAAGGATAATGTAATGGCAAAAAACAGGTTAAATATATGGTTAACTGCAATAGCCTCTATTAACACGAAAGTAGCAAGTGTAAATTTATCTAAGTCAGCCCCGATAAAATGACAATACTAGATAATACTCAGTGAATGCAAGATATATTATTACAGATACAAAATATTGTTAATGATGGCTGACAATAAGAACCTTACATGAATCAGAAAAACCTCACTAGGCCCAAGAATCAACCTCATGCGACACAGTACAAGAAAAAAATGCAACAACAGTTATATTCAAATTACACACAGTTGCTAGATGGCTGGAGACCTCCTGAGCACTCACAATAATAACAACTGTACAGGGGAGGACAGAGATGTGAGCAAAATGAGGAGTAGATCTAAGTGGCAATAATGCAGAGACTGAGCTCATTATATAGGGGCCAGCAGAGCTTGATACAACTTGTAAGAAGGACGCGCAAATGAAGCCATAGGGGACAAAGAGTTGACAATCCTGCTCTGAACAACAGAAAGAACGACTTACTCTACTATAACGGTAGAAGGGGGGACTGAGGTAGAACACGCTCGTGATCAAACATGCAGCATACTGTACGTTAGAATTACACAAAGGATGATGAAATCATAGGCTATGTAACAATATATATAAACTTAAATAGACTTGCTTCCCGTAGAAACTGCTAAGATCCTTTATATATACAACTCCAGGTGTCTTTTAAAGCGCCATCTTCACGGGGGGATAATATTGAAGTTCAACCACTCACCTCCCACTCCACTCCATTACCCCTCAATCGTCCCAGTTCTCCTTGATTTCCTCTCATTCTTTCCTCCTCACTCGCTAACCTCCTCGCCTTTATCTCGCTCTTCCCCATTTTATTTTATTTTCTGAAGCTCCTCATCCTGCTCTTTTCCTCCGTCTATTCCTTGAGCCTCCCGACTTGTCCCTCTTGCTCCTCCTCCTATTCCTTGTCCTTCTCCTCCTCCTCCTATTCCTTGTCCTTCTCCTCCTCTTCACCTCACTGCCTCATTCCCTCAACATTTTCTAATCCATTCCCGAGGCTAAAAGCTCCCCTTTCTTATCCTTTCAACTCCTTTCCTACATACCCTTTCCTCCTCCTTGAGCTCCCTCTCCTGCCTATTTCTTGAGCTTCCTTTTCTCCGCAGCCTCTGTTCTTTGAGCTCCCTCCCTATTCACAGAACCAACCATCTTCCTACCACAGCCTTCTTTTGTATTCCCCCACCTCCTCTTCCTATAACTCCTTACTCCTTTACTGTCCATTTTGCCTGAGCTCTTCCTTCAGCTCATCCCCTATTCCTTTAGCGCTGTTCTTGTCCCACTTTCCTATTCCTCAAGCCGTTCCTCTTCCTCCTCATTTCACGAGCACCCTTCTTATTTCTTAAATCTTCCCCTACTGCTCTCTTTACTTACTGCTTAAACCTCCCCTTCTCCCCTTCCCCTCTTCTTGAGCTCCATAATCCTCCCTAGCATCAAACCCTCTCAGACCCCTTCCTGCTCTCTCCTTTCCCCTTCCCTTACCTTCACCCCCAGTCCGACTCCTTTCTCCTCCCCTACCCCTGCCCCCACCACCTCTTTGGCTCCTGGGGAAGAGAAAATCACTGAGGAATTTAAGCGTTTGCGTTACTCAAGGGAATTGCTAATGTCCAGGCTTCGGAAATTCTCCCTCTTGCTCCTTCCGATTTTCTTTGCCGTGATTTTCTGAACTACTTAGCTCCTGCATCCCGAGAATTTTATTTTTTATCGCTTTTTCTCTCTTTCCTTTTTTCTTTTTTCCTTCTGCTCTCAGACAATTTTATTTACGTGGTAAGGGCTCATCGAAACAGGTCTAAATAAAGCCTCCATAACCCTCTCTCTCTCTCTCTCTCTCTCTCTCTCTCTCTTTCAAAGGGTCATTGAAACAGAAGGCCCCTAAAACTCTCCTCCCTTCTCCTCTCTCTCTCTCTCTCTCTCTCTCTCTCTCTCTCTGCGGTATGCGTGGTAAGAGTTTATATGCCCATCTGCAGTGCATTGCGTCATATGATGTAGGGGGATCGTCACACTAACAGGTTTAACATTACATGGTTTTGCTTAGTGAAATATTAGTTTAGTTGCGTAGATAATGATGCACTGTTCCATTACTGTATTGCAAGGTTACAGACAATAACTGAACACACTGCTTTTGAAAGACTGGAGATTATAGTTAGTAGGAAATACAGACAGGAAGACAGTTCCAGAGTTGACCTGTTGCATAAATGAAGGACTGAAAGTAACGATTAGCTCTTGTATTAGTTAGTCGGACAGAAAAGGGATAAGAGTTTGTTGCTAGAAGGGTGCTAAGTACCCACCTTAGTGGTGCAGGGATGTAAGCAAACAGTTCACAGAAGCTACTATTGAAGTAGCGATAGAAAAGAGATAAAGATGCAACAGTGCGGCGGGGAGACAGAGGTTGAAGGGAGCCAGTAAGGGAAGGAGGGTTAATGAGACGAAAAGTCTGATTCCAAATTGTTGAGAGGAGCTGTATGTGCGTAGCCTCTCCACGCATGAGAGTTGTACTCTACACAGGGGGAGGGGGGGGGAAGTGAATAAAGTCAACAACTATGCAGGGGTAAAGAAGGCTCGGAGTCTGCTTAGCACACCTAATCTCTGGGAAGCAGATTTTACAAAAGAGGTAATATGATCTGTCTAAAACAAATTCCGAGGTAACTGAAACCCCAAGTATGTTTAAAGATGATGCAGGATTGAGTTGAATATTGTTAAAAATTAGTGGATACTCCTGCGTAAGATTTTGCTGGGTTGAAAGATGTCAGACCTGAGATTTTGATGCATTAAAAACAACAAGATTACTTTTATCCCAATCAGAGATATGAACCAAGTCAGACATTAGGTGTGCCATAGCCTCATCCCTTGCTTGTTGAAATAAGTGCTGAGATGGAAGCTGTGGGAAAGGAATGGAAAGGTGAAGGGCGAAGTTATCAGCATATGAGTGGATAGGGTTAGATGTATAGATTAGAATGTCACTGACGAATAGAAGGAAGAGAACTGATGATAGGACGGAGCCCTGAGGAACATACTACTGACAGCTCTAGGAGAAGAACGGCGGCCGTCTTCAACAGCAGCTGCAGAACAACCAGAAAGGAAGCTATAGATGAAGGCACAGATAGAGGGATAGAAACGGTAAGAGGGCAGTCTGGGAATTAAAGATTTATGTCAGACTCGATCGAAAGCCTTCGAGATGTCAAGTGCAATGGCAAAGCTTTCGCCAAAGTCCCAAAAGGAGGATGACCAGGAGTCTGAAAGGTTGGTGAGAAGATTCCCAGTGAAGCGTCCTTGACGGAACCCATATTGACGATCAGAAAGAAGTTTGTGGTAGGAAAGGTGTTTAAATTTTTTTTTTCTGTTATGATTCTCATACACATGCTGTTAAAGGAACTGGGCATTGGTTATGGGGATCGGAATGGTCATCCATCTTTGGGACAGGCTGAATGAGAGCAAACTTCAAGCAAGAAGAAACGGTGTAAGCTGACAGATAAAGGTGAAAAAGTTTAACTACGCAGGGTGCAAGCACAGAAGTACAGTTCTTGACGACAACCGGAGGGACCCCATCAGGCCCATATGCCTTGTTAGTATTGCGGCTACTGATGGCAGAAAAGACACACACACACACATATATATATATATATATATATATATATATATATATATATATATATATATATATATATATATATATATATATATATACGTAACCTTCAAATCATCTATTGAATCAGTCTTACCTAATCTGTCTCCGCCAGTTACTACTGTTTTTTTCCTGCAAACTTCTCTGTCTTTTCTCCCCACTTTCTGTGTTAGCTATTACTGCTGTGCTTGCCATTTCTTAGAGTCCAGTCAGCCAGCTCTTTACTTGATCTTTAACAACACCTAAGTACATATGCCACTAAACCTGCATTTTTCTCTTTTCTTTAACTTTAGTGTGCTGTCTTAATTATATTGATATTATCTCTTACAGTAATTTCCGACACTGAATTTTTCAGTCTACTATGTGTGCTTGTTTGCCAACTATTCGATACTTCATTCTGCTTCCAGATTTTACATCCACAGGTCAAAGCTAGGATTGTTCACTCATTACACATCGTGTGTGTGTGTGTGTGTGTGTGTGTGTGTGTGTGTGTGTGTGTGTTACATTCATGTGGCAAGTACATGAAGCTCACAAACACATTAATACACATAGGCACTTTACATCATGTGTGTGTGTGTGTGTGTGTGTGTGTGTGTGTGTGTGTGTGTGTGTGTGTGTGTGTGTGTGTGTGTGTGTATGTATGTGTGTGTGTGTGTATTACATTCCTGTGGCAAGTACATGAAGCTCACAAACACATTAATACACATAGGCACTTTACATCATGTGTGTGTGTGTGTGTGTGTGTGTGTGTGTGTGTTACATTCATGTGGCATGTATATGAAGCTCACAAACACATTAATGCACACAGGCACTTTACATCATGGTCAGTATGTTATGTCAGTTAGGCCAATATTTGGTGGAGAAATAGCGCGGGATTAATGTAAACACACAAAGCAGCAGTAATAGCGTCATTTGCATGTGTTCACTCACGCCAGGCTCATCTCCCTCAGGCTCAGAGGCCATATTGATGAAGTCATGAATAAGCATGAACGATCTCAGGCTTCACCGAGCGTCTGGGGAGGGGGAGGGGTGGGGGAAGTGCTCATAACTCTCTGAGGCTCCAATAACCCAAATGAACATAACCCTGTGGTGTTAGCTGGAACAGAATTCTTGACTTATCCCGATCATTAGACATATAGTGGGGATATTATTAACTTTTAGGCTCCTATGGCTCACTCCAGCTGAATACAATGGTCTGGCCTAAGCAGTCAGAATACTAGAGTTGTCCCGGTTATGTACAGGTAATGATGGCAGTACTACCTCGCAGGCTGCTAGGATTCACTGGCAGCTGGAGAGAACCGTCTGGCGTTAGCTGGAATACAACACTAGAGTTATTTCGATCATGAGATGGTTAGAGGTGATATAACTAGTCCCAAGACCCGTACTCTCGTTGGTTAAGGAAGCTCAGAAACACCTCTTTCTTACGAACTTATTTCTGGACATGGCAGGGTAGAATTCCCTTGTGTGTTCTATATGCAATAATACTGATTGTTTGAATTTTTTAAATTCCTTGAGACATACATGCATTGCTTAGTGAAATAAAAGGAGAGTAGGATTTGGAGGGTGAGAAACAGTGTGTGAGGCAGTGTGAGTGCGTCTGGGGGTTAGACTAATTGAGTGTGGGAGTAAGCGTGGGAGTTAGTGAGTGTGGGAGAGACTGAGTGAGTGAGTGAGTGGATATGAAAGTATGGAAGTGAGCGAGTGAGTGTGGGAGTGAGAGTATGGGAGTGAGAGTATGGGAGTGAATGAGTGTGGGAGTGAGAGTGAGTGTGGGAGTGCGTGAATGACAATGAGAATGTTAGGTATAAGTGAGAATGAGTGTGAGAATGAGAGTGAATGTGAGAGTGCATGGGTGGGAATGTGGGAGTGAGAGTGAGTGTGGGAGTGCGTGAATGACAATGAGAATGTTAGGTATAAGTGAGAGTGAGTGAGGGAGTGAGAGTGAATGTGAGAGTGCATGGGTGGGAATGTGGGAGTAAGAATGAGTGGGTGTGGGATTAAGTGTGTGAGTGAGAGTGTTAAAATGAGCGAGGACACGAGTGAGAGAATGTGGGAGTGAGGGAGTGAGTGAATGTGGACCTGAGAAAGAGTGGTAAAATGTGTGTGTGTGTGTGTGTGTGTGTGTGTGTGTGTGTGTGTGTGTGTGTGTGTGAGAGAGAGAGAGAGAGAGAGAGAGAGAGAGAGAGAGAGAGTTTATAGCAATACATAGCAGTACATTAGGAGTGCAGATAACAGAAGGATTAGTGGTCCATAACGAGGTTACTGGGGATCAGTACTGTACACAGTACTCTAAGTGTGGTCTGACTAATGACGCAGGAACCGTAGATATTATTTCTGTGTTTTGGAACCGATACTCCTTGGAATGAAGTTGAACGTTTTTTCCTTGTTACTTTTTACCTTACACTGTTTAGAGCACTTCAGTTCGTTACTAATAATAGTTCTTAGCTCATGTTCATCCTAAACTTTCATTAGTGGGGTATCAAATATTCGATATTTATTTTTAAGGTTTTTCTCACCAAAGTGCCTTAGGTAGGTTTTTCTCACCAAAATGCCTTACTATGCATTTATTTGCATTAATTTCATCTGAATTTTTCAGTCCATTTTATTAACATACTTAAGTAGTTCAGGATAGTCACAATCAGCTTCTGTAACTACACTACCTCCGAGCGTGTCACATCTAAATTTTACTACTTTAGAAGCGAGTCCAGTTCTCTAAAGCATTGACACCAATAGGGAAAAGAGTTGGTCCAACAACTGAACCTTGGGGACCTCCTCAGTTACCTGCTTCTGGCCAATTTGTTGATTCGCCATTAACCACCACATGTCTGCGGTTCATTAGACAGCCAGTAATCCATGAACATATTTATTCAAGAAATTTATGTTTTTGATATCTATTACTCCTAAAAGAAGACGTCAATCAAATGCTTCTGAAAATCGAGGTAGATGACGTGTGACGGTATGTTTGCGTCCCAGTTGTTGTATATGTTTCATTAAAAAATCTAACAGATTGGTAAGACATGATCTGTTGTTATGGACTCTGCCGATTATCTGTTATAAGATTATGCTTACATAGGAATAATATTACCTCTTTTTCCATAAAAAAAATCTTACTATAAATAATCTTATAAGGCAGTAATTCGTAGCGCATCCTATAAATCGCCTCCTTAAGAAATAGGTTCCACCGCTTCCACTGTCTAGGTACTTAGCTATTCAAAAATTTGTTCCTCAAGACGTTTTCCGGCTTTTCGTTCGTTCGTCCGCTCGTTCGTCCGTTTGAGCTCTAGAGGTTGCGATTATCGACCGAGTTTGACAATCGAGGTGTCAAATTTATCCGCTCCTCCTGGCGCTGTGCTCTCGTCAGAGTGGTCAACGCCTTCAGAACAACGTGAAAATTACGATGGTGAAAAAGTAAAAAAAAAAGGTAGAAGACCGAAAGGGAATCAGGAAGGTAGGTAGGAATTGGCTTAATCGGTATACTATACTAAAAAAGAACAATTTTCTAGTATCAGTGGAAATGTTCCTGTGCACTGAATCATACGCCTCAGAATCTAATTCATTAATCTAAATATCATTTATGTTATATTTAACATAAAAAGAAACCCTGCAAGAGGTATGCAATCAAACGTTTTTCAAGGATTTTATAACATTATAGTGATAACTTCAACAAGGTGCTTGTCATGAGAGTTTAACAGGATTCTTTAATCATAACTATGTCGAGAATTTCGGCAGAGAGAGGTGGTGAAAACCCAAGGAAGGAGGAGAACACTAATGAAAGAAGGAGTTTAAACGTTAACCCCACAGCTCCAGAGTTTTACGAATCAAGCCCTTCCCCAATGTTTTTTTTTTTTTTTTTTTTTTTTTTAAGTTGGCTGTTTTCAGCTAGTCACAGCTCCTTAACTACAACACATGGACATTTCAGTTCAAGATCTGCATACTCACCAAACCTTCCTCTCTCCAGGTCTTCCACCAGGTCTTTAGGTGGAGGCGTTGTGAAGGCAGAAAGTGAAGAATGGAGGCAATTTGTGGGGTCGCAGAAGCCTGTGTTTGTATGATTTCGTGTTGATAGTTATGGCGGGGATTCCCCGCTTGCACTTTCTCATTCTCCCCCTTGCCTCTCTTGAACCCCCATCTCTCGACATCCCTATTCACTGACCTCTGCTACTGTTGCATGAATGGTTCATCATCCCTTGTATTCGTATGTGTGGCAAGGAGAGAAAAGAAATTCCAAGGTTCATTATGAATTACTTGCCGCAAAAGACCACCTTTACTTTCCGGGGAGTAAGTTTTTTGTCATGTAAGGTCATTTTAATTATCCCTGAGGTCCTATTATTTTCTCTCATAATTTTCCTAAGCACTAATTTAGCTAATTTCATACTTCACAACAGGCTTATTGGAAATATTGAAACAGTTGGTTATTGTAACACTTATTTTTAGTTTTTCTTCGCTTCTACAACTTATGTACATTTTATTCTATAATTTTACTTCACTAAAGGAATAGCAGTCTACTTTCATAAACACATTCACTCCATTGAAGTTCATTTGATTTTCTAAAGCACTTATTTAGTTAATTTCTTACTTGACGGGCTCATCACAAATATATAAATTGTTGGTTATTGTAACTATTTGAAATTTTCCTTCACTGCTCCAGCTAACGTATATTTCTGTAACAATCTTACTTCACTAAATGAATATCAATCTCTATTTTCATATAAGCCTACACTTCTTCTCATTATTGATTTTTTTTTTAATTTCTCTATGCCACTTTTTTACTCTTTATGTTCAAATTTGCACTACGGTATATATGTTTTGCTTCACCACCAACCCGCGAGGTGTCAGGCAAGGGCGATGTGGATGAAAATGAGGGAGTAGTGAGGAGTACACACTGCAAAAATGATGGGAAGGAGGTGGGGCCATATAGGGTGACCAGCACACACAACTTTAAATGGTATGAAGTAACTCCCACTCTCAGACAGCGACTCTTCAGTCGATAGTGACGACACTATCATCTCTAAAACTCTCCCAATCCAACTATCACTCATCCCCTTCACTGCATGAGTGGGAGGCAAGGCAGGGGTGGAGATGATAGGCGCCAGGTAGCTGCTCCTGGTGGCATGTAGGTCAGACTATGTGGATTCAGAAAACATCGCTCCAACCCTTCCTGATTCATGAGAAAAAACCTCCTCCTCCTATACGCCATAGAAAATGGGTAGGAATTCCAATGCTGGTGGGTAATGCAAAACATCCATTGCCGCCATCTGAGCCGCCTCTACCACCTGCTTCATGATGGCTGTGGCCGTCATCCAAACTTTGGGGAGTCAGTGACGATGGGGAGTGCACGTTACAAGAGGGGTCTAAGAGAAATGGCACCATCTATTGGATATTTGAGTTACCAGGTGCTTTGTTGATGTCGATGGTTCACCAGTTTTAATCAACCGGTGTGCTATACCTTTTCCAGGAAGCTAGAGACATAGCCGCTTTCTCAAATTTTCGATCATTACCTTTAAAATTTGTATATCAAAAAGTGTATATATTTGCTTGGAAGAAAACGGGGAGGTCAATATAAGAAGGAGGACGTGGCCTGACAGAGGTAACTCCATTGCTTTGGGAAATGTCATGTATTTCCTCAAAAATGTTGCCTCTGTTCTTCGTTTGATTCTTACTGTCAGATTAACACACTGAGCTTGTGGGATGTCTTTAATACTGCAGGGATAAGTGAAAGCTATATCAAACCCTCAGGTTCAAAAAGTCTGTCCTAAGCTGAAGAAAACTGTCTGAGTAATGCAGAAAAAGCAATAGAATACTTATGCAGGTTCAAGGGGATAATAGGATATAAGCTCGATTAATTTTACTTTGAATTACTATAAGCAACCTCGGCTGATGAAAAACTTGGTCATGCTTAAGAATATACTGACTACCGGAATAAGATAATCACTATTGATATTAACCCTTTCACTGCCGGAACAACTCAGGCATCGTACTGTATTTCAGTTTTGTTATATGATTTTATTCCACTGTGAATTGGAGCATTAATTATGGCAAAATCGGCAACAAAAGCCTAGTCGCCTCTCCTGCTCTTCTCTCTTTGTGCTTTGGAAATCAGTGTGGTTTTGCCTCAGCCGACACTGATGGATTCACCTAACATCAGATCAGTGTCATAGGCGACATTTGCTGCTGCTTCAACACACCAATTTTCAACGTCCGTGAAGAAAGTAGTATGAGAGGTGACAGGACTTTTGATTTCTACCATATCATTACCTTTCTCAAGAGAGGAGAGGGTGGAGGTATGGAGGGAGAGGAGGGAAGAGGGGGTGGAGGTATGGGTTGTGAAGAGGTGGATGTATGGGGAGAACAGTGGCTGAGAGGGGGTGCAGTGGGAGGACGAGGGAAAGGTATACTGTGGGAGAGTGCGAGGGAAGAGAGGGCTGAGGCTTGGGATGAGAGATGGGGAAGTGATGGTGACACGGGAGGTGGATAAAAGTTAAATTTTATACAAAAGAAATTCTCTCTCTCTCTCTCTCTCTCTCTCTCTCTCTCTCTCTCTCTCAAAAGTGCGAGGGTATAAAAAGAAAATTTTTATTATATTTCTGGCAAGTTAATGAAAACTCTTGTTAAGAGTAACTACAAAATTATATCAAATCATCGGTAGCATTATAGCCTGGGATCTGGAAGAAATGATAGTTGATCATTACAGAATAGTGCATTCATTTTAACTTGGCCCATATTTCCGTACTTTTGAAGCTTATTCTACACAAAATATTTGTTAATCTCTTGTTACAACTCAGGAATAAGGAGAAATGACAGTTTTAGGCCAAGTTAGAGTAAAAACAGTATAATGTAAAACGACAACTACATCAGAGAAAGACGAGCAGTGAGATATTTTCCACGTTGATATTAGGTAGAGCAAAGTAGAATGCCAAAACATGAAGCAATTTATGAGCAGATGGCGGGTTGGAAAGGGTTCACCTGCTTTACGACAACCCACACTAAAGCAAAAACTGAGCCTGAAGGAAAACTGGCAGTGGAAAGACAAAGGAGCCAGAGTTTGCCAAGGTAGTTCGTCGACGTGGACGCACAGCCATTGAGAAAGATTGCAGCAACTCCATCATCGGTGACATAGTTTTACGGAGGGACTGAAGAGAAAACACATTGTAGAATATGTATTGACCATTTCTCGACTGCGGTACAACTTATGTGTTTTGTTTTGCATATTTCTATATACTAATATACGAGGGTTGTCTCACGCAGAAGGAAAAAGGTAGTCCAAAATATGAAAACGTTAAGGTAAAAAATATGAATGATCATCACTGGATTTATAAAGAGTAGAATCTGAGACTTGGAACTGAATAATGAGCTCAGTTGTATCAGAAAAAAAAACAACAGTCATTAGCTTGGAACAGCAGGAGGGAAAGAGAAACAAGTACTGTAAAAGTATCGCAGAGGTTCGGAAGACTAGTATAAATAAATTATAAAAGAAAATTATCAACATGCTCAGCTAAACTGAGAAGATTTAGCATACTTTTGAGCCGATTCATATAAGATCGGATACGATATTCAGGAACACGTTGGCACTGTCATCTTGTGACCTTTTTTTTTTTTTTTTTCCAGTGAATTTGGTTAAGCCAGGATATTGTTTTCATTATTTAGTGCGTAAATATGCTCATTAGCGGCTTCAATGCCCGAGAAGACTCTGAAACTGTCTCTAGGCTCAGGTGACCCCGGGACATGAACCATTACCTGAAAAACAAACTGCCATTGGAACGTTGCCGCATCCTGTTAGGCTATAATGTAAAGACTGCCCATAATGATGGGTCATTTGTGCCGCGGAGAGAAAAGACTGGTAGTGAATATAGGGGCATTATCCCCTTCAGCCCAAGGTAGTACTTTTTGTTTTAATTCTTGATACTATCAGTCGATTTCATTCACATAAGGAGTGGCCTCATGTCGACCAGGCCTCAGAAAAGAAAATATCAACTAATGTATTCTCCGTCTCTCCACTCGACTATACTCAACTTAGAGAAAGTTTTCGAACTAGCTGGGTTTCATGTAGCTTTCATTAACCTTTTCCAGCACGAAAAGCTCTTGCTTTGCTTAATCACCTAGAGGTATCAAGAATAATGTGAAGAAAGACGTCACTCTATGCAAGGGTTAACTGCAGCACTAAAGGACGTCCTTTTTAGGATACTTTTCCCACTGCCATGAAGTTTTGTTCAGCTCAGAATCTCCGTGTCTACCTCCTCACTCCCTACCTGCTTACCTACCTACCTACATACCTCCCTACCTATCTCCACCACCTAATCAGGTAGTGACATTTGGGGGTAGTTGTTATTAGTCTTTTTGTTTTTCTTCTTCTTCTTCTTCTTATTATTATTATTGTTGTTGTTGTTGTTGTTGTTGTTGTTATTGTTATTATTATTATTATTATTATTATTACTATTATTATTATATTCATTATTATTATTATTATTATTATTATTATTATCATTATTATTATTATTATCATTATATTCATTATTATTATTACCATTGATGTAGCAGTTTCAGTGGTCATTAAATCAGTTGAATGCAGGCTAAATTAACCCTTCTCTTGCAATCTATTGTCAGATTTTTCGGGGGATAGGGAGCAGCTGAAGAACGTTTATAAAACCTGGTAATGGACCTGCCAGGTTTGGTACCATCACGTGATTGGTGAAAAAAATAACTAGATCTGATGTGACAGATGTAAGGTTTTGAGGGAGACCACGAATAGGATGGATGGACAGCGTGAAGAGAGCGCTGGATGCGAGAGGGATGTCTGTTGAGCAAGGAAGAGTGGCGGTGCGTGACAGAAATAAATGGAGAGAAAGTGTGAATGAATAAATGATGACGCAGCCCTGAGGGGATGTTCTCCCGCATTTGGTCTGATCAGCTAGTCAAGTCATGTGCAGGTAAGGGGATGGGTCTGTTATGATATGGCAGGGGTATACCAGCTCTGCTGTCGGGCCTTGCTGCGGATGTCGCTGATTGCACTGGGCAGTTGACCCTTGTGCGGTGTGGTGCGGTGAGGATCTGTCCGTTCGCCCCTTTGGGGCTAAGATGCGAATGAATGTATTTGAATGAATGAGTAAATGGGGAGTGTGTCGTCCTGTCTCGGCTACCTCCCTTTACATGGGGGAAGCAGCCCAGGTATATAGATAGATAGATAGACGTGAAGGCGACCCTCTCCTGCACCTACCTCGTTCAGAAAAGAAAAAATAATATTAATACTGTTTTCTTTAAATTATATAATTCTTAACTAAAACAAGCACACATAAACATTTAATGGTACACAGCATTTTTGAGTTTTTGATACTGATGCTTTGTGCTGATTTTCAGTGCAAGATCGCGTGTTAGAGACAGGACGATACAGAGCTCGACAATATTCACTTTTTTCTGTGTTTTGTCCTGAGAGCGAGTAACGCAGAAAGTGTTCTCACAGAGATGTTTGTTTATGGACATCGTTGGATAAAAAAAAAACACACCACATTAATATAACACTGACACAAAAGAGACCATAGACACCTTCAAATTGTCAGAAACACCATCATATGTTTATAAATACGGCCACATAGTCATGGAGGGTTAGTGCCCCTCCCCGGAAAACAACTAACTAAGAAGACGAACAAGAAGCCTTGGACAAGGACTGACCAAGAGCTGACGACCAAGGACCAGACAAAGGACATGGTAATCGCAACATGGAATGTAAGAGGTGCGAATGATGAGGTGAAAGAGAGAGAGAGATTGTCCAGGTGGTTAAGGGTGCGAAAGTTGATGTATGTGGAGTAACTGAAACTGAATGAAGAGGTGAGAGTGTGAGAGAATGGGAGTATGGATGGGGTATATGTGCAGGAGTTGGTGAGAATGAGTGGGCAAAAGAAGGAGTGTGTATAGTTGTGAGTAAAAGATGGAAGGAGAACATAAGAGAATATGGATCAGTTGGGTCAAGGATTGTGTGGGTGAGACTGAAAGCTGGAATACAAATGTGGGCGATTGTGTGAGTGTATGCGCCAATGCAAGATCGTGCAAGCAGAGT
Organism: Coenobita brevimanus; assembly: GCF_032717465.1. NCBI lineage: Eukaryota > Metazoa > Arthropoda > Malacostraca > Decapoda > Coenobitidae > Coenobita > Coenobita brevimanus. The sequence goes on from NC_137055.1 coordinate 6,606,124, forward strand.
GAGAGAAGAGTTCTGGACAAATGTGGAAGTGTGCATCGAAAATTTGGAAGGAATGAGAGTGTTTTTGATCGGTGATATGAATGGTAAAGTAGGGAATGTGAAGGTGGATGGAATAGTTGGTGAGTGGGGAGTGCCTGCTGAGATAGATGAGAATGGCAGTGCATTAGTGGACATTTGTGCTGGGAGGGAGTTGGTGATAGCCAATACCCTTTTCAGGCACAAAATAATCCATAGGTATACATGGCGAGTGATGAGAAGGGTGGTTGGTGAACTGAATGAAAGAAAGGCAATGAGTAATTGTGTTTGTGGATGAAAGGATGCGAAGATGTGTAATGGATCCAAGAGCTTATAGAGGTTGGGGGAGTGGACTTTCTGACCACTACTTGGTGGTGGCCAGAATCAAGATCCAAATAAGATGGAGAAATAGAAGGGAAGGACGGGAAGAAGGAGTATTTGCAAGGAGAGTAGAAAGGTTACAAGAGGATCAGAAAAAGGCAGAATATAAGAGAGAAGTGGAGGAACGATTGGGCAAATATGAATTGGAGCAGATGGGGGACGTGGAAGGTGTGTGCAGGATAATCACAAAAGAAATATGTGCAGCATGTGATGTGGTGTGTGGGATGAAGAGAAAACGGAGGGAGGTGCAAGGAACAGCATAATGGAATGAAGAGGTGAGACAGGCTGTGGCACAAAAGAAGAAAGCATACAATGAATGGATGAGAAATAGGGGCGTGGAAGAAGTTGAGAGGCGGAAGAGAGAGTTATATGTAGAAAGGAAGAGAGAGGTGAAAAGATTAGTAAGAGAGAGTAAGAATAGAGCGGATGAGGAATTTGGAAGGAATTTGAGTGTAAGGTGGAAGGACTGTAAGAAAATGTTCTGGAAAGAGGTGAAGAGAGTAAGACAGGGTGGAAGTGAAGTTAACAGGGGAGTGAAAGATAAAAATGGTAGATTACTAGTGGAGAAGGGAGAAAAAGTGAGCAGATGGAGAGAACACTTTAATGAATTGTTGAACGTAGAGGATGGAAGTAATGCGAGTATAAGTGGCTGGGGAATGGCTGGTAGGAGGGAGGTGAAAAGACAGGAAGAAATAAGTAGGATAGAAGTTGTGGAAAGCCCCAGGAATTGCTGGAGTGTGTGATGAAATGCTGAAGAATGGGGGAGAGATAGTATTAGAATGGATGTGGAAGATGTGCAGATTGGCCTGGGAGGAAGGTAGAGTCCTGGAGGATTGGAAGTCAGGTATAATTATTTCCTTGTACAAAGGAAAAGGGGAAAAAGAAGTGTGTGGTAATCATAGGGGCATTTGTCTTCTTAGTATAATAGGAAAAGTGTATGGTAGGATACTTATTGACAGAGTTAGAGAAAGAACAGAGGAATTAGTTGAAGAACAGGGAGGCATTTGGAAGGGAAGAGGTTGTGTAGATCGAAAAGTTTCTAGAGAAGGGAAAGAAGTGGTATGCGGCTTTCATGGATTTGGAGTAAGCATATGACAGGGTGGATAGAGAAGGATTGTGCAAAAGTATTATGAATATATGGAGTAGATGGGAAGTTGTTGAATGCTGTGAAGAGTATGTATGATGGTGCTAAGGCTGCAGTGAGTGTGGATGGTGAACTGAATGAATTTTTCTCTTTGAAGGTTGGGTTGAAACAGGGATGTGTCATGTCTCCATGGTTGTTCAATCTGTACATGGATGGGGTAATAAAAGAGGTACAAGGTAAGGTAGTGGATGCTGGAGTGGCCCTGGTGAGAGAGGGTAGTGTTTGGAAACTTCTTGTACTGTTGTTTGCAGATGATACTGTTTTGTTGAGTGAAGACGAAGGGGAGCTGCAAGGTTTGGTGGATGAGTTTGAGAGAGTGTGTAAGAAACGGAACCTAAAGGTGAATGTAGGAAAGAGTAAAGTGATGAGCTTTGAGAGAGGTGAAGTCAGTGAATGTACAGCGAGGTTGGATGGTGAGGAACTGGAAAATGTGAGTACGTTTAAGTACTTGGGTAGTGTGATGATGAGTAAGGATGGAGGTTTTAAGGGTGAAGTGCTTGAAAGGGTACAGCAGGGAAGAAGGTTGCTGGTTCCTTGAAAGCAGTGATAAACAGGGAAGTGAGCATGGATGTGAAAAAGTTACTACATGACAGTATTGTGATACCAACTCTAATGGAAGTGAAGCGTGGACGTTGTTGAAAGGACACAAGGCAAGAATGAGAGCAGTGGAAATGAGTTATTTAAGAGGAGCCTGTGGAGTCACATGGAGAGACAGGCTGACAAATGAGGATATAAAGGAGCGTTGTGGTGTGGATGTGGATGTGATAGGAAGCGTTATGAGGAATACACTGAGGTGGTTTGGCCATGTGGAGAGGATGGAGGGTGAAAGACTTACGAAGAGAGTGTATGTGAGTGAGGTGGAGGGGGGGAGAGGGAGGGGGAGGCCGAGGATGAGATGGAGGGATGGGGTGGAGAGATATGTGAGAGAGGGGGGTGTGAGTTGCGAGCAGGGCAGTGAAATGGCGGGGGACAGGGCGACATGGAGGCAATTTGTTTGTGGCCACCCCGAACGGCATTGAGGCGTCTGGCAATAGATAGATAGATAGTCATGAAGTCTTTCACCACATGGTCAAAAACACCACCACACGGTAATGGCACAAACAGGACAACATGGTGATAGTCATAAACACCACCAAATGGTCATGAAGCATCACTACATGGTCATATACACCTCCACATGGTCATAAACAGCTTCACAGAGCCATAAGCATGAATCAACACATAATCAGAAAATATCACCTTTCAGTCACAACCATCAAATCAACACATGCATGTTTGTAATCGTTTTTTATTTGTCAAATTTCCATTTTGTTAAGACTCACAAAACAATCTAAATTCTTTCAGTTTACAAACGTACCGATGGATATTATTCTTTGCTTCACATAATTTAGAATCAGCCAGTCGAAATAATGAGTATGTGAGTGCGAGAAACAGGAAGCTGTCACCTGTGGACGTGGCAAGCTACTGGCACTTAAAGCTTGTGAATTTTTAAATAACTAGCAAAAATAGCGGGGCAGATTTACGTACAGACTAGGACACAAAAACCAACTTTTTGATGGTCCAACTTTAATAATTGGCGTGTGGTCTGTCTTACAATACACGACTCCATGGTATCTTTACCTTTCTCTCGAAACGGCCAGATCAGAGAGAGAGAGAAAAAAATCAGGAAGGTGACCAGGAGAGAGAGAGAGAAGGAATGACACCAACTTCTCACAGGCATACAAAGAATTATGTGCTCTGAATACTGGAACAGAGACAAAATGTTAATACTGAATATTGATCAATGATTCACCGTGACACACACACACACACACACACACACACACACACACACACACACACACACACACACACACACACACACACACACACACACACACTTGCTCAGGTCACTCTGTTTTTCTTCTGGGTGCTCGCACCCCCCTTGGAAATTGATCACGCCTTCCTAGGGGGGGCGCGCCCCCAGGTTGAGAATCACTGGTCTAGAGTTTTGATTGATTATTCTCAAAACTGAATCACTTATTCTTTCCGTACCCACAGTTATTTCACAAAAGTTTGGTCGAAATCGATATAAACTGTTTCAATTTTCTTAAACAGATTTGCCCTATATTTAATTGACTATAGCCATAATTTTATAGTGAACTCAGCGCGGCATTATGAGGCTTATGAGGCCAAAGCTGATACCAGACTAATCCACCATCAGCTGTGTCCGACTTACACGAGTATCTCTTGACCAACCTTCAAATTACTACTACTACTACTACTACTATTACTATTCCTACTACCTCTGCTGGTGCTCGTGCTGCTGCTGCTACTACCAGTACTACTACCACGGCTGCTGCTACTACTACTACTACTACTACTGCTACTACTACTACTACTACAACTACTACTACTACCACTGCTACTACTATTACTACAACATCTACTACAACTAATACTACTACTACTACTACCACTGCTACTACTACTACTGCTACTACTATTACTACTGCTACTACTATTACTACTGCTATTAGGCTACTATTATTATTTTTTTAAATTCATTTATTAACTTGTTTTTCCTGTAGCATGTACTAGATACCGACAATTCAGTTACATTGGTATTGGTAATGAGGGGAAAACTCCACATGAAATTGTAATTCCTTTTCTTTGATAATGCTCTAGTAAACACGGTACTCAAATGAAATGCAAATTGTCGAATGCATCCTACTCTCCATGTTTCTACAATTTCAACCATTTTCTCTGTTTTTATGCGCTAATTGACACATCTGAACTTCATCGGAAATTATGAAATAAATGATGTACGAAAAGACATCGGTACCGCAACATCAGTTGGATTTGTGACCTACTGTTAATGGCACAGGGGATTTCGTAGCATCTTAGCAATCTAAATGTATGTTGCTACCTGTGTTTTGTCGGCGGGAACACCAACTATCCACTCTTTGACGGTGTGTTGCCTTCAGGCTGCTCTGCATCAAGTGACAGGCCAAATGAGTTTTGTAGCCAGGGAAACTATTTGTTACTATGGGCGGTAACCATATAACCAGGTAAATGATTGGTGGTCTAATGGATTAAGACGCACCAACCGTATGTAGTCATTAAGGGTTCACATCCTAAGGGTGGTTGTTATCGCCCGTGTGGTACCAATCAGGAATAAGTGATTGGTCACTCGGCTTAAAAATCTGGACCAGCCAAGCCTTGAGGCCATACGCTACTGTTGTCGGAATAAATAATAGGATGACATGTAGACAGACCTTTATTCATAATCTCTGGTCGAACAGGGCGGTACTCCCAAGGTGGTTGGAAAGCTGATGACAGGGAAAGT
>NC_137055.1:6615991-6647483 GCF_032717465.1 Coenobita brevimanus
CTTAGAGGTAATTCTGTGTGCTTGTCAACTCAGCCGCCCGAGTAAGTTGACTCAGCCGGCCATACACACGACATCTGCCCTGGATTCCATTGTTGGCAATTAGACTTTGAGGATGGTGGGGCTAGGAGGATTGGTGGAGGATTTACGGTTGGTGAGAGAGAGAGAGAGAGAGAGAGAGAGAGAGAGAGAGAGAGAGAGGAAAAAGCAGCGTGTGTGTGTGTGTATGTGTCAGAGAGTGAGTCTCTGTCTGTCTGTCTGCCAATCTGTCTCTGTCTGTGCCAGAGAGTGTCTTTGTCTGTCTGTCCGTCAATGTGTCTGTGTGTGTGTGTGTATGTGTGTGTCAGAGAGTGAGTCTCTGTCTGTCTGTCTGTCAATCTGTCTCTGTCTGTCCGTGTCAAAGAGTGAGTGTGTGTGTGTGTGTGTGTGTGTGTGTGTGTGTGTGTGTGTGTGTGTGTGTGTGTGTGTGTGTGTGTGTGTGTGTGTGTGTGTGTGTGTGTGTGTGTGTGTGTGTGTGTGTGTGTGTGTGTGTGTGTGTGTGTGTGTGTTTGTGTGTGTGTGTGTGTGTGTGTGTGTGTGTGTTGGGCTGCAGGGTGGAACTGTTCGCACTAAGGGTTGGTATGGACCATGCACACCCCACTGTTGGCATCCACACCCCCCATGGTTCATCCTAGTGTAGAGGAAAAAAAAAATCGTGTTTCCTTTCACAAATCCTCATTCTAGTCTCAGGTTCGTGGCTAAAAAGTAAGCGCACAAAATTTCTACGCTCATTATTGGTTTCGTATTATATAATTTTAATAATAATTATTAGGTTAGTAACTATGCTCTGACAGATTCTTGTTATACATGTAGCATCATTAGCATAGTCTGCAAAGAGTCAGATTTATTAGTTCATTTACTCTATCCAAAAAGGATTCCATTGCATAATGTAACACAACAGACGATGGCATCTACGCAGTGTCTTTGGACATGGCCACATACTGATAGCTTTGCTTTCCATAAACTGCGTACCATCCATTACGAGTGACCTTTCGTGCCGTATGTCACTGTAAATGTGTCATGTTCATGTATTCATTGAGACAGCAGGCCAGGACTCGTAAATACAGGTTAGTGCGAGTCCTTGCAAGGCTGTAAACACACCTGTCTGTTCTTCGCTCTGCTAAAAGTAATTTCATCCGTATAAAATGCTCTCAACTCTCTAACTCGAACTCTTCTCGCTCCTTCTGGCACCTTGCCAAAAACCTTTCTAACAACTTTACCTCATCATCCTTCCCTCCTCTTTTCTACTCTGATGGCTCTGTAGCTATTTCTTCTACTGATAAAGCAGATCTCTTCGCTCAGACTTTCTCCTCCAATTCCACCTTAGACGATTCCGGTGCTGTTCTTCCATCACTTCCCCCCTCTGACTTCCTCATGGCTAACATTAGAATTTCTTCAGCTGATGTATTTTCTACGATTGCTGGCCTCAGTACTAATAAGGCATATGGGCCTGATGGAGTCCCTCCTGTTGTTCTGAAGAACTGTGCTTCTGTGCTTACACCATGCTTAGGCAAACTCTTTCGCCTTTGTCTATCAACTTGTACCTTTCCTTCTTGCTGGAAGTTTGCTCTCATTCAGCCGGTCCCAAAGAAGGGTGACCATTTCCAACCCTCTAACCATCGTCCAATTGCTTTAACATCCTGTATCTCAAAAGTTTTTGAGTCTATTCTTAATAGAAAATTCTAAAGCATCTTTCCTATCACAACCTTCTTTCTGATTGTCAGTATGGGTTCCGTCAGGGACGCTCCACAGGCGATCTTCTCACCTACCTTTCTGACTCCTGGTCATCCTCCTTTCGGGACTTTGGCGAAAGCTTTGCCATTGCACTTGACATCTCAAAGGCTTTCGATCGAGTCTGGCATAAATCTTTAATTTCCAAACTCCCCTCTTACGGTTTCTATCCTTCTATCTGTGCCTTCATCTCTAGCTTCCTTTCTGGTCGTTCTATAGCAGATGTTGTAGACGGCTATCGTTCTTCTCCTAGATCTATTAACAGTGGTGTTCCTCAGGGCTCTGTCCTATCACCAACTCTCTTCCTTTTATTCATCAATGACCTTCTAAGCTGTACATCTAACCCTATCCATTCATACGCTGATGACTCCACCCTTCATCTTTCCCTTTCGATTCCCACAACGTCCATCTCAGCAGTTACTTCAACAGGCAAGGGATGAGGCTATGGCACACCTAATGTCTGACTTGGCTTGTATATCTGACTGGGGTAAAAATAATCTGGTTGTTTTTAATGCATCAAAGACTCAGTTTTTGCACTTATCAACCCGACAAAATCTTTCACAGGTATACGCACTTGTGTTTAATAATACTCAACTTAATCCTGCACCATCCTTGAACATACTTGGGGTTTCATTTGCTCGGGACTTGTCTTGGAAAGATCATATTACAACTCTTGTAAAATCTGCTTCCAAAAGATTGGGTGTGCTAAGCCGACTCCGTTCCTTCTTTACCCCTGCACAATTGTTGACTCTATACAGGGGTTTTATCCGCCCCTGTGTGGAGTACAACTCTCATGTGTGGGGAGGGTCCCCACATACAGCTCTTCTCAATAGGGTGGAGTCAAAGGCTTTTCGTCTCATCAACTCTCCCCCTCTTACTGACTCCCTTCAACCTCTGTCTCTTCGCCGCAATGTTGCATCTTTATCTCTTTTCTATCGCTACTTTAATGGTCACTGTTCCTCTGAACTGTCTGCATGCATTCCTCCACTTCTACGACGGGCGCGCAGCACCCGTCTAGCAGCAAACTCTCACCCCTTTTCTGTCCAACTCTCTAATGCAAGAGTTAACCGTTACTCCCAGTCCTTCATTTATGCAACAGGTCAACTCTGGAACTGTCTCCCTCTGTCTGTATTTCCTGCTTCCTATGATCTCCAGTCTTTCAAACGCAGTGTGTCAAGGCATCTCGAAATGAATGGATCTTGAATTTGTCTTTCTCTTGTATTTTGTTTTTTTCTTGGAAGGAACAGTTTTGCGGGCTCATTGCCTTTGGTTCCTTCTTCCCCACAAAAAAAAAAAAAAAATTATCACCAAACTTAATTCAGTTCCCACGATTCAGATTTACGACGATGTGGCTGAGCCGGAATTATTTGGACGATTTCTTAGCAAGTGATTATGATAATGGCACTATTTGATACCACAAGCAAACTGTTCCTTACACTGAAACGCACCCACTTCTATGTAATACATTACTTTATATAAAGAAATATTGTTAGCGCCGGTCTTGATATAGTTATTTAGGTACTGTTAGCTAACTATTAAATATTTCCCAATAATGAGGCAAAATCTGTTATACTGTAAGTAGGTATGTATACTACCAATCATGCCGCACTAAAGACCACTTAACACCAGACCAGCCATACACATCCAACTGGGCCCGGGTGAACATAAGCTACCTTGTTATGTGCTCCTTATTGCCTATTTGCCCATTCAGGGATTCGTTTCCTAACGTAATGGTCCAATTATCTGGGTCCAGCGCTGGCACAATGGGCGGTATTCTCGTGTGGTGATTCTTAGTGATTTATTGTTTGAACATGGCCGGCTGGTTATTCTTATGTACGTTATTTATACAGAGTATGGAGATACTGGAAGGATTTGTGAAACACCGAATAGGACAGCTGGGTGAAATAAGCAAAATAAATAGTCTACGAAAAGGTACTAAGGATTTTTCTTAACCGAAGAGAATATAGGCCAATGACTGAATATGATTTTCTAGTAAATACTAGGTTTATGTTTTTGTGTATCATATGTGTGTGTGTGTGTGTGTGTGTGTGTGTGTGTGTGTGTGTGTGTGTGTGTGAGAGAGAGAGATGTATGGCAAAATCATATCAAAGTATTTCTCTTAAATCTTCCAGCCTACTTAAAATTCTTCTCTAGATAATAAGAATAAATAATAAAATGCTTCCTAGAGCTTCACTTGGCCTCCAGCCTCATCGATCCAAGTGTCCCTGCCTTGTTTGTACCCGTCAGTCCCTAGGCATTCCTTCAGCTTCTGTTTCGTATTCTGTACGCATCCCGATCTCTTGTTTTTCTTTTTTCTTTTTTTCTGTAGGCAGGAAGAGTAAGAATTTAACAATAATAGTAATAATGATGATAGTATAACAACAACAACAACAACAACAACAACAACAATAATAATAATAATAATAATAATAACAATAATAATTAGAACACAGTCAAATCGTTCAAGGACTATTTTGATAAAGAAAGTCTTCCCACAGTCATTGCCTACTAGACGCCGAGCTATAAAGGTACCTTGGGGTCACGGTCACTGATCTTTTGCATGTCACCTTAGCTCATCACATTCCGTCAATTTTGGCGATTGTAGCTTAAATCCTTCATGGAAGATAAGGTGACATCAAGAAAATACGTAAAAATGAAAATTTTTGATCCCAAGATAGGTCAAGGTCACTGATCATGTGCATGACATCTTAGGTCATCCTAATCTATAAGTCCACCAAGTTTGATGGTTACAGCTTTAATCTTTCATAGAAAAATAAGCGACATCTGAAATATCAGGAAACGTTCCAATTTTTTTACCTCTGGTAAGGTCAAGGTTACTGATCTTGAGGATGTCACCTTAGGTCATGAGAGTCTATATTTCCACCAAGTTTGGTGGCTCTTGCTTTAATCCTTCATGGAAAATTAGATGATATTTGGACTCCTCTGAATAGTGCCAATTTTTTTACCCATGGCGATCTCAGAGAATAATAAACCGACAGGATTCACACTCCCTTCCGGCCTGCGTCCGCCTTAAGCCTATTTTGTTGCAAAATTTCAGCTTCCTGGCTTAAACGGTTTTTGAGCTAGCGTGGCTGACTCACTTTTCTTTGTTTTTGACAATATCTGGAGATCCGGTTGGCGGGCTGCCACTGAATATGGACAATAGAGGCGGACAGCTGTCCTACTGAGCTGACCAAGTTTCAACGCTCCAGGCCAAATTGCTCTTGAAATACAGCACGTAGAAAATAAATGATAATAGTAGTATATATATATATATATATATATATATATATATATATATATATATATATATATATATATATATATATATGGCATGAAAATGAAAAGTCAAGAGTATGGGCAGTGGAGATGGGACTGCTGAGGAACGAAATAATGTGATTCGTGAAAGGTGTGGAGTAAGGAAGTCGGTGGACACCAGAATCGAAGAGGGTGTACTGAGATGGTATGGTCATATGGAGAGAATGGATATCAATAGAGTGGTGAAAAAGTTATATCCAAGCGAACCTGAAGGAGGGAGGAGGCGAGGTAGTCCAAGGAGATGGTGGAAAGATATGGTGGATGAGTGTGTGAGGAAGAGACGTTTGGAAGTCGGTGAGGCTAGGGAACTGATAAGAGATCGAGCTGGCTGGATGAATGTTGTCCGAAGTGCATGATCAGGGATTTTGGCACCCCTTTTTAACGTGACAGCGTCCAGAGTGACTCAGTCGGATATGTGTATGTGAAGCTACAGAATGTGATGAATGTTTTTGGCGTATCCGATAGAGCCAGGATTCCGAGGGCTTCAATGATGAGTGAATGGAAGCGTGGCCCATTGGATTGGGCAAGTTTGGGCTGTCTGGACATTGCTACTCCTTACCCTGCCCTTGGGTGGGAAAGGAGATCCGGATGATGATGAATGATAATGATATATACATCACTATGTATCTATCTATATATATATCTAACTATCTATCTATCTCACAATCTATCTATATATATATATATATAAATATATATATATATATATATATATATATATATTTGTAATATTGGGCAGAATAGTGGTAGGTGGGGAAGCTCACCATCCACTCACTCGATGTAGTGCTGCTGTCGGGTGTCTGCCCTTTCCTCTCCATCCTTCTTTCCTTCCATTATCTTCTGTCTTCCTTTCCTTCATTCTTTCCTTGTCCTGCTTACGGGTGACTTTACACTCCCTCATCTGTCTTTCTTTCCTTCATTCTTTCCACTTCCTTCAGCCTGTGGGTGACTCTACAATGAGTGACAAGCCAAATGGTTTCCTGTGCACCAGGAAACCATTTACTACGGTGGGTGGTAACCATATAACCAAATTTTGGCTCCTTGTGGTTTAGTGGGTAATTATTGCGCTCCAATCGGATTGAGCCGGTGAAGGTTTATATTCAAGGGGTGGTTGGGGTTGATTGCTCATGCAATGCCACTCAGGGATGAATGAGGCTGGCCACTCTCATCTTAAATGTCGGGACCATCCGCCTAGCTCCGGGCTCCTACGCTCCTCATGGGGCAATGTAGGTTTGGATGATGGATGGATGGATGAATACTAGGCAGAAAATATTCTGTAAAATTAATACGATTTATTCTTTTGGAGAGAAAGGTCTGATAAATGCTGGCAGGATAAATCTGGTTAGAGCAGCAGATTGTAGAGGTTGAAACATGTTTAGACGTAGCAGCTCCGAGTCAGTCTGCTTGTACTGTAGATGGCACAGTGTTAACAGTTTGTGTGCGTTGCTCCTTTCCTAGGTATTATTTCTTTTATTTTACAGCCATGTAAACATATCACGAGGAAAAAGATAAAGAAATTTCTAACCCAACATTTTAGGCTACCTGATCTTCCAATGAACCACATTTGCTGTCATAAGGACGTCTGCTTGTTCGTAACTTGGATTTATCTGAGAAGCTGGTTGATATAGATTTAGAACTGAAAAAGGGTTGGAATCTACTGCATCGTGATACTATTTTTTTTTTTTTCCCCACAGCCGCCATGGTGATTTTCAAAATGCTTCTCTGAAGAGGATGGACCTGTGTTTTGCAAAGATGTTGATTCAATCATGGGGGCTCTTGGTCATGAACACAATGTGGAGGAGTGGTGTTTTTTCTTTGAATCATCACAAGTCAGTTTGAAAGCGGTCCTTCATAACGCAGATATATTTCCTTCCGTACCTATTGCATGTGCTGCAAACATGAAAAAGTAGTATGAGAACATGAACATGCATTTAGAAAAAGCTCAGCATCAGAAATATGAGTGAAATATCTGTGGAGATCTGAAGATCATTGCACTTTTGCTAGCGTTGCTGCTAGGTTACATAAAGTGCTTTTTTTTATGAGAAAAACAGTAAGGACAGACAAAAATACAGCATTCAGAAGGATTGGCCAAAACACACCTAACTTGTTCCAGGCAAGAAAAATGCTGTGAACAGTCCACTTGTTGACCCTGAGAAAGTGTACCTCCACCTTTGCACATCAAACTTGGACTTACGAAATACTTTGTAGAAGCGATGGATAAAATGCAAACTGGATTCACTTACTTGAGAAGTAAGTTTTCCAAGATCAGTGATGCCAAGACTAAAGAAGGAATTTTCTAGGCTCTTAGATCAAAGACTTGTTAAGAGATGAGAGGTTTGGAGGAGAGTTGAATGAAGCTGAGAAAGCAACGTGGCAGTTTCAGAAGTGTCTGCATAATCTTTTTCGGAGATCACAAGGCCGAAAACTATCTATATTATACTGATCCGATTTATGTGTGTTTGTTGGTTAGCTTGTTACCGTAACAAAACAAAAACGGCGCAGCGTAACGCAAATTTTGTTAGAATAAGGTACCATTAAACTGCTCAACTTGAAGAATAAAACAGTTTCCAGTCCAATCGGGCCACCAGTTCCCGAGTTATGATTCATTTCTGGCCTTTTGACATCGAGCAGAGGCTGTCTACGGCGGCCTTCAAGCAGATTCTGAAACAGAGAGTTGCCTTCTTAAGTCTTACCAAGCAATGGGGCGCAATATGTTATCAAAGATCCTTTTTTTTTTTTTTTGTCTCTCTTGGATTTTTTTTTTTTTTCTTCAGACAACCTGGGTGCGGTGAACGATGAACACAGGCAGCGTTTTCACCACGACATTTTGAAAATGGAAAGCGCGTTGCCATGGCAACTGAACGCCCAGTATGGTGGCTGACTACTGTTGGACTCTTAAGAGAGACTTTCTTAAGGCAAAGTACAACAGAAAATTTTACAAAGTTATTTTGAAAGCTACAAGGTTTTAGTAAATGTGTGTGTGTGTGTGTGTGTGTGTGTGTGTGTGTGTGTGTGTGTGTGTGTGTGTGTGTGTGTTTAATTAAACTGAATTTCATTCAAAACCTTTACCTAACAGAGACATTTTACAAACATATTTGCATTCAACAACAGCAATACATTAGAATCAGGTATCTTCATCCTTGGGACGTTTTTTTCCCCAGTGTAAGTAGAATTAATTGTCTATCTGTCTATCTATAGCCAGACGCCATAACCCCGTAAGGGGTGGCCGTTTGGCCTTAAGGTAGTTGTTTTACGGGAGAGGCACTACCCTTCCGCCAACTCACCTGTTGACAAGTAGAAAACACGTATGGGTTGGTTATATGGTTACCACTCAGCGTCATAAATGGTTACCTGGCTTACAGAAACCATTAGGCTTGTCATTCAACGAATAGCCACCTGAAAAGGAAAGAAGCGTAATCAAATGTTACAGGAAAGATGGGAGAAATAGGAAGAGGGGAGGGCGGTCACAGAAAAGGAATAATAAAGGTGAAGGATAAAGTAGGCAGCACTACATCAAGTGAGTGGATGATGGTCCCCACCACCTACCACTAATTAAATGTAATAATACAACAACAGTAACCACTACTACTTCTACCACTACTAGAGTACATCTTCTGCTTCAACCTCTTCAATACGATAGCATGTAATTAATTTTAGCTACTCAGGGTACCACGAGACTATTCAAGGTAGGAAGAATTATTTGTTGTTAAAGGAGTTACTAAAGGCCGTATATAAACCTTCCAATTAAAAAACTTTCTCCTCAGCTAGAAAGGATTGTCTGGAGAAAACAGTAATGATTACAAAGATGTTAAATGGATTTTTCTCAGGTCGCTGTTGTCGTCTTGAGGTAGCAATGGAAAAAAAGATCTAGAAACTTATTCTAACCTCGCCTCCAGCTCCATCCTTCAGTATGTCTAGACCCATTTTTATGTATATAGTCCCTCCTAAGACCCTTATTCTCGTCGGGTAAGGAGGCTCTCTAGTTCTGTACCTCTTCCTTAACGATTCCTCTTCCAAATAACCAATAAATATCCTCAGTTTTGCTTCTTATATCGTTTTAATGTCGACACAGAAAAAGTGAATAACACGCAAGAATATAGTAACGGAGCAGAATCAGAAATAAATAGGCAAGGAAGAAATGTTAGTCAGCCACGAGAATGCCACGCTAGGTTTTTTCATCATCAAGCTGGTCTTTCATCGGCATGCCTGCTGCCTTGTTTTCAGCCGTATAAAAAACTGTATGTAAACGGTAGAAGTAAAATTAAATATGTTTTCTGCCTTTACTTCTTTACTGTAATGACCTTTTTTTTTTTTTAACGTAAAGTTCAGGGAGTTTCCCGGTTTTTCTTCCACAGTTCCAGAGTCGTTCCTTCAACCTCAATCGCTCCCTCTGTCAACATGGTGGGTCCCTTGTTTCCACCTCGCTCTATCATCTCCTCCTCGTCCTCCCTCCCTCCTGCATGCATAACCAACACCGCACTGGATCCTTGGAAGGCCTTTAATACCGTCCGAATCTGCGTCTTATGAATAGTGTCTAACGTGCATTTTTCCCTTATTAGCTTAGGTGTATTAACTTCATTTTTATCCAATATGATGTAAGCTGCAAGTTCTCGAGAATTTCGGTATTTGTCCTTTGTAGTTAGTCTCATGGAAATTATCCAATGTGTAATCTTTACAGTTTTCCCTTATTGTTTCCTCAACATAATGTCCTATGAATATTATCTGAGCTGTGATTTGTTCATTTTTCCTTACCTTTCCCTTTCACCCCATCAATAACATTTTTAAAAATGTATTCTTGCTGCCTCCAGACGATTTTACGCACATCAGGAGAGAGTTTTAGAACTAGAGTGAGTATAATAAAGGTAAGATAGTTACATTGTTTAAAAGCGTCAAGAATATTCCTTACCTAATCTCTTCTTTTTCCTGAGTTTTCTTCAATAAAAACGAAATTCTTGGAAGAGATTAAGATTTAGGACAATGTTGCTTTTTATCATGAAGAATAGTTTTATTATTTTTTTATTTAAATGAGGAAAACAAACACCTCGGCCTCGACCGTTGGGAAAGCTCCCTAACACCTTTTCCAAAGCCATTTATTTTGCTTATTACACCTTACGCTCCTATTCTGCGATATGGACGTCCTTCTAACATTGCCATATTCTACTTGAATAATGAAGAAAAGGGTACTGACCAGCTACATCCAAAAATACCTAGGGAAGATGTGTAGGGAGCCTCCCTTCCCGACGAGAATACGGAGCCTATTAAAAAAAAAAAAAAAAGTGTGACAGGTGTGGGTGTGTGACTGGAGCTTAGTGAGGGCAGACAGACACAGGAACTTAGGTCGAGAAACTCCTTCATGAGGAATTCACAATTAATGGGAGATTATAGTAGGTACACCACAACTGAATACGTCCCACTCCCTGTGCGTCCTCTCGCCTTCTGCCTGTCATGATGAAAGCTGACACACCTGATATTTTTTTCTTTATTTTGGTTCGTCAAAAAAAAATAAAAATCAGCTATGTCAGCTTTTAACATGCCGTGGTGGAGTGGCATCAGTGCCTGACTTCTATCTAGGAGGTCAGGAGATTAAAAAAAAAAAAAAAAAATTAACACACGCGTGTAATGTGTGTCTATCCATCATATAAAGAAGCTCGTGTTGTGTCTGGGATAGATTAGAACTGCTGTTACTTGCCGAGTCGCGTGGGGCCGAGAAATAATCCTAATGTGTTGTGACTGATGTATATCCTCCCATAACGGATTTACCTGTTTTGACCAAAAAAAAAAAAAAAAAAAAAAAAAAAAAAACAGGTTTCTCAGCTTTTATCACGCCGTGGTGGAGTGGCATCAGTGCCTGACTTCTATCTAAGAGGTGTAGGGTTCGATACCGGGCCAGAATTGTATTAAAAAAAAAATTGTCCATTCGCGTGTAATGTATCTCTCCAATATATATATATATATATATATATATATATATATATATATATATATATATAGAGAGAGAGAGAGAGAGAGAGAGAGAGAGTGAGTCTAGTACATTTTCAAATTTGAGATTGTTTTTTGAGCTTCATTTTTTTTTCTGTTTATTGTCACCTGTTTTTACAAGGCAAAATGTATGTACATTATACATCGCCAGCAAAGAAGATGGATCGCCTCCAACGAAACAGTAATACAGCGAGAAGACCTGTAGCTCATGCATTCCACAGGTGGCTGCCAACATCACCCTCTGAGGCTGACACCAGATAAAAGTGTGCGGCCAAAGTTCAAACTCAGACATTCAAACTATTCTATGCCTATCTCCCTACGCACACACACACACACACACACACACACACACACACACACACACAATATATATATATATATATATATATATATATATATATATATATATATATATATATATATCCCATTGGAGC
The DNA here is from genome assembly GCF_032717465.1 of Coenobita brevimanus. NCBI lineage: Eukaryota > Metazoa > Arthropoda > Malacostraca > Decapoda > Coenobitidae > Coenobita > Coenobita brevimanus. The sequence continues at coordinate 6,627,490 of NC_137055.1, forward strand.
CCGGTGTCCGGAATATTGGACAGAACTGGGATTCTTCACGTCTTTATAAAGTAGGGAACCCCCGGGTAGGGACCTATGAGCTTCGCGACTATGGGCCGATTGGCGGGGGGCGGTACGCTTAGTACCCACCCAGTGCCATGTCTCGCCCAAGCACCCCTGGGATCCAATGGGATATATATATATATATATATATATATATATATATAGCGCGCGGCCATCGAACACAGCGGCCGCCGAACAAACCAGAACATTAAAATATTACCCAACCGTTCGGTAGCTAGGCACATCAGCGGCTACAACCTTGGATCGTATTTTCGACGAGTTGGGTGTTTTTCTAGCACGTCTTTCGTTGTAGTTTATGTCAGCACGTGGCACATCAGTACTCTCCTTTATATTATTCTTCCAGACAATTTCCATATTACAGTGACAACGGAAACGGGCTTATTAATATGTAGTAAGGCAAATACAGGATGGTCCATATTATAACACTCCACTTCCACTCCGACGGGTTAGTTCTCGTGTGTTGCGGGGACGGCTTAATCGGTGTTGCCAGTATGTACCCTGCATAATTTATTCATTTTCTACCCCAAATTTCACACCCACGCCCACACGAGCCGATTGAGCCATCCCCGCTACTCATAAGATTGTGCCACGTCAGAGCCTAGTGCAGTGCTGTTTGCGGGACACCCTATACCTGTATAGCGATGATAAGCTAGGCAGCCTAGTAAGCTGACGAGAATACCGGACCTTGACTCTTTTTTTTTTTTTTTTTTTTTTTTTTCCAAGGGCCATACTGTTTTTTTTTTTTTTCTTTTTTCAGCTCAAGTTACGAACAAGACTGCTTCTACTGGCATCTTAATTCGCACAGGAACGGAACGCTGTACAGCTAAACTCTAGTGACTAATTACATCAATAATACAAAATAGTTATTCATCATTATATTGAAATACAGTGGAGGCTCATTTACCAAAAAATAGTCAAGATTCTGTATAAATACGTCCCTAGTCTCCTAATGCCATAATAAAGTCCTGCCGAAACTCACAGTGAATGTGTAAAATCCGTGAGAAATATGAACCTGATACCAGTAACCATCTGACAGTGGCTGAAGTTTGAGTTGTGCTATTTTCTTTCTTTTGTTCTTTCTTTCTTTTGTTCGTTCGTTTGTTCGTTCATTTTTTCATTCATTCATTCTTTCTTTCTCTCTTTCTTTTTAATACTGGCCCCACACGATTTTATTCAACCTAAGAATGGCATTTCTTTTCTTAGTATTAAAAAGCAGCAACCTCTATCACAGTGATACAGCCAAGTGATACAGCGATACAGCCAAGTGGTACTGTGATACAGCCAAGCGATTTTACAGAGATTGGAAGTGATTTTACTGAGAAGTGATTATACTGAGACTGCAAGGGACATCTGTTATGTGGGTTAAAGTATGCACTCTTGCCCTAACAACAACAGAAATCATTGCTATCCGCCAGCCGATTTTATTCAGCTGAAGAGTGGAGTCCTATAGTGCGAAGATTAAATAATACGACACGTTACAGCATCAGTCCTACCCACAGATGGAACCTCCCATTGAGCCATCGAAACACCGTTTCGGTACTCTCTGTTTTCCATAATTCGACTTCCTTAACTTAGCAAAGATTATCGTCATTTGGTAACTAAGCTTAATGCCCGCAGTTCAGTGTGGAAATACTGTGGATTTGCTTCCTTTCCACAACACTTTGTGAGTAATACAGTTTGATCTCTTGCTATATCTCAGTGAAGAATAATACTATACTACTGCTCATTATTAATCTACAGCACCTGTTTGTGAGTAGCACAATATTTTAGTGGTAATCTCATGGTATATCTCAATGAAGGAATAAGATAATACTACGGCTCTGCGTCATTCCATAGCACTTCTTCGTGACTAGCACCATATTCTAGTATTATGCTCTTGTTAAACCTCAGCATTCGGGAGCGATGAGATGGCAGTTTGAGGCCAAGATACAATAGGCAAAGTATACCACAAGCTCACGTGAACAAAAAATGGGTCACGCTTAAAAAAAAAAAAAAAAAGTCGTATTTTTAGAGGCCGTGTTTGTGGCGGGGAATTACCTGGGGCAACACAGAACTCAAATTCATTCCGCGAAGCACCGAGGGGAGAAGGAAAAGGATAACAGTGTGATTGGACAGGCGAATGTAGGAGCACCATTGTGGAGCTGCTGCACCAGAACAATACCTGTTGCCGCTAACCCTCTTGTTAAAGGTACTACGCCACAATGCACCACCACCACGATGCCGCTACAAGCCAGGCAGGTAAAGGGAGAACTTAAGAAGAGAGGATAACTACAGTAGGACAGTCGGCCCATGCTAGGCAGCTCCTGAAATAGAACTGAACTACTAGAATGAGATAAAGGTAGCAAAGAAGGCTCTCCCCCTCCCTCCAAAACACATTGGCTGATACCAGGCAGGAAAAAGTCAGAAGGAACACCACGCAATACAGAAAAGCTGGCGTGGACATTTCATACCAAAGCGCGAAAGGAGAAAAAGAGACTATCATAGTGTAACCTGACAAGGAAAAAGGATGAATTAGTATTGGTTATAAGAAGATTTTTTTTTATACCCACCCCTTATTTGTCATAAGCTTATCTACCCTATGCTTGAATTCACAGCGGAAGGGGAAGCAACTATATTACCTGGTAGCTTCTTCCATTCGTCTGCTACTCTATTGTCGAACCAGTTTCTACCTATTTCCTTACTAATACGGAATTTCTATAGTTTGAAATCATTACCCTAGTTCTATCCTGTATGCTCACTTTAAGTACCTTGATAATATCTCCCTTACTTATTCCCTTCATCCACTTACCACTTAATTTGTCTCTCCTTACCTTGCACCTTTCTAGTGAGTGCAGATTTAGTCTTTTTAGTTTGTCGTCATATGAAAGGTCCGAACATCATTTTTGTCATTCTACTTTGTACCATTTTTCTAGGAATTTACCAGTACATCCATTCTATAACACGGTCACCAAAACTGCACGGTGTAGTCTAACTGTGGCCTTACTAATGCTAGATAAAGTTGCAGTATTAATTTAGATGTCCTATTGCTCACGCTTCACGAAATAAACACTAGAATCCTATTTGTTTTATTTCTCTCAGTCATACACTGTTGCCATGGTCTGAGGTCTTTAATAACCATAACTCCCAAGTCTCTCTCTCATTCCGATTTACTAATTTCTACGATATATAAGTTGTATTTAGTATCTCCAGTGGTTTTTCCCACTTTAAGTACTTTGCATTTGTACCCGTCTTCGACCCGGATGGGCTTCAGGTCGGTTATTGTTTTTCGTCGTTTTCTCTTTGTCTTTCTGTTTGTAAACAACTTTTAGCGACAACTACCGGTGCGATTTTGACTAAAATACCAGAGATGACGGGCTATGACCTTCTGATCACCTCATTAAATTTTAGGTCAAACTGGTCCAAGACGCGGGCTATAGGCACAAAAAATTTCAAAAAAATGAATAGTTTTTTCGCCATAACTCCTTTCGTCATACCGACATGAAACCAAAACCTAAAGATGCATCTTTCAAATCTGCATCCTATAACATGCCTCATTACATCAGGGGGTCGCCCCTCAGATAGCGGTAGGGGGGTCAATGTCAGGTAGGTCGGGCCTAAAATTTCAAATGGGCATAAAATCGTCAATTTCACCCGATTTACTCCAGATTTGATATGTGACACCGTTCACTAGATATCCTGTTGTGTTTATACATCACCATTAAAATGACTGCAGGGGACGGGTCTCCTATGCCTTGGCACCGCTTCTTGTCCAACATTTAATTACATTTGCCAATTTTTAGACCATTTGGACAATATATCGCGGTCCTTTTGTAATTTAAGGCAATCGTCAGTCGAGTTAATGGTACTTCCTATTTTTGTGTCAACAGCAAATTTGCTAATACTGATAGTGATTCCTAAGTCCACCAACTGTTATTCTTTGACTTTCCTTCTGTTTTTCTCACTATTTCCTTCCCTCCTCCCCTCCTTGTTTCCCTCCTCTTCCTAAAAAAAAAAAAAAAAAAAAAAAAAACTCAAGCCTCGGTTTCTTATCAAGGCCTTCATTGCACCAGCTACTTTTCTTCCTTGTGTCACTCTAATTTCAACTTCTTTTGCACATTTTCCTCTCCTTTCTATCACTGTACCCAGGTATTTGAACTCTCTCATCGATTCCAGTCTCTCTCCATTCATTATTACATTGCACTGGGAGTAACTTACTCTCTCAATAACCATCACATGCTCTTTTCTACATTTACTCTCAAGGCACGACGCTTACACACATCAGCAAAGCTCTGCACTAGCCTACCAAGTTCTTGTCAGGTACTTGCAAGCAGTACTACATTATCAGCATACAAAAAATTTGAGATGTTCCATCCATCCCCATCCATTACCAACGCCATCCCTCTCTACATTACTTGTGTTTTTACTTCTCTCATCACCCCATCCATATACAGTATATACTGAACAACCATGGGGACATCACACAACCTTGTCGCACTCCCACACCGATCGTGAACCATTCACTTAGATGCCCATTAACCCTTACGCATGCTTCACTACCATCATAAAAACTCTTGACGGCACCTAGCAGCTTACCCTCTACACCGTACATGCGCAAAACTTTCCACAATCCTTCTCTGTCCACTTTGTCATATGCTTTTTTTCCAGATCCATGAATGCCATAAACACCTTACGGTCCTTCTCACAAGCCTTCTCTACTACCTGTCTGACTGCAAATATTTGATCCACACATCCTCTGCCACTCCTAAAGCCACCCTGTTCATCATTCACTCGGACTTCCGATATCTCTCTTACTTTCTTTAAAATAATTCTTCCATATACCTTCCCTACCATACTCAAGAAACGTATATCACGATAATTCTTACACTCACTTCGCTCACCTTTATTTTTGTACAGGGGTACAAACACAGCCTTTTTCCACTCGGCAGGCACAGTTTCACTCATCCATGCCTTCTTACATACCTACAACAAACACCTCATTCCACTCTCTCCACTACATTTAAGCATCTCTGCATACACCTCATCAACCCCAGCTGCTTTCCCATTTTTCAGCCGCTTCACAACACTCTTCACCTGTGCGAGTGTCACGTCTCCTAGTACTGCATTCCTTTTCTGCACACCTCCAAAACCAATCATGTTTACAGCCGCTCTGCTCTCTCTATTCCCATTCATCAGGCTTTCGAAATAGTCCTTTCATCTGTTCCTTACTTCATCCCCATGGGTTAAAAATCTACCACCTACATCCTTCACACCATCACATTGTACATCAGCGGCTACAACCGCACCTCTTTCCAGAATAACTTCCTATTTTCAGAGTAATTCACTTTCATTTTCTTCCTAGATCCTCATTTACCTGCTTCTTTTTCCTTTTCACTAGTCTCTTTGCATGCTTCTTGCTCTCAACAGATTCAGTTCTTATATCAACTGAACCCCTGTCCTGAAACCACTTAAGCCACTTCTTCCTCTTTTCCTCCACTGCTTTCTTTACCTCCTCATCCCACCATGCTGTACTTTTCTTCTTTGTTTTTACTCTTGCCACACCACACATCCTTTAGCATCCCTAACTAAGCAATCGCATTCCACAGGCTGTCCAGATCCATTTCATTCCATTTCACTAATTCTAACTCCTCCTTTACTTTGGCCCTGTAATTATCTGCCATTTCATTGATCCTCAGCTTCTCAACTTTCAGTCTTTCTCCCTGACTGCTCCTTTCTCTCCTGATCCACCTCACTCCTCTCAAGTTGATCTTGCATGCCACAGTCATATAATCTGACAGACCTCCACATCTTCGTCTCACGGCCCTCGTATCAGGAACCATTCCCATCATCGATCTCTCTACGAGCACGTAATTAATCAGGCTTCTTTCAACACGATCCCCGTTTCCTCTATACCATGTATATTTGTGCATCTCTCTGTTTGAAATACGAGTTACAAATGCACAACCTCCTCTCCTGACACATATCCTTTAGTTGCTTCCTATTATCATTTTCTCCTGGTACTCCATAACAACCCATTATGTCATCCTCAGGACCAGTGCCTACTCTTCCATTCATATCCCCCATTACGATCAATCAACAGCTCCTGGGCATTTCTCCCACTACGTCACCCAGCTCATCCCAAAACCTGTTTTTCTCCCTCTCACTCCTGTCCTCACGAGGTGCATATGCTACAATGACTGCCACTTTCACCTTCTCAAACTTGAACTTGACATACATACACCTTGAGCTGACACACTTGTAGTCTCTCATTCCACTCTACTACACCTCATCCGTCTATAGAGCAACTCATTCCTTGCATCTTCCTCGCCCATTCATTCCCAATCTTACACATTTCACACCCTCCCACTCCTCCACTTCACACCCTTTCATCTTCATTTCACTCAATGCCATCACGACATATCTCGCACTCTTGAACACATTCACCACTTCCACTCTCTTGCTTTCCTCATTCACACCTCTCACATTCCACATGGCCACGTGAATCTGCCCGTTTGGTTGGGGCCCTGGGCAGGTACTGGGCCCTCCGAGGCTCTTTGAAACGACTGCCATGATTAAGTGATTTTGGATAGGGGAATCTGGGGGACACTTAATCCTGCCAGAAACCCAAATTATATGGTTACCACCCAGCATTGTAAATGGTTTCCTGGGTACAGGAAACCACTTGGCTTGTTACTCAGTGTAGAGATCATAGGTCACTCAGTGTAGAGATATTATGGCATCTCTACACTGAGTGAGTGGATGATGGGCCCCCACACCTATATATATATATATATATATATATATATATATATATATATATATATATATATATATATATATATATATATATATATATATATATATATATTTTACTGTTTGTAGTTGGTAGTAAATATTAAGGTGTTTCTTTAGTCTAGGGATACGGAACTACAATACCGCAAAAGCAGTTCATTCCAATCATTTGTACTTATTTCCCAGGTATGAAAGATTTCCTTACGGATCTAAATAGTTTTACCAGTTAAGTAAACCCAAGATAATATCTAAGCTTTATTTTACAAAAATATTACATTACTTTACATATTACACAAAACCAACCCATTAAATATCCCCAAAGGTTATACAGAACAAAAGGGAAACAAATCAAAGTTTCACACCACTGGATGAAGTTAACCTGTCTACATGATCAGTGTTCACATCATATACATATCTGTATGGTGGTCCAGACGGAATCTCTCACGAGGTAAGCAGCACAGAATCAGTCCCAGTCTCTACATACACGATACACAATACACGTGTTACTTCAGAGGTAATCACAACTTGAGAAGTAGAGAGTAGAGTAAGGGCAGTGAGCTGATCAGTCCAGACATCACTGATCAACTGCCCTCGGCTTTGTTTGTAATGACCATCGCCTCCAACATGGGGCATTAGGCCAACCAGGGTAAATGAACACAATGTAGCCACTCCCTCACTGTGCACCACCGACGATCTAAGGGGCCATAAGAGGTGGGAGCATGTGATAAAATGCTCTAAGGTCGGCTAGATTCACCTCCTCCACCCTGCCAATCAGCGCAGGTCTTATGTCTCACCCCGGTTGGCCAGCTCGGAACAGATTGTAAAGAGGTGGTATATGTCGTTGATCCGAGCTGGTACGACCGGGTCTGAGCGCTGAGAGCCAGGAGGGTGTCTATAGGAGCTGGTCCTTCAGGTCGATGATGGGAGGGCGAGATGGGGTGCCTTCCTCTGTCTAAGGAGGAGGACTCACCAACTTCCTCCTCGGTCGAGGAGCCAGTCGACGCTTCACTCGACCACGGAGGCGGTGTCAGTTAAGTCCCGCTCCCCCTCAGACATTGCTGGCGGATAGTGGACCTCCGCCGTGGTTACGGTAGTTGTAACATTGGTCGGGTCCAGGGCTGGGTCGGTATCCTTAGAGGCAGTTCGTCGGTTGAAGGGGCCTCCAGCCTAAGCCTCTTCCTCGGCGTTTGACGAGGAGCAGCAGATCGTGGCTGTGATCATCGAGCCTGACGCTCCAGTCAGCAAGGGACAGAGTGTATATCACGGGCAAAATACTCGGGGATGATAAGTCTAGGCAGCCCATTCTCCTCAATGATCTTCAGGAGGAGAATGCGCAAAGCCCTCTTTTCATCCCCACAAAAAGCCTTCGCCATCGCGATACACATCTCCACGACGAGGTTCATCTGTCCGGAACTCCCAGGATCCCTGGCTTGATGTCCCCAGGCCTTGAGGCGCCGCCGTGCATGGGCAGAACCCTGCACGGCTACACCACCCGGCCCAGCAACATCCCGAGCCTCACGACCCTTGGGGGTTCCAAACAGATTGAACTCCACCGATTCTCCATCACCTAGGGAGCGTTGGAGGTGCCGTGGGTTTGGTTTAACTATTGCCTGGCGGTGCACAAAAACATCAACACAAGAATCCTGGCGCTTGATGAATCCGTACCCCGCCAGTACGCTAAACCAAACCACGGTCCCCCGGATCTTCTGAGCTACAGGCGACTGTGGCTGGTTGGATGTCCCCTTCAACGGGTTGCAGGCAATGTTGGCACATCCATCTTCCATGGCTGCTCTCTGATCTCTCCCTCCTCCTCCCTCGGCAGGTTTCCCGCCAAATTTATATCCCAAGCTGTAGCTTCATTGACGTAGTAATGAAGCCTTGGATCAATCCAGAAAACCAGATTTGAAGCACTCCGAAAAGTTGATCAGGCTTCTTCTGAACTGTTTCAACCAACTGTGAGGCATCTGAATTATTCCATAAGAGTAAAACCAAATAAATAGCATGGAGGACAGCAACAGCCGTTACAATATATATATATATATATATATATATATATATATATATATATATATATATATATATATATATATATATATATATATATGTTACACACACAGTAAGAGAGAGAGAGAGAGAGAGAGAGAGAGAGATGGGGGTAAGGAAGGGGCAGAGATATTGATGGATGGAGGTCAGGTGTATCAACCCTTATCGGGACTTCTGCACCAGTCATTGTTGTGAAGGGTATCGAAGCTTGGGGTGCCAATATTTTTTTGGGTGGGTGTACATTAATTTGCAAGTACTGTAGTTAATTATTCTTGCTAACTAGTATGCTCTTATTATTAGTATAGTATAAGGTCATATAATTCTTTTACTAATAATTTATAATGTCAATATTATTTTAGCATTTAAGTTGTTCTCTATTAAACTCTACGTCTATAACATGTCGGGATCCATCTTACTTACCCGGGGGCAGACAATGTAAGCAAGCGGATGTCAGACAATGGTAGAATGTCATGAACTAGCAATGGCCGGCTACCTTCTAACCAAATCAGCTGAGGAGGCTGTTCTACTGTATGTGTACACAGTGTAGTCATGACTCTGGGCAACACACAAAGAAAACTCCCTACATTTACCATGAAAGATTGTATGCAAGTCAGAGATCAACTAGACTCCTTGGGTACAACACAAATCCCTCCCAATAAAGCGTACAGTAGCAATACGGTGCCCTTAAGAAAAACCTGACATCCTGATGGCAAATCTACAGGTCTACAATTCACATTACTGTTTTCAAAAAGAATATGTTAGATCCGTGGCTGACCATCAAATCACTCCGTTAAGTTTGGTGAAAATTTATTAAAACCAGGGTGATTTATTTTTCTCCACAAGAAAAAGAACATAAGAGAGTATGGATCAGCTGGCTCAAGGATTGTGTGGATAAGACTGAAAGTTGGAATAAAAATGTGGCCGATTGTGTGTGTGTGTGTGTGTGTGTGTGTGTGTGTGTGTGTGTGTGTGTGTGTGTGTGTGTGTGTGTGTGTGTGTGTGTGTGTGTGTGTGTGTGTGTGTGTGTGTGTGTGTGTGTGTGTGTGTGTGTGTGTGTGTGTGTGTGTATGCGTCAATGCAAGATCGTGCAAGCAGAGTGCGAGAATAGTTCTGGACAAATGTGGAAGTGTGCATGGAAACTTTTGGAAGAAATGAGAGAATGTTTTGATTGGTGATATGAATGGTAAAGTAAGGGAATGTGAAGGTGGATGGAATACTTGGTGAGTGGGGGTGTGCCTGCTGAGAGAGATGAGAATGGCACTGCGTTAGTGGACATTTATGTCGTGAGGGGTTGGTGATAGCCAATACCCTTTTCAGGCATAAAATGATCCGCAGGTATACATGGCGAGTGATGGGAAGAGTGGGTGGTGAACAGAATGAAAGGAAGGCAATGATTGATTATGTGTGTGTGGATGAAAGGATGCAAAGATGTGTAATGGATTGAAGAGCTTATAGAGGTTGGGGGAGTGGACTTTCTGACCACTACTTGGTGGTGGCCAGAATCAAGATCCAAATAATATGGAGAAATAGAAGAAGGGAAGGACGTGAGGAAGGAGTAGTTGCTAGGAGAGTGGAAGGGTTACAAGATGATGAGAAAAAGGCAGAATATAAGAGAAGTGGAGGAACGATTGGGTAAATATGAATTGGAGCAGTTGGGGGACGTGCCAGGTGTGTGCAATATATTCACAGAGGAATTATATGCAGCATGTGATGTGGTGTGTGGGGTGAAGAGAAGACGGAAGGGGGTGTAAGGAAATGCATGGTGGAATGAAGATGTGGAGACAGGCTGTGGCACAAAAGAAGAAAGCATACAATGAATGGATGAGAAATAGGGGCATGGAAGAAGTTGAGAAGTGGAAGAAGAGAGTTATATGTAGAAAAGGAAGAGAGGCAGAAGAGAGAGTTATATGTAGAAAAGGAAGAGAGGCAGAAGAGAGAGTTATATGTAGAAAGGAAGAGAGAGGTGAAAAGATTAGTAAAGAGAGTAAGAAAGAGAGTGGATTAGGAATTTGGAAGGAATTTGAGTGTAAAGTGGAGGGACTGTAAGAAAATGTTCTGGAAAGAGGTGAAGAGAATAAGAAAAGGTGGCAGTGAAGCTAGTAGGGGATTGAAAAATAAAAATGGTAGATTACTAGTGGAGAAGGAGATAAAGTGAGCAGATGGAAAGAACACTTAAGGAATTGTTGAACATAGAGGATGGATGGAATGCGAGTATAAGTGGGTGGGGAATGGCTGGGAGAAGGAGGGAGGTGAGATGACAGGCAGAAATCAGTAGGATAGAAGTTGTGAAAGCAATTAAGAAAGTCAAATTGGGGAAAGCCCCAGGAATTGATGGAGTGTGTGGTGAAATGCTGAAGCAAGGGGGAGAGATAGTAGTGGAATGGATGTGGAAGATGTGCAGATTGGCATGGGAGGAAGGTAGAGTCCCGGAGGATTGGAAGTCAGGTATAATTATTTCCTTGTACAAAGGAAAAGGGGAAAAAGAAGTGTGTGGTAATCATTGGGGCATTTGTCTTCTTAGTGTAATAGGAAAAGTGTATGGTAGGTTACTTATTGATAGAGTTAGGGAAATAACAGGGGAATTAGTTGGAGAGAAGAACAGGAGAGGCTTTAGGAAGGGAAGAGGTTGTGTAGATCAGATATTCATTCTTAGATCTTTAGTGGAAAAGTTTCTAGAGAAGGGAGAGAAGTTGTATGCAGCCTTCATGGATTTGGAGAAAGCATATGGCACGGTGGATAGACAAGGATTGTGGAAAGTATAAAGAATATATGGAGTAGATGGGAAGTTGCTGAATGCTATGAAGAGTATATATGATGGTGCAGTGCGTGTGGATGGTGAACTGAGTGAATTTTTCTCATTGAAGGTTGGGTTGAAACAGGGATGTGTCATATCTCCATGGTTGTTCAATCTGTACAAGGATGGGGTAATATAAGAGGTACAAGGTAGGGCAGTGGATGCTGGAGTGGCCCCAATGAGAGAGGATAGTGTTTGGAAACTCCCTGTACTGTTGTTTGCAGATGATACTGTGTTTTTAAGTGAAGACGAAGGGGAGCTGCAAGGCTTGGTGGATGAGTTTGCGAGAGTGTGTAAGAAACGGAATCTAAAGGTGAATGTAGGGAAGAGTAAAGTGATGGTCTTTGAGAGAGGTGAAGTCAGTGAATGTACAGTGAGGTTCGATGGTGAGGAAATGGAAAATGTGACACGTTTAAGTACTTGGGTAGTGTGATGAGTAAGGATGGAAGTTTGGAAGGTGATGTGCTTGAAAGGATACAGAAGGGAAGAAAGGTTGCTGGTTCCTTGAAAACAGTGATAAGAAACAGGGAAGTGAGCATGGAAGTGAAAAAGTTACTACATGACAGTACTGTGATACCAACTCTAACGTATGGAAGTGAAGCTTGGACGTTATTTGAAGGACACAAGTCAAGAGTGACAGCAGAGGAAATGAGTTATTTGAGAGGACCCTGTGGAGTCACACAGAGAGAGAGGCTGACAAATGAGGATATAAAGGAGCGTTGTGGTGTGGATGTAGATGTGATTGGAAGCGTTAGGAGGAACACACTGAGGTGGCTTGGCCATGTGGAGAGGATGGAGGGTGAGAGACTGACGAGGAGAGTGTATGTGAGTAAGATGGAGGGGGGAAAGGGAAGAGGGATTCCGTTTTCAATTAGAGATGGAGGGATGGAGGTGGAGAAGGTATTTGAGAGAGGGGGTGTGGAGTTGGGAGCAGGGCAGTGAAATGACGGGGGACATGGTGACGTGGAGGCGGTTGTTTGTGGCCACCCCGTGCGGGATTGAGGCGTCTGGCAATAGAGCAAGATGCACACACACACACACACACACACACACACACACACACACACTTGTTTCAGGCCACTGTATTACACACACACACACACACACACACACACACACACACACACACACACATACACAAATCATAAATTAAAACAGCGTGTTGCTCATAAATCCTCTTTGTTAAATATTATCCTAAAGCTCATTTTCCCTAAACTCGTCGCTCCAAAGAAAATCGAGGGAGCTTAGCTACGACAACTTTATTTTGATCGTAAGTCTGTAAACAACCGTCCCTCCATTCTCTTATCCAAGTCTTTCTGCTAAAACAGTTCTTAAAGATGCGACACGGAATTTGTTGTATAGAGTTTTCTATGTGTATTATCGTCTTTCCAATATCCTAACGTTGTCTCTGGAAATAATCACAAGTCTTATTGCTTCGATCGAAGGTAAATGATAGTAAGTTTGTAAGTTATCGTCCTGCACTATTCTAGCCATATCTTTCCTGCAAAAACAATTATGAGTAACAACATGGTAGTGATCATATATATGTGAATTATCGGCCTTCACTCTCCTCTCTTTGTCCTTCCTGCAAAAATCATTCTATTTACGACAGGGGGAGATTCCTCTTAAGCTGGTGCATTAACGTTCTTTAAAAATGAAAAATTAGTCAGAAAAATAAATAATTGTTTGTATATATTGTCACATGCTTTCCTTCTGCTTAGCTAGTTCATGGCAGGTACAATAGCAACTAATTTAGCCAACATAGTCCCGGCAGGCTTGACTCGTGAATCTTACATAGGTAGCCTTCCTTTCAGTGCTTCAGCAGGACAGAGCAAACTGAAAGAACTATCTAGGTGGAAGAAGTTTGATGAAGGGCCCAGGCAGCTGCATCTAAAAGCTTCGTTTATTCTTATTTTTATGTGTTCTTTGGCTTTCGTACTTCACTGTACAGAAAATCGATTTTCTTTCAGCTCAGGGGATGACGTCGTGTAGCGAAAGAGATCTCAGTCAAAATTATAATTGAGATGAGGCAATGTTTACAGTGTGTGTGTGTGTGTGTGTGTGTGTGTGTGTGGTGTGTGTGTGTGTGTGTGTGTGTGTGTGTGTGTGTGTGTGTGTGTGTGTGTGTGTGTGTCAGTGTATTATTATGTTCAAGCAGTTTTGGTCACGTAGTGAAAGGGGTACAGGAAGCCTCTAGTAACCCCTTCAGTTGTATGACGTATTGGATTTTATTCTTGCCATCTACAGACAATTTATTTATATTTACAGAAAAAATGTTGGTAGGCCTACTGAAGAGGATTATACAGGAAAGGCCCACTCCATATAATGCTCGGCTTCCATGCTTATTGCAGGGACGGGTCAATAGTCAATTCACTCATTCATTACCTGTCCCCTCCCCTGAGGCTAGGGGACGGAGTGTTGTTTTTCACTTGGTTTGTATGTTTGTTTGTTTGTTTGTCCCTCTGTCCCAATGTCCGTCCAGTCTGTTAACAACTTTAAATGAAAACTACGCGTGCGATTTTGAATAAAATTACCGTGGATGATGGGCTAAGGCCTTCTGATCAACTGATAACACTTTGGGCCGGTAAATTAGGGCCAATTTGGGTCAGAGTGTAGGCCCCCAATAAGTTAAAAAAAAAAAAAAAGTTTAGAAATCAGTTTTCTCGCCACTAACTCCTCTCAAATTCGTCAGTAATCGACATGACACCAAAATGAAAAAGGTGCATATTTCAAATCTGCATCATATAACATGCACTTAATATTACATCAGGGGGTCACCACTCTGTCAAAAATAGAGTCAGGCCTAAAATTTCAGATGGGCATAAAATCCGTCCAATTTTCACCTGATTTACTCCAAATTTGATATGTGACATCTTTGACTAGGTATCCTGTTGTGCTTGTAAGTCAGCACTAAAATGACAGCCGGGAGACGGGTTTGCTTTTGGCAGCGTTTCTTCTTCTCATTTTCTATTCCCACTGCCACACTCACAACCACACCAGGGGGACTGAGCCGTCTCCCTTGCAACACATAAAGACACCTTTGGGTAGAGATTAAAAAATGGAGTGCTATTTTCAGACTCTCTTGCCTTCAGTTCCATAATGAGTCTCTTGAATACAGACGACATCAAAGTTCTGTTACCTTTCATGCTTCTCTCTCTCCTCGGCAAATAACACTGAAAATTACGCTAATCTCTGGCCGGATCAATTCATCAGTGTCAGTTGCTGCGGACTGACAACACTGCACCGAGGTCTATGGGGAAGAAGCAGGGAGTGACTGACAGAGACTTTGAGGCCGACTTCTTACATAAAATTGCCCGTTCACAACCAAAATAGGAACAAAGAATTATTAGAAGAGGTTGGTAAAATCGTCTTTCGGTTATCGGATGGCAGTTTTAACCCTTTCAGTCCAATGGTTTAACATTTTTATTTGGCATTTTTGGGGGATGTATTCCTTGCTGCCGCCAGACCATTTTATGCAGGCTGGGGACGAGATCTTAAAGTGAAAGGGTCGATGAAAGCTATGAGTTAACCCCTTCAGCTTGGGGACACTTCTAAAGAATGTACACTCAGATCTGGAGGTAGCAAGAGATGAGAGAGAGAGAGAGAGAGAGACAGACAGACAGACAGACAGAGATCGTTTTTAAGAGGTGGAGATTGTCACTAATCCCTTCACACACACACACACACACACACACACATACAGTACAATAACTTCCCGCTAATCCACCTGAATAAAATCATCAAGCACGAAAAGATAAGGTCAGACAGAGTTGAATCTGTTGTGAAAAGAAGATACTGTATCAATGTTATCACATCATCACCACATTCATCACCATACCCATCATCCCATCATTACCCTGGCCAGTTAACTACAGAACATGATAGAAACAGAACTTTAATAAAGTTACAAATAACTTTTCATCTCGACAGAGTCTGTCGCTTAAAGAAAGCTTAAGAAAAGTGTCTGAAGGTAGCAGAAAAAAACACAAAATACGTCATTAGACTGAAAACGTTAACATCTCTTATCAGATAATTGGCAGAGAGCGTTTTTCGTCCTTAGGCGATGACAGGCCACTCCTTCAATTAAGTTAGTGTCTGACGAAGAATGAAATGATAAAGAATGCTTTCATTTTCAATGACGTAACACCATCAATGAGATGTTAGTTTTATCTTGAGTCTTTATATCATCTGTCTGGACAGAACCAATTCATCTTACATACAATGTTAATGACTCCAAGTGTTGAGGGGATAATGAAACTTATCTCTAATTTCCCCCTAATTCAAAAGTCATTCTAAACATAAGAAGTCAACGTGGATATAGATAGAATAAATCAGATATGGGTAACTTTGGGTTGGAGAGTTAATATATAAAGTGAAATTAGCCTACGGAAGAAGCACATCAAAATATAATATGCTGCTCCGTCGCCTCAGCAGCCTTTGTGATTTACGTTCCCTAAAGTGCCACCATGGTAATAAATATTGTGTAATTACTTGCGAGGCCAAGTTGAGCCAGAGAGAGAGAGAGAGAAGAGAGAGAGAGAGGAGAGAGAGAGAGAGAATTCCAAGGATTCTGTCAACGGTTTATGTCACCTAGGTGTTGTATGGTATTAGAAAGGAATTGGTGTGCTTTGTGTTGGGTTTGTACTGCCATACACACTGGTGTTGTACTTGGTATTAGAAGGTGGTGTGCTGTGTTGGGTTGTCTGTCACTAAAGTGTTTAATATGGTATTAGAAGGTGAGTGTGCTGTATTGGGTTGTCTGGTGTGATGTAGGTGTGGATTCCACATCCCAAAAGACTACATAATGATGCACGTTTTTCCGATAATAGCTAGTATGAGGAGAGCAGACCCGGTTAGAAATGCCCTTAAAGATGCTCCTGTATTTGAAAATCACCGAGCCCTGAAACGATAGTGTTGTGTCTGCCATCAAGACCAGACCATGGAGAAGTAGCGAGTGAGAAAATTATACCCGAGATTGGAAATGTTGTTTATAGACAGATTTAGTTGTATTTGGTACATGATTTTTTCACGAATAATTCATGGACGTGTGGAATGAAAATGCAAGAGATGGAATAATCCTCACATGGACGCCTCCTATGCGTACCGTATCGGAATACATATAGAGAGCACCTGTCATATGTCCAATATAAAAGTGGATCCCGAAGGTAAGAGGTCCAGGAGGTCCAGTAAAACAGTAACAGCCTATTCCAGTTTACCCACGTCAGGATTTAAGGACCTGAGTGTATGCTATCATAATCAAGCACAGATTAAAGGTAGATCACCAGTCTACATCCCTTGATGGCGATTATTGATCAGAAAAGTCTGCAGTCACTTCTTGGAGATTGGACTTTCACGAGCTTGGCGGATCTCTATAGGTGCCATTAGAAATTATAAATCATCCAGGCGCCTAAGGTGACCGGATCCCTCTCTTTTTGCCCAGGCTGTACCATTACTTTTTTCTTTTTAATGGCCTGAAGAAACTTTGGCTTTTGCCAGTAAAGGATAACTGACACATTAACCCACCATAAGAATTGATAAATGAAATACCGAAAGGACGAAAGACAGTGAATGTTTTTCAGCTCTCTTCTTGTATGAGATTTGGCTCTAATCGATGAGGCTTTATTAGCATACAAAAAATATTGGACCAAACTTTACCTGATTCTTCTAAACGCGCCTGTCGTCTGTCGCTTACTATTCTGGTCGCTGCTCTGCTGAACTAACTTGCTTGGATTCCTTCATATTACGTCGGACACTAAAACACACGTCTACCAACACACTCATCCTTTCTCTACCTAACTACCTCTAATACAAGAGTGAGCCGATGCCATGTGTTTATCATGTAATCATATGCAACTGATCAACTCCTGGTACTTTCATTACATCCATCAAGGAGGTTATGTTTTTTCTCGGCAGCACGTTGGTTTGTTGTTTGTCTGTCTATTAGATACTTTACTCAAAAAGTTATGAACGCATTTGATGAAATTTTGTGGAAAGAGGTGGGCCACGGGTCAAAGAAGATATAATTAGATTTGGAGGCACACGTCAGGATCCGGAGTATCCCGCACAATATCTCCAAAAAAGTTCCTCAATGAATTTCACTGGAAATTTTGTGGAAGGGTGGAGCCATGGACCACAGAAAAAATTGTTTGAATTTGAGGGGCATATCGGATCCGGATCGTTTTTAATGTGTAATGGCATTGGTGGAGGTATGCCCTCTATGAGTGCTTTCTAGTTTTTATATATGTCTTACCTTCTCCCCAGAATATCCAGTCATCTCAGTTCCACTGTGTCAAGGCATGTCAAAAATGAGCAAATCTTAAGACGGGTTTCAAGTTTGCGCACATTGGAAATAAGTCTTGTGGCTCAATCATGTTCTCTCTCTCTCTCTCTCTCTCTCTCTTGTATAAAAGAACGTTTCTTCCTTTTCCCTCCCTCTGCCTTCCACCCTTCTCCCACTCTAATGAACCCTTTAAAAAATCCAGTGGATGTTTTAGTGATAAAAATGCTCAAATTTTTCCAAGAAAGTGTTCGCAATCGTCTAGTCGTTCCGAGGATTAAAACGACTTGGTCAGTGGTCCTAGTGAATCTTCCTTAGTACAAATGTGACAAATGGAACAGCACTCAGGCAGACTGCGCATACACTCGGCCAACGTCATGTACCACACAACGAGATCATCACCAAACTTTAAGTAACCTCTTCTCTGACCCATGACCCATATCCCCCAAAATTTCATTGAAATCCATCAATAATTATCAGATGTACCTTGTGTACAAATAAATGCAAACAGAAAAAAACAAGGATAAATACACAAACTCCTCCCATCATTGATGGAGGTAAGATTATAAAGCGATGTTAATTGCTTTTATAATGCCACATGTATTGTATAAGTGGAACCAGTTGATTAAATATGGCTATCGTGGACAGACCAAGCAATAGAGAAGCAGATTGCCTAACGCAATTACCATAGCCACATCCGGAACGCCTGTTACGTCACGGCACTTTAAATCTACTTTCAATAATGATCATTCCAGACAGAAACTTTCCCTTCAGTAGTCTCTCCCTTCATCTACCTTCCTCTGCTACTCTTTCCAGCATCTATTACCATCTCATAGTCATTCTCTTTCTCCATTCGCCATACTTGCCTGAAACTGCTCATAATATCTCTCTGCAATTACCTGTTTTCATTATCAGCACTTTTTATGGTCAGGACGAATTCCTTCGCTTGACCAGTCATCATTTGTTTGACCAAAGTCATCCTTTTACTTTATTCCATATAGAATGCAGAGGAATAATGCTTTGTTCCAACACTTCTTACGGTTAATTTATGTACTACTGCATGTGTAACGGTAGAACTGATATACTAATAATTGCATAGCACCTGAATGAGGTGAAATAATACATAGCCTTAATTATCCCCTTTTTTGGCAGTGGCGCTTCTAAGCTGAATAAAATCTTCTTAGGAGGTTGCAAGAATAGGGCAAGTAAGATAACAATCAGATTGTGGAAAAAATTACGGAATTCCCTGTACCATTTTTCCTCTTGTGTATATCGGGACATACCAGGATGCTTACACCAGTAGTTAATTATCATATTGGTAGTCCGAGTAAGGTTGCGGTATAAAAAAGTAACATATGATAGCCAAGTTACTAATCCAATTATGTTTACTTGGATGCCTGTGTAAACTTCTACGATGATGTGAGCAGGTCCTTCTCACTAATATACTGAACATGGTATGAAATAGGATACACTGAGGTGTAGTATATTATTTTACACAAATATCAGGAAAGCTTATAATTGCAATCTGGAGGAGGCTCGTATCAGAGGTAAATCTAATGAATATATCTTAATACAAGCTGATATGTAGTATTGTTCCATACCCATTGTTTCAATTTACTAAAAGACTCCAGGACTCCCCAAAATGGTTTGGCACCAATTGTGCCACCTTAACAAAAGTCTTTAGCATATAACTTTTACTTATAATCAAAAACATCTGAATCAACTCAGTCAATTTAACATTGACAGAAACCATGCATCTTAAAGCAATGTAATAAATTTCGCTAAATCAAACTTTCTTCACAAGCAACCATCCAGACCATTAAATAATCTTAATGGCAATAGGATATTCTGGTCAACTCTTAATTCACTCAGTCAATAACTTTAACATGTCCATCACCCATACCCCACTAAA
Source organism: Coenobita brevimanus (assembly GCF_032717465.1). NCBI lineage: Eukaryota > Metazoa > Arthropoda > Malacostraca > Decapoda > Coenobitidae > Coenobita > Coenobita brevimanus. Next base: position 6,647,347 of record NC_137055.1, read on the forward strand.
ATCTTCAGGATGGAAACACTATAAATGCCCCACGTGCGACATCATTGGCTTGTACGTTTGTCATGCAAATTCTACCTTAGAAAGAATTCAGTCAGAACATCCTGTGTCATAAAAGGCTTTTGTAACTCCTTTGTGGT
>NC_137055.1:6647583-6700083 GCF_032717465.1 Coenobita brevimanus
TCCACATTCCAGATAAAAATAATTTTATCGTGTAGACCTAATATTAAGGGACTTTGGTATAACTCAAATTTTTTACGCATGCTGATCTGTGACCTTGATATCAGAGTCCAAGGTCCTTCACACTATGAAAATCATGTTTACTCATGACCTATTACATTTCCACCGAAATTGGTCAAAATCGGTTAAATACTTTCCTATTTAGCACTTCCAGGCATGAGGCAGCCATTTTGGGATTTCCCACCTATCTCAAGAAACATTTGTTTGAATCTCATTATCATTACCCAGTTGCACTGGTATGTGTAAACGACTGCATACTGGAACATCTGCAAAACAACCAATTCAGTAGATTCTACTGCGCACGAGAGCAAAAACTGAAAAAATAACATAGCGCGCTAGCGCTGACGCCGTGCAAGGAAAATAAATTTTGTGCCAAAGAGAAGCCTGTAACCAAGATACATCACTCCCGAAAATTTCAATCAACTTTCTCGAATGGTCTTGGAATGTAAGATAATTTCCACATGTCTGGGCACTTAGATTTTTGGCAAGAAGCATTGATGATACGCTGTGGAATGTTTAGCGAGTTCAGTAGAAATTCCCTCATATGAAGGTGGTTGTTGGTAAGGCTGGGGGAATGGATGCGAGTTGGGTTTTCAAATTCTGAAAGCGGGAGGCGACGTCGTGTTCGAAAACAGCTGTGGGTAATTTGGGGAAGGAGAGAGTATGCTCAAAGAAGGTTGCAGTTAAGACCTAAGGTAACTGCTGGCATATGGTAGCAAAGTGGTTGTTAATTGTTTTAGCTGCTGGGGTGTTGTTGGAGTGGTTGGCTTTTTTTACAAGGGAAGGTGGAGGATTATTTTTTAAGGCCACACAGCTGTTGCAACTTGCCTGTACAACTGGCTTACACTGGTGTGTTTTGGGTGCTGAAGTTTATTAGAGTAATATGATTTTTTGGCAGCTGCAATTTCTCTAATGCCTTTCTTTCTTCAACACGATTTGTACTTAACCGTGTTCCTTTTGCGGAAAGCCTCATTTGCGTTGCTGAGTAGATACGTTTAATGCGGTTGCATGTGCGCCAGAGAAAGGGATGAATATGCACATATTTTTCCTGAAAAAAAGTGACGAAAGGCCTGAGCAATGCTACTGGGATAATTGATCCAGTTAGTGTTCACATCTCGAACTGTGGTGACTTCCACCCAAAGGTAATGCACAATCCAGCTGCCAAAGTTACGTACCACTGGGAGTCAGTTAAGGCTCTATAAGTTAACTTATATTGGCTTTCTGTTAAGTGCAAGGGTGGGTTTCGGGAACCAGAGGATTAAGGTATGGTTCATTCGGCCAATAAAGGCTAAAGTTATTGGTGATGAATACAAGTCATCAATATCATTCATTATTAAGTCAAGTTTGTTGTTACGTGTGTTGGATAGTCCACATTTTGTTACCTGAAGGTGTGCTTCAATGTCCACCATGTCAGATTCATTTGAAAACACCACATATGAAAAGCTTGGAGGAAGGATACCTAGTTTTGAGATAATCTGAAGTTCGGATGTGATGCTGGAGAAATAGGTTTCGTGTGGAGGCTCAGCGGGGGGGGGGGTGATACAGAACGCAGCCAATGATGGAGGCCACGTGATGGAATTGGGAGAATGGTGACACACGTAGCCACACTGCTTCCACACCCACTGGGATATCTATGGTCTGGGGTGACGGACAGAAGTTCATCCCAGCAGAAAATCACAGCACCGCCACCTCGTCGCTCAGAGCGAAGGTGAAAGAAAGAGGCTGTAGCTCGTGATGATAGATTTGGGGAAATTTGCCAGGCTTCAGTAAAGGCGATGATTCCAAGAGTGAGTTGGATTCTATCACTGTAGCGTAAATCTAGTTTGCTGGAGAGTGATGTGACATTAGACGGCAACACGCATCTACCTACCTGTCTGTATCTATCTATCCATCTTCCAGCCTGTCGGTCTATCTTTCCATTATCTGTCTATTTATCTGTTTATCTCTCACTCGCTGTCTATCTATCTATCTGTAAGCCCAACTATCTGTCTGTTTGGCTGCTCATAACCAGACTCCCCGCTAATCCCGTAAGGGATGGCCATGAATCGCCTTATGTCAGCATATCCTCTACCATTTGGCTCCCCCTCCCTCAACTCACACTATACTGTGTTTTATTTATGCTATTGCCACACTACCGAAATGACCACACGAAAGAGCTTCACGTAAAGAATGGGTTATTACATATTTGTAGACACGTAATAAATTAACCTCTTCAGCCTGCGGTTGTCACTTGTCTTTTTTGTACTTGATACTTCCAGGCGTCTTTTTAAAATTATTTTTGGGGGGTTGGGAGGTCATCTGGTCGTAATGGAAATAGGAAAACTCGCCATTCGACTCCTCTGGCAAGAAAGATCCCTCAAAGTGAAGTAAAACAGTCAGACGCTTTAAATAAGAAAAGAAAACACGGTCAATAAAGTAAAATAAAATAGTAGCATGCTTGAAAAAATATAGAAAGAAAAACACGGCGGGAAGGTCTCTAAAGCTAATTAGCACAGTTAGACGCTTTAAAAAAATGGAAATAAAAATAGACCCGAAAGTTCTATCCACAGCGAAATGAAACAGTTGGATGGAGAGAGAGAGAGAGAGAGAGAGAGAGAGAGAGAGAGAGAGAGAGAGAGAGAGAGAGATTAAAATAATGTCGAGAGGTCTCTCTAAAGCGATGCTAAAGAGTCTGATGTTTGAAAAACAGAAAGACAAATAGGCCTACGTCCTCTGATTAAAGGGATTTAAATAGCAAAGGTGAGGCGATTCTTTTATTTTCACGGAGATGTACGTAACGCCTGTGATTATATAATGTCACCACCGGCGTCTCACATTACAGCGCGTATTTATCAACGGCATAGTGAGGCCAGAAGCATTCTATCATTGAGGGGGTAAACGGTAATTGTACTGGAGTAGCATATCCACTTCGCAAGAGTGAAAGAACCACAGTTAGATTCGCGAGGCCGTTGAAAGTGATAACTTAGTCTGTTGTCCCCTGTGCTGTTAACCCAGGAGTACAGAGTACGGTTGAAGATATGACAATTACGTCGACGTGATTCAATTGCAAGGGAGAGAAAGTCAGGATTTAATATATATATACTGTATATATATATATATATATATATATATATATATATATATATATATATATATATATATATAGATAGATAGATAGATAGATAGATAGATAGATAGATTTTTTTTCGTTGTTGCCTTTAATAACAACCCTCCATATTCAAATAGGCATTTAGTTAAAGCCCTCTTTCTTCTTCTTCTCTCTCCTCCTCCTCCTTGTCCTCCTCCTCCTCCTCCTTCTTCTACACTGTTAATTGTCCAAAATTATGAGTCTGCCTTCTTCACTTACACGGGTCAAAGGCTTCAGCATACAACCATAAATCCTACACATTGCTCTCCATTCCATATATAACATTGAATCACTTTATTACTGTCCTGTGAGAAGGAGACACTCCAAGCACCTCTTCCCTATCGATATATTTGCTTGTTACATCTTTGTGTTTTCTAATATGTTAATGAATGGTTTATCTGACACCTCCGAGTTCGACAAATTTCCCTCAAGGTAAAGCAGTGTGGAAGTGAGAATTATAACATACGAATCCGATAGCAGCCAAAGTCTATCTATCTATAGCCCACGATGCCCTAATCCCGCAAAGGGTGGCCGCAGACAAAAACGCCCTCCAAGTCACTCTGTCACCCCACCATTCTGACTCCCCCTCCCCCCAACTCACCCCCTCCCTCATATACCTCTCAACTCCATCCCTCCACCTCATCCTCGGTCTACCCCCTCCCTCTCCCTCCCTCCCACCTCACCTACATACACCCTCTTGTAGTCAGTCTTTCATTTCTCCATTCTCTCCACATGTCCAAACCACCTCAGTGTATCTTCTTCCTAATCTTTTTCAACCACATCCACATCTACCCCACAACGTTCCTTCCACTTCTTCTACATTCGTCAACCTGTCCCTCTCCCACGTCTACTCCACATGCTCCTCTCAAGTAACTCATTTCCACTGCTCTCACTCTTGACTTGTTCCCCTCTTGCAAGGTCCACGCTTACTCGCTTCCATACGTCAGAGGTAGGAGGATCACAATACCATCATGTAGTGACTTCTTAACTTCCATACTCACCTCCCTATTTCTCATCCACTGCTTTCAGTGTACCAACAACCTTTCTTCCCTGCTGTACCCTTTCACGTACTTCATCCCCCAAAGTTCCATCCTTTACTCATCCACACTACCCAAGTAATTGAATGCACTCACATTCTCCATATCCTCACCATCCAACCTCACTGCACACTCTGTGACTTCATTCCTCTCAAACACCATAACTTTACCTTTGTTTACATTAACTTTCAGTTTCCTCCTCCTACACACTGTCCCAAATTCATTCATCAAACCTTGCAACTCCCATTCATCTTCACTCAACAATACTGTATCATCAGCAAAACAGCAACACCGAAGCTTCCAAATCTCACCCTCATTCATTAGGGCCACCCCCACATCCACTGCCCTACCTTGCACCTCCCTTTACAACCCCATCCATATATATATTAAACAGCCATGGAGACATCACACACCACTGTTTCAGTCCCACATTGAGATCAAAGAACTCACTCAGCTCACCATCCACTTCGCACCGTAGCCCTAGCTCCCTCGTACATACTCTTCACAGCACTCAACAATTTCCCCTCCACTCCATATATTCTTAATACCTTCCACATACCTTGCCTATCTATTCTGTATTCTGTCATAAGCTTTCTCCAAGTCCATGAAGGCAGCATACACTTTCCTTCCCTTCTCTAGATACTTCTCTACTAAACATCTTAGAACAAATATCTGATCTACACACCCTTTTCCCTTCCTAAATCCCCCTTGTTCTTCTCCAACTAGCTCCTCTGTCATATGCCTAACCCTATCAATGAGTATTCTACCATATATTTTACCAGTCACACTAAGAAGGCAAATACCCCTATGGTTACCACATACTTCTCTCTCCCCTTTTCCTTTGTACAGAGGAACAATTATACCTGATTTCCAGTCCTCTGGAACCCTTCCCTCATCCCAAGCCAATCTACACAAAGTACAGCGGTTAAAATTGATGTACTCGGCATCAACTAACAAGGAACAGTGCGCCATATGCTTAAAATAGTAAAGAAATGGTACTAGATAGCTTCTGAATATACAAGCATAAGATCTATTTACAATACATTGTCCCTTATCAGTCTTACTTATACACCATACAATCAGCACCCCCATCACCATAAAAATGAATACAAACAACCTAATACAACTTTATGGCCATCCCGATTAGTATCGTACACCATAAACATACTGTGACACACGTTATCATAATACAATACTTACTGTAATAATTCCATACAATCACAACCTAATTACCATCAAATACATCATGGACCATCATTTAGCAACATACAGTTATTAATGCACCACACAGTCACCACCCAAGTCACTGTAACACACCATACTGTACATTTATACACACATCACAGTCACTACACGAGTCACTGTATTACATCATACATTTACAAACTAACACACCAAACCATCACCAGCCCGGTCACTACAATACACCATACAATAAACACCCCAGCCATAATACATCATTCATCCTTTGCAATACGCATTCACCCTCAGCCACTACCATACACATTACAGTGTTTCTCCGTCTCTCCGTGCTCTGATCTGTTCCTTTATTATTAGCCACGGTAAATCTTGTTAATCTCTCCTCCTCACCCTCTAATAACCTCTTGTATTGTCCTCTCCTATCGCGCTCCACCTCTGTGCTTCCTCATGTTTTGTCAAGGCTAATTTGAACTTTACTAATTAATTCACCGTCCAGTTGACTTCTTTCTCTTCGCTGTCGTTTGTGTTGTTGTTGTTGATGTATGACTACAGACTCATTGGAACATAAGATCGGTGGGCTGCAGGCTGAGATTCCCTTTTTCTGCAGTCCACCACTCTTTTCTCTGGGTTTATCTTTGCCACCACGTGAAGGCGTCCCTCTTCAGAGAGATTTGGGCTCCTGATACCCGGTGGTAAGCTCTCAGAACAGTAAACTGGTACTGAGGGCAGCAGGTTTGAGAGCTGGTGTTCAAGTTCGGTAGGTATTGGGACATCACAAACAGCGCGGCCAGGGATTTCCATTGATAAGAAAGGGATCCTCTGATTGTGGAAGTTGTTTACTGCCTGTAAGAGGTGTCATCTGTTATTTTGGCACATACTGGAGCCTCTCCTCATTTCTGTGATTTTTGCAGTAGGCTCTGATGTGTGAGACGGAGCAAGAATGGTCTTCTTTCTCTCTCATGGAAGGACTGAGATGAGTAGACTTGCTGAATAGATACTCATGCATCAGTTGTATGACTATGAAGACGTTAGATGTAGGGATGAGGTCTTCGTCAAAGAGCAGAAGGCTGTGTGATGTCTGGCTACTGCTGACTTTGCACCACCGCATGAGAGCAATGGGATACCGACATTTTGTATTGATGCTCTCTTAGCCACCAGTGCACCGATGACCAGGCAGATAACATTACGAGTAAATTCGATAACAAATGACTTTAAATACGATAATAAATGGCTCTTTCTCTCCCCTTCTGTCTTCCTGCGCCCACTCCTCCCACTGTCCTGCCCATCTCCGTTCACTCCATTGGTTTGATGCACACTATAAAAATAAGAGAAATTGTTCTTCATGAACGGTAGCTTGGAGATTATTTTGAATTTCTGCTTTTAATCTTGTGAAAGTGTTTTGTTAGGTGGATGGTAGGCGGGAGCGGCCGTCAATCACTCATTTGATGTAGTGCTGCCTTCAGGTGGTTTTGCACTACGTGAGAAGGCAAATGTTTCATGTATCCCAGGAACAACTTATTGTGTAATGTGGTAACGATATAACCAAATGGACGCTTGGACATCTAGCGGATTATGCCTCACCATCCAAATGGGGTCCGTAACGGCTCTCAATCCATGAGGTCACTGGGGCTTATCGCTCACAAAATGCCACTCAGGAGAGAGCAAGGCTGGTCACCCTTTTCTTATATGTCAGGACTGGGTAGCCTAGCTCAGAGGAACTACGGTTCAAATGGGACAAAAAATGATTGGATGATAAACAAATAATCTCAGATTTATTGTGTAACATTGTAGATCATCAAAGATAGAAAGAATACAAGATTGTTCACGAGGTAGATCACTGAATCAAGATGACAACGAAATTTTTTTGGTAAGAAATGTTATCACATCCCGTGTAGTGACAGTACGAATAAAATAGTTAGGGCTTTATTGTACCGAATATATTATTATCGTCAAGGAGTTTTGAACGGTCATTACAAGGGCAAAAGTTAATACAATAAGTATACGGAATTAAAGTAGCAAGAGGGCTACAGGCAGAGTACTAGAATTACAAAGGCATAGGTGTGAGAACAAAGTAAGTAGGAAATCGTAAAGAAAGGGTTGCTCGCAGTACACTAAGATAACTCGGTCTAGGCGAGGAAGGAAAATGAGAACGAGAGGCGGGAAGCAGTTGTGTAAAGTACAAAGGAATACAAAGGAAAGCAAACAGCAACAGACCTTCTGGTCCTTTCCAGGCTGTTTGTTACAGAGCAGACTATGACTAAGAGATCTAATTCTACATGCTGAAGGATAAGGATACTAAAGCAAGAAGACTCCCCCGGCCTCCAAACCCTCCAGTTAATACTGGCAGGTGTGCTCTCCGTTATCTGTGAATAAGGGACTGATTGTTTGAGTTCTTACCTTTTTCCTTCTTATGTAACTGAAAACTTCCTTGAGACTTGATTTGCTGATACTTGAAATATGTGTCTCGAGGTTTTTCTTACTGCATTTAATTATTTTTTTGGCTTTCCGTCGAAGGGCATCGTATTCATTTTTATCACTTTGACTCTTTGTGATATAATTTTTATATGCAGGATTCTTTGCTTCCAGACAATGTTTAATGTCAGAGTTCCACCATTTGGGTTTAGAATTTTTGGCAGGCCTTCTGTTGTGCATTGGAATACATAACCTGACTTCACTGTTAAGAGTTTCTGTAAAAAAAATTCCACACGTCATTGATATCTGAAGTTTCAACAATGAGTTGCTAGTCATCTGCACCTACAGTTGCCTTTAATTTCTTGAAATTTGCCCTCTTAAAGTCAGGCACTTTCTTGCAACTGGCCCTGACATTGTCTTCACTGAATTTAATGTGAAAATGTAACTAGGCGATGATTACTTGTACTTAATTCTCCTACAATAACGTTACCCACTAAATTTTCTGATGTGGCTAAGACAACATCTAGGATGTTAGCTCCACGTGTCAGGTAATTTACAAACTGATACAAAGAATTTTCCTGCAAGTTCGTATATAGGTCTAACCCTGTGTGTGAGGATAGGGCTTCTCCCCATTTTGGAACTGGTAAATTAAAATCACCAAATATTACAGTGCTTTGCATACAAAAAAGAGTTTTGCAGTTTGATTGTAGATTGCACTGTCGATGCTGAGTGGCTGACCAGGTGGACGATAAATTAAATCAAGAGTGATTTTATGACAAGATTCATATCTAAGAGGAGAGTAAACGAATATTACACAAGTTAGGTTGGGAAGGAGGTTGGGATAATGATGATGATGATGATGATGATGATGATGTTAAAAAGTAATTTAAACATTGCCCAGGACAGCAATCACGTAGGATCTATACTTGGAAAGTGGTCATTTTGTTTTGGAACAGCACTGATTAACATCGATGAAAATGAATCATGAATAGTTACGCATTTAGTTTAGGTGCAGATAAAAATACTTGTGAAAACATGCTGAACAATACCCATAACCATTCAAACACAGACAAAAAATCAGCAGAGGAAGCAGACTACATGAGGATCAGCTGGCTAGTAAGACATTTCCAGCCCCCTTGTCACCAAGCGTCCTGCGGTCATTGCCGTATCCACTGGCGTTTACAGTCTTTTGATGTCTGTTACTGCTAGATACTTGCTTTCATTTTCGTAGAAGTTTTAAGTCATTATTCCTCGAAGAAACACTGTGGAAACGATGTACAACCATAAAACTGTCTTCTTCCACCACTGAGTTTCATGAAAAAAGCAACAAAATGAAAAAAAATCTGGGTCAAATTAAGTGAAAAGAATAGATGTATGGTGCTGGCTGCCTCTGTAACTGGCCGAGGGGGGGGCTGCAATGTTGCCGAAGGTCATAAACACACATATCAAGGATATAAAGCCAGTTCTACAGCTGTTTAACGTTTATTTTTATGACTTTGTGTGTGTGTGTGTGGGATAGGGAGTTGTCCTCGTTCTTCGTTACGTTTTCCAAGATATTTGTCGGATCTCGTTAAAACTTTTCTTAACATCCCATAGCACCATGTAAATTAATTATGATTTGTACATTATCCTGCATCATAACTGTCTAGTTCAAGAGTTATCCGCTGTACTGGTTTTTTTTTTTTTCTGATAAATGGTAAATGATGGAAGAGTTTCCTTCTAATTCTCTTTCCCTTTGTGAGCCTGTCAAATGCGAAGCTTCCTACCATCTTGAAATAAACGGATCATGATACTTTTCTTCCTTTGTTTAACTTTATTTGTAGGGATGAGACTTACTGGCCTTCTTTTCTACGTATGGAAGATATTTCTCTATATCGCTGTGGTTGAGGTAGTTAATTCGCGATATGGAGGAGCAAGTGCTTTTAGATATGTGTATTCATAGTCCTCAAAAGATTGACACACACACACAAAGCATTTAACACTTTCACAATTATACTGACGACAAATGACATGGTAGGGTCGTGACAATGACAAATGACAGGGCAAGCGTGAACCTGCCCGCTGTACGAATGAGACATATTTCCCCCGTCAGCCCTGTCCACCATCCCCATCCATCACGTCCTTCCACCCTGCCCTTCATGCCACCCCTCCGATCCCTCCTCCTGCCTGCTCTTCCTTCTGCATGGCTCACTCTCACCCTCTGTATGCAAATATCTCCTCGTCCTTCTCCAGCCTTCTTTGTTCGGCTACACTCACCCTTTCTGAAAGTTATCGGTGGCGCATAGGAATTAAGCATATAAATCTGAATGTCAAGAACTTAATGTGATTATATTAAACACTGTTGACGTTCCTCCTTCCATGACAGTAAATTGAGGGATTATAATATACATAAACATATACTTGCATAAGCTCCGTTCTCCCCCCTCCCTCTTTTATTTCCCTGAAGATGTCTTAAAAAATAGCCGAAAACTCGGTACTCCACTTCATTTTTTCAAGCTAGTTATACTTCAAACATACATATGAAGATAAAACATACATGCATACATACATACATACATACATACATATATACACACATACGTCCATGCATGCATACATACATATATTCATATATTAATAAGCTATGGATTGGCTGCGAGGAAAATGCAGTCTCACAATGAGCAGTAGCACGAGCGCACTTACAAACATTAAAACTTGTAAATCGTTCTTGGCTAACATTTTTGTAAAGTAAAATCCCATCAACTGAAATTAAATTAACAAATCTAGATAACGAAAGAATTATGAATTTGTTTCCTAACTCTCAAAAGCTAGAATAGGGTTGATGCATTAAATGATAAAACACTACATGCCTAACAGTTGTAATAAAATGAGGGGTTTAAGCACAAAGGAAAGAAAAACATTGGTTAGAAAGCACTGCCTTAGAGTAGTGAAAATACTGCACATGAGAGAGAGAGAGAGAGAGAGAGAGAGAGAGAGAGAGAGACGACAGGACTTTTGATGGCTACTGGGCGTTTGTTATATTGCTTTGCGCTTAGTGGCCTCATGGTTAGAATGTCCCAGTCGGAGTGACGATTTTACCATGTGTGTAGGTTCCAACACCATGAGCTGACTAGAGGTTTTTTTCCTGCGTCGAAAGAAGCAAGGTATAAATGAACAAGGTGTGCTTACTCTTGTTGGTCTTTTTCTTGTTGTTGAAAAAGTATCAAGTTAGATATCACCATGCTCACCTTGCCTGTAATGACCGAGTCTAATAGTTAATGTGAATAACCTAAATTGACCCAAGCACCTTCAGCCGGCTTAATTGCACCTAAACTGCTTTAATGGTTCAAACTGGGGATAAATGGACCTCACCAGACCTGATTAATTTGACCTAAACAGCCCTGAATAGACCTCACATAGCCTGGTTAAATGTCAACGAGCTGTATGAAGGTAAATAATTTTAATGGGCCAATTTGCAAGTAAATATACCCATTGCGATTGCTATTCTATTGACGGAATTCCATTTGCAGGTTACATTAGTGGAAGGTAATGGCAGCTTACGTTATGCTGCCATGATGCAGGGACGTGGACGACGAGTTTGCTTCTGGGATCATCTAAAGCCGCCAATTGCAGTGCTTAATGGTCTCATTCATTAAATGTTTTACCGTTACAAAACGTCCCTCAGCTACTTCTCTATCCCACAAAAAGAGGACGGTGGACTGAAGATGGGTAATTTAAGCCTGTAGTCCACTGAGTTTACATTTAAGACGAACCAGGGGCTGCTGCTACAACTACTTCAACCACTTCTACTAATATTGCTGCTGCTGTTGCTAATACTATTACTACTACTACTACTACCATCAGCACCACCAGCACCACTAGCACCACTGCTACTACTACTAGTACTTCTACTACCACTACTACTTCTACTATTACTACTACTACTTTTACTACTACTACTACTACTACTACCACCGTTACGACTACTACTACTACTACTACCACTACCAGCACCACCATCACTACTACTACTACTACTACTACTACTACTACCAGCACCACCATCACTACTACTACTACTACTACTACTACTACTACTGTTATAAAGACATGCTTATTCTGTACATTTTTTAGGACCTTTTTCATATACAGTAATGGAAATAAGTTATTTGACAAGAGCGTATGGAGTTACATGGATAGACAAGCATACAAGTCAAGGAATATAGGAGTGTTGTAGTGTTCATTTGGATATGGTTGAAAGTGTTGAGAAATACTGAAATGGTGTGACCATGTGGAAAGGATGGAGAATGAGAGACTAACAAGGAGAATGTAAGTGGGTGTGGTGAAGGGGGAGGGAGGGAAAAGAAAACCAAGGACGACGTTGAGGGACGAAGAGGAAAGACTTATGAGAGGGATGTGTGAGTTAGAAGGAGGGGAGTCACGTGGCTGGGGACAGGGCGACATGAAGGCGATTTGTCTGTGGCATCACCTTACGAGATCTGTTTGACTGCAGACAGGTATACAGACAGATAGACAGACAGATAGAGGGCTGTACAACCCAACCCATGCAACAGGCTGCACCGGAGTGAAGAGGCTGAATTAGTAAACATTCTTGAACTTGAACTTTTTAATCCAAGCACGTATATTCTTATTATATTCTTGCTAACTCTAGACGAATGTACTCAGCTTTGGACAGACCCGTAGTAGTGAAGGGATTAATGAAGTCTATATGTATTACCCTTACTTGGAACAGTCTCCCCGATGCTAAATAACATCATTTGAATATAGCAACAAAAACTATAGAAGGAGTTATAGGATTAAATGAGTTAAGCCTTGTATAGTCTTTACTTATGTCATTTCTTTCACACTTTCTTTCTTTATGTTACTTTATTTTTACTTCTGTCTACAAGGATATATTTAGTTGTCTCCACGCATACAGTAACCAGACACCCCAAAACCGTAATATTAACGCGAAATAAACAACGGAACAGCCATAATACTGTACATTAAAGTGATTTAAGTGAATATTAAAGTGAAATAAGCAACAAAACAAGCATTACAGAGTGAATATTAATATGAAATAAACGGCGAAACATGAGAACTTAAGACAATAAATACCTTCCGTGGAGACTGTCTGTAGCAATAACACGCCCAGAACCTTTATAAATATAGGGTGGTTCATATATAACCCTCCTCTTTCACTCAGGAGGGCAATTTCTCGTGTGTTGTAGGGAGCAGTTTCGTCAGTGCTGTCAGTGTATCATGTATTAGTTATTCATTTCCTTCTCCTGACACACGCACGCCCACACCAGCAGCAAAACCATCGCCGGAACACATAATATGCCTCATTTTTTTTAGTGGAGCGCTATTTACGGACCACCTTGTAGATCCCCCTTGGCTTCGTCGGCGCCTTGGGACGGCATATTTTGTATTATATATTTATCAGTCCTGAGATGCAGGATGGTATCATTTGAGGCAACGCGCCCGATTGCGGTGCGGTAGACTCAGGCTGTGTGTGTGTTCTTACCTAATTGTTCTTACCTAACTGTATCTTTACAGGAATGAGTCAAGCTCGTACTGTCCCGTGTCTTAAACCATATTTATCGTACATATCCTTAAATTTGTGAATTGTTTTGGCACACACTATTTCATTCGGTAATGCATTCCAATGATCAATTGCTCTGTTTGGGAAACTGAATTTCCTTACGTCTTTATCACCTCTCTCTTCTAATGCAGTTTTTTGCAGTGTCCTCTTGGTGATGCTTCCCCATATGTTAAGTAATCATTTATGTCTATTTTCTCCTTCCCTGATATGCATTTATATAGCATTATCATGTCACCTCTTTTCCTTCTCTCCTGTAGTGTTGGTAGATTCAGTTTATTTAGTCTTTCTTCGTAGCTTAGATCCCTTAAGCTTGGTATCCATCTTGTAGCGGCCCTTTGAACTTTTTCAATCTTGTCTATGTGTTTTCTGAGATGAGGACTCCAGACTACTGATGCATACTCCAGGGTTGGCCTGATGAATGATATTATTATCCTTCTTAGCATGTCTTCATTTATGTATATGAATGCTATTCTCATATTTGCAAGCAGTGTATACATGTTCCGAACCTTCTCACTGATGTGGTCAGCCGGAGATAGTCTGTTATTGATAATCACACCTAGGTCCTTCTCTCTTTCTGATGTGTGTAGGGTTTTGTTTCCTAACGTATAATCCCAGTCAGATCTTTTTCCACTTTTACCAAACTTGATTACATGACACTTGTCCACATTGAATTCCATTTGCCATGTATTACTCCATTCATGAAGTTTATTTAATTCTTCTTGTAGCTCTTTACAAGAGTCTGTGTTAGTAATTCTCCTTTGTATTTTTGCATCATCTGCAAACATATTTAGATAGCTTTCATTTCCAGTGTTACTGTTTATATCATTTATATACACTAAAAACATGATTGGTGCCAGCACTGAGCCCTGTGGTACTCCACTAGTCATTTCATTCCATGATGAGTAGTTTCCCCTTAGTACTGTTCTCATTTCTCTTTTTATGAGAAAATCTTGCATCCAACAAAACAGTTTCCCTCGAATTCCTCCTTGATGATACAGTTTCCATAAAAGTCTTTGGTGTGGTACTGTGTCAAATGCTTTCTTGAAATCTAAATAGATACTGTCCACCCATCCTTCTCTTTCCTGTATTGTGTTTGTTACTCTGTCATAGTAGCTCAACAGATTAGTAACACATGATTTTCCTTTCTGAAACAAAACTGACTTTATGTTAACATATTGTGTTATTCTAGATGATTTACCCAAGCTTTTCTTATAAGCTTTTCTAATACCTTGCTTACAACACTGGTCAGTGATACTGGTCGGTAGTTGAGTGGATTTTGTCTATTCACTTTCTTGAATAAGGGGACAATATTTGCTTTCTTCCAAATATCAGGTAGTTTACCTTGACTCAAGGATTTCTTGAAAATTAAAAATAATGGTTTACTTAACTCCTTTGCACATTCTCGTAGCACCCAATATGAAATTTCATCAGGACCATTTGCTTTTCCTCTGTCTAATTTACTTAACTCCTCCTGTATTACTTTTTCTGATATTTGTATATCTGGTAGTATGTGTGGGCATGCATGATCCACATAGTCCTTTCAAAATTTTTTTCTTCTGTAAAAACTAATTGGAAATTCTTATTTAGTGCTTCACAAATATCTTTCTCTTGTGTATAGGTGATTCCCTCGTCCGTAATGGATTGTATTATATCTTTTACTTTGGTTTTGCTTCTGATGTAGCTGTAAAATAGCTTCGGTTGATCACTACTTTTATTTATGATATCCTCCTCAAACAGTTTTTGGGCTTCCCTCTTTATTCTTGTATAATCGTTTCTTGCCTGTTTGTAATTATTATATGCCCTTTCACTATTGTGTCTTCTGTATCTATTCCACAACAAATCTCTTCTTTCTTTTGATAATTTACATTCTGTATTGAACCATTTCTTTCTTTTCTTTTCTGCTTCTTTGTGCTGTGGGATGGACTTCTGGACTCCTATTTCATAAAATTCACAGATTTTTTATATACAGCATTTAAATCTTGTCCTCTAAGCTCCTTTTCCCAATCAACTTCTAAGAAATAATTCTTTAGGTCATGATAATTTCCCTTTTTATAGTTTAGACTATTTTTGTAACTTTCATTGCTGTTAACTATGTCATATGCTATCCTGAATTTGCAATTTAGTACTGCATGATCGCTTTTCCCGAATGGAGGGTGATATATTAAACTGTCAATATCATTTTCTTGCCTAGTAAATATGAGATATAGCATTGAAGGTACATCGAGTCCTCTTTTTCTGGTGGTTTCCCTCACATGTTGCGTTAGGAAAAACTCTTGCACAAGATCCAGGAGATTTTGGTCCCAACAGCTTTCTTGGCTAATTATATCTAGAGTATTCCAATTTATATTTGTATTAAAATCTCCAGTTAGTATATTTCTTTCCGATTTCTCTTCCATTTTATGTAGTAATCCTCTTAAACTCTGAATTGTACTCTCTGCCACGTCCTCATATTCGTCTCTTTCGCATGTGTTTGATCTCGGTGGCATGTACATATTGGCTACAATTACTTTCCCTTCAGATGTGTTGATCTCTACTGCGATCAGCTCTACTTGTGAGGGTATATCTAGTTTTATTTCATTGACTTTTAGATTTTTCTTAGTTAATATTATAATTCCTCCTCCTTTTTTTTAAGTTTCTATCTCTTCTCCATATATTATATTCCTCTAAGTTTAGTATGTCATTTGATATCCTTGGTGTTAATTTTGTTTCAGTTAGGCATATTATATATGGTTCATTTTCTCTTGACATAATCATTCATCTCTAATAATTTAGATACCATTCCATCCACATTTGAGTACATCAACTTTATCATCTTGTTTATATACTTGTCATGACATGGTTCTACTACCTTCCTCATTTTGATTCCCTCCTGTTTATGTACCACTTTCGTACCTGCAATCCTATTACTTTGTAAAAAAAAAAAAATGTATTCTTCTCCTCCTCTGATCTTCCCTCATTTTTTGTTTTTGCTTCCTCCCTCTTCTCTTTCAGTAATTCCAGTTCCTCTTGTGTTAGGCAACTGTTTATACAGACATATTTGAACTCCTCTTTTTCCATAAGATTCTTCGCATTTTTTAGTATCTCCTCCACAGTGTTTACACTCTAGAAAGTCACCTTTAGAGGTCTTGACTTGCTTTTCTCGTATTTCCCTAACCTTTTGTGTTCCTCTATGTCTTTACTACAGATTTCCTCTGATACTTCTTTCAATAAACTCATTACATTTGCCATCTCCTTTTTGTCTCTTGAGATCTTGTTTTTTACTTCTTCCTCTTCTATACCAGTGATTACTATATATTTGTTGATATCTACTGAATCTCTGACTAACTCTGGATTGTTTTTTATTATTCTTTTCACTTCCTTTTTAATGCTTTTTTCTTCCACCCTTGTTTCTAAGTCTGTCTTTACTTTCACCATTTCAGCATACGTGGTTTCCACATCATTTTTGTAGCTTTGCACAGCTTCATGTACCTGTGTTATCTTCTCCTCAATATCACTGCTCTGATCTATCAGACTGCTTACTTGCCTAATTGTCTCTGTATCATTTTTGAACTCTTCCATAATACTCTTGTGGTTGACTACTGTACTTGCCATTTCACTCATTTTCCTCCTAAGTGTACTCAATTCCACTGTTAGTTCACTGATGGTTGTGTCTTTCTTGTTGACCTCCCTTCCTAGTTTTTCTATTTCTTCCTTTTGCAAGTGCAACTGCTTCTTTATTTCATCAATCTCATTTTGAAAGGCCATTTCCAGTTTGTGTACACGTTCAACCAGTCTATTGTGAGTCTCCATTTCAACCAGTTCTTGGTAGAAATCATCTTGCTTTCTACGTTTATCCCTTTTCTTTTCCAAATTTGCTTTACTAAAGTATGTGGCCATTTTGCAATACTAAAAGCACAGAGTACTTACATTCCCTGGGGCAGTTGTAGTCTAAACAAACATCAGCTGACTGAGCGCATTCTTTCGATATTCGGTTCTCTTTTCTGTTTGAACAAGTCTTGTTTAAACTTTTTCTTATTTTTTTTTTAATAATAAAAAATCATTTAGTCTAACCTGGTACAGAGCTTGACTCATATAAAGATACTAATTTAGGTAATGCCACTGACCGTGCTGGCTTGGTATGGAGTGCTGTCGGCCCACGTCTGCACTCCTTGGTGTCTCCCGTGTGTGTGTGTGTGTGTGCTTTAACTCTTCCTGGTTTTTTTGATGGATCTAAATGAAACTTGATGGGTGAATTCGGCTGGTTACCAGGAAGGTTTTCCACTATATACAATTCTGCAACCATGATTTTCAGGGAGGGTCAACCCCCCCTCACAAAAAAATCTCATACATAATGAAAGTGGGGCAGATATAGCTTTGGTATATGTTGTACAACGGGCTTTCATCCTTAATACTATATTGGGGAGCGTGACCCTTCTAATGATTCTTGTTTTTGGGAGGAGTCAGCTCCTTTCACAATAATAAATGCTATTAGATATAGGGAAAGTGAGCACATGGATTTCAACGAAACTTCTCAGGTTAGTTCGTCTGCTTCCTTGATAATACTTTCCACCATATGAAGCTTTCCACTGTTACTTTTAACAAGGTCACTTTCCCTCGCCAACTTAAAATACTATCAGAAGTCGTGAAAAGAGGACAGATATGGATTTGATCTCTTAGTACAAGTTATACAATGGGCTCTCATCAGTAATGCGCTATTTGGGCAGCGTGATCACCCCTACTGATTATTGGGGGAGTCAGCCCCCTTCTCATAATGAAAACTATCAAAAAAGGGAGAAAGATTTGAATATAATATCCTAAGAGGGTTCGTTTGGTTACTCCAAAGGTCTTCCACTAAACGAATAGTAAACTTTCCAACCATGATTTTTAGGGGTTCTGGGCATCAAATTTAACTTTCTCAGAAATGCAAAAAGAAGCGAGATATGGCTTCAATATCTCAGTTCATGATGTATAATGGTCTCTGATCCTTAATGCAATATTTCGGAAGCGTGACACGCAGTGGATTTCGAGGGGTCAGCCCCTATCCCAGAGGTATAAATGATCAGGAAAAGGGCATTATAACCACATGGATTTCAAAGAAATCGGCATACATATCGCAGGATCGAGATGCAGTTCCCATGCTTTCTCAGAATGCACTGGAACAAACAGCATATCTCCTTTATTATTTCTCTTTACCAGTAATTGTATTTGGTTGTATGTTTACACTTTAACAATCATCCTACCTTCGTTGTGAAGTGTAAGGTAGTTGTGTGGGCATCTCTTTGCACCCACATAGACGGATAGATAGATAAATAGAGAGAGAGGGAGACATAGATAGGTTAGACAGATGGATAGATAGGTAGGCAGACAGGTAGAAAACAAATAGGTGGATAGATAGACTGATTTACATAGACAGGCAGACAGACAGACAGAATGGACATTAACAAGAAACAAGGAATGTTATATTGGACTCAAACCATTCAATTCGATCACGTCTCCCATCGTGTTTTACAGTCTTGATCTTTAACTCATAGATTTCGTACACAGCGTTCATTCCTTCTCTCCCTCTCTCTCTCTCTCTCTCTCTCTCTGAACAAATAAGGTTCGAAATGGCCTTTAGGACTGTTGCCATTTGCTCTCCTTTGTACTCCTTTCAACTCCTCTTCAAGATATATTCATTATGGTATAGTCCAGACTATGTTGATCAGTGAGGAGGTTCAGGAGTGCTGTGCCTACACTCTTCACTCCGAAAAATCAAAGCCCAAGAATATGACGATAAGACAGCAATAATGTAATAAAACAAAGCTTTGACGTCGTGAGAAAGATGACATGCTTTATAAATATTTGCCTTGTCCAGCGCAGTGATCTCTGAGTGGATCTAGAACGCCCACTCACGGTTACCATGACAACACTGAGCCAGTCCCGGGGCGAAGTGATCTTGAAATGTGTGCCGTCTCTTTACACCTACATACGCGGAAGGACAGGAAGAGAGACAGGAGGCTAGAAAAAAAGATAGATAGATACGGACAGATAGGTAGATGGATAGACATAAATACAGACTCAGATAGCTAGATGCATAGATAGAGGTAGATACAGACACAAACAGACAGACAGACAGATAGAGACATACTTATTGATATACTGATAGAAACAGATATACTAAGCGTTCGGTCTGGGCATAAGCATAGCACCCCTTTCGTTGAGGCCCAGTAGTCCTTCATGCATTAATGACCAAAGCATAGAAATTTACATGGGTCTCTCTCTCTCTCTCTCTCTCTCTCTCTATGGGGGGGGGAAGGGTATGTATAAACGTAACTGAATTATGTTCCTCGAGCCCAGCCCTCAAATTTACACAGAATTTCTGCTGGCTTGGCCTGCGCCGCTCGTCCGGCTTACCACGCTTTAACGGACCGACTCTCATACAAGCGTCGGTAGACGCTACGTGTAGTTCCAGTTTGGGCCAACTTTAAATAATGAGAGAAAAAAAACTTCTTTGCAATTTTCAAAACGTTCTCCAAATTCTAGCAACTAATGTACACCATTAAATTAGGTTCCTATTTTCACATGTGAATTACTAGTTTATCTGAATAACAGGGAAGTGAGCATGGAAGTGAAAAAGTTACTACATGACAGTATTGTGATACCAACTCTAACGTACGGAAGTGAAGCTTGGACATTGTTGGAAGGACACAAGTCAAGAGTGAGAGCAGTGGAAATGAGTTATTTAAGAGGAGCCTGTGGAGTCACGTGGAGAGACAGGCTGACGAATGAGGATATAAAGGAGCGTTGTGGTGTGGATGTGGATGTGATAGGAAGCGTTATGAGGAACACACTGAGGTGGTTTGGCCATGTGGAGAGGATGGAGGGTGAAAGACTGACGAAGAGAGTGTATGTGAGTGAGGTGGAGGGGGGAAGAGGGAGGGGGAGGCCGAGGATGAGATGGAGGGATGGGGTGGAGAGGTATATGAGAGAGGGGGGTGTGAGTTGGGAGCAGGGCAGTGAAATAGCTGGGGACAGGGCGACTTGGAGGCGATTTGTTTGTGGCCACCCCAAACGGGATTGAGGCGTCTGGCAATAGATAGATAGATAAATAGATCTGAATAACCTTCATTAGGTCCAGTTACATGACTCGTCAGTTAATCTAAATTATGTTCCCTTTGCCCAACCCTCAGATTTATATGCCAGTTTCTGCTCGCTGTGCCTCTGCCGCTCGCCTGGCCTGCTTCGCTCCGGTTCTCCGAAAAGTGTCAATAGATGCCCTGCAAAATGCCTATGAGTGGTACTACTCTAAACTGGCGGCTAGGGTGAGGCACCAACCTCTGTACAGTGTTGCCACGTTTTCCATATGCGCGATGCCCCTCTCTCTCTCTCGTGGGGGGAGATGTGCGTCACCCTGGGGAATTTTGTTTCTTTTATGAGTTACTGTTATAAACTTGTACTTTCATTTCTTTATTTTGTTTTTATATCTAATTATATTTAAAAATATTATTGTTTTACATATGGCGCCAGATAACGTCGCTGTTGTGGCGCCGGCATTTGTTTTCATTCAGTCATTCTCTCCCTCCTTCCTTCCCTCCCTTCCTACATCTCTCCCTCAGCTTGACAATGCACTCAACACTGCCCCTGGCCTGCCTTCCCCCCCCTCTCTCTCTCTCTCTCTCTCTCTCTCTCTCTCTCTCTCTCTCTCTCTCTCTCTCTCTCTCTCTCTCTCTCTCTCTCCTCTATGGTATATTAGGATACATTTTGGTTACTTTCTGTTACATTATATTGTACATTATATTTAGCCAAACTATGTAGATGCGAGGAGAGGGCTAGCTGAGCTGCCATCCTGAGTCAAGGACACAAAGGAAAGTGATACGAGGAACCTCTGGGCGGGTCAGACTGGGTCTGTGTGTGTGTTGCCGCTCACGAGGGTTCAATGTAATAATTTTTTCACTACCAAATTGGCATATATTTACTTAAATTCCTTTATAAACTCTTATCATCATAATTCTGACATCATTACCCACCCCAGAACTACGGTAAAAGCCAATAAAAGTGACTACATTTTTTTTAGCAAGCTGTACAATATTAATGCCACGTTTCTGTAATGCCGTATAAATATTTCATCCATAATAAGATTAATGTTCTTTCATATATCATAATACATACGTTAACAGTGTATTCATATGTGTTTATCTTATTTGTGATGCCTTTTACATATATAACAGCAGTTTCACATTGCGAGTTTGGGAAACATAGCACCACTGTACTGAGGTTGGTGCCCCACCCTAGCCGCCAGTTTAGAGCAGTACCACCATAGTTCCATTTTGGGCCAACAGAGGTACACTAAGAAAATCGACATTTTTACATTGTTAGTAACGCTTCGCAACGTTTAACAGGTGTAATGGACTCATCTAAAGCCTGAGTAAAATTTTACACCTGTTGGAGCTTATTCAGAGAGTGCTCTATGCATCCCCATCGACTACGATAGACGACAAACAGACAGACAGACAGACAGATAAGCACACAGACAGATAAATATTCTCCATTATGTATAAACGGATATTATACTTACCAGCGTAATTTCCTTAGAATGTGATTTTTTTTTCATTCATAACAAACTACTGTATAGTGAGACATCAAAAATACATTGCCATGGTGGAACAGCTACGGAGCCATTACTCCCTTCAAGACTTTCTGACACTGTCTATAATATTTTAGTTGCTGACGAGAGCACAATATCAAAACTTGGTGTTATTGAAAACTGCCACGATCGGAAAAAGTTTACTCGAAACAAATAAACGTCTAACAGTAGAAAAACAGAACAAGAGAACATTGCGATTGTGACCTTTGACTTTTCATTCGAGTTAACTGGAAGTAAAGTCAGCCTGCACAAAGTCATTTTTAAGCGAACATTCGAGTGTTGTTTGTTTTATCGTGAGGGGGAGAGCGCAGGCAGAAAAAAAAAAAAACGTGCCTGATGAACTGAGCTAGATGACACAATAGGGACCTTTAACTCTGGTGAAAGAGAGAGAGGGGTGGACATTGGAGACAAGAGAGCAGCAGGCAAGAGAATGAGGCCACAGGGAAGAGAAATCAGACTACAGGAAGGGGCTATTAAACTACAGTGAGGAAAGTGCATAGGCTACGAGGAGGAGAGGGCAGACAACAGTGAGGAATGAGGAAGCTTCAGATGGGGATGAGGAAGGACTGAAGGCTACATAGAAGTAGCGATGGGAGGATAGAGGGAAATGAGAAATGGGGGCTGCAGGGAGTTGAGCACACTGGGATGCAGAAAAGAGTAGTCAGGAAGGGTTACGGGGCGAAGCGCAACAGAGGCTATAGAGAGAAGAGGAGAACACGGGGCTACAGAAATATGCAGTCAGGTGGGGATACAGGCACAAAAGAAGTAGGGGTTATGTGGAGAAGAAAAGATCAATTTGCTAAAAATAAAAATAAAAAAATCATGAGGAGCTGAACAGAAAAAAAATTAGAATCATCAAAGAGAAGAAAGATAAAATTGCTACAAAAAATAAAGCAGTATAAGGAAATACTACAAGGAAGCGAAATAGGGGTATCAGAGAGAAGAGATCATATGACTACAGAAAAGAATGATCAGGAAATACGGACCACAGAGACAAGCGGAGAACAACAGGCTACATGAAAGAATAGTCAGAGGGGCTACAGAGACAAGAGAAGTGAGGCTACAGGGAGGAGAACGAGGGACTGCAGGGAGAAGCAGAGCAAGGGGGTATAGGGAGAAGATTGCATGGTAGCTAGAAAGAAAAGAAAAGTGGTTGCTACGCGTAGAAGCAAAGATCAAGAAGCAACGGAAAAGTGATTAATGGAAAAGCAACAAGGAACAGGATCCACATAGGCCCCAGCAGCAGCAGCGCCGTCTGAGGCTGGGCAATAATTCGCAGTATTACCCACGAGCCGAGGTGAGTTCCGGCCAGACACCACGTTTGTTGGGATTACGCACCCCGCCTTAACTCCACCCAGATTCTTTTTTACGTGGACGTGATGCTTCCCTCCCACCATTATTAGACTCTCGGGCCTAAAATACGATAACAACATTGTAGTAATCTGCGGGTAATGCCCCGGCCTCCTCGGGTGTGGCTAGTGCAGGGTAGGTGGTGGTCAAGTGGTTAGAGAAGCGTTCTGTTGCTCGAAAGGACGCGATTTCGATCTTGGCTGTCAGGGAACAGTCTGATTCATTGAATGTTATGGAAACATATTTTGCTGATCTTTCACATGATCTCGCAGCATGATATATATATATATATATATATATATATATATATATATATATATATAAACATCCACGCAGTACCAAGCCAGTCTTCAGTCAGATATCCCAAGCATGTATTTAGTATGGGCGGTGGATATTAACGCCGAAGTGGTGACAAGAAAATGTGTGCAGCGCTAAGGAAAACTACTGGGTCTCAGCAGCTACGTACTTAAGTCGAATTCAGGACAAAGAGTCGCCAACTTTTTAACCTCTAATATACTGAGTGTCATCTTGATCTTTTTCTCCGATTTGTTTGTTACGTACCTCTTCCTTTCACACCATCTCATTGTTATCATTCGCTGCTCTATAACTGTTCTTCGTTTCTGTGCTCTGCGATAAATGTCATCTGCCAGTGTCTATTTCTGACAGATATCTAAAATATTAACAGATCACGAAAACGACAGAAGAAACAGTGGGTGCTTATGGAAGTTTTCTACAATGCTGGGGTGATATATGGCTGTGTGATGTCCGGGAGGTAAAGAGTTATAAGAGACCTGAGAAGAGTTAGGGAAGAGTCTAAAGATATAGATGAGGTAAAATATAAAGGGTTTCTTATTATAGTATATAAGATAATAGTGATGCTTACTAAATACAACTGGTATCTTTGCAGAACGGTTCATTTCTTTGAATTTCTGCTTGAGGCAAGTAAGTCAAAGGGTATAAGTGATGATTACTTAAAGGGAAGATGACTTTCAGTATCATTTGTTGCTTTACTTGGTGCAGTAGTAGAGAAGATAGGGAAATGTGAACGAACTGTGGAAAGTGTGGCGTGCGAAAGAAACAAAGGTGGCACTATATCTGTCTTGATACGAAGGAGAAAAATGGGTATATAACTGCCCAGAAGGTAATTTAGTGTCCTCGTTAACAAATGAATGTAAGCCTTGAGTTTGAGCAGTGGAAACGGGACTGTTGTCTGTGCAGGAAGGGTAGACTGGCTTGGGGAAAAAAAAAAATGAAGGTTTGGGGCAAAAAAAATCTACTATTTAGAGGACAGAAGAGTTGTGTTCATAGATCGTATGATCATAGAGAGAGAAGAAACATTTGACACGAGTAAGGGATAGAAAAATATATACTAAGAAACAACGAATGTGATTAAATTTGGTTAAATGTAGTCCACCTCAGAATGGAAAAGGTCAAAATTCTTACAAGAGCGGGAAAAGAACGTAATATCAAAATTATCACTAAATTACTGCCCTCGCGAGTCTCGTCAAGTAGTGGCATTTTCTCATATATGAGCAGACAGACCAGGTCCGGCCCGACCCGGCCCGACCGTAACGCTTTTGAGAAGCTTATATCTCAGCAGCCACAGGCCCGAACACCGCATGGTTTACACTATATGATAGCCCAATTCTTTAAGTCCTGTTTTTTACAAGTTTCATCACACCCATTCGGTGCACGTGGCACGTGACGAGCACCTAGTACAGCATGTCGATAATCTTCAAACGAAGGCCACAGGCCAGAAAGTTTGTTGCAAAGGCATGAAAGTTGGTAGGTAGATAGCCATCAATATACTCTAGGCATCCTCGGGGTGTAAGGCGACATTTCAATGCTTTCGGATTTAAATGGCCTCGCTCTTACCTCGCCGACAAAGTCGTTTTACTGGTTACAGTAATGTACGGTAACATGAATATGAAGCTTCAGTTTATCTGATCAGTCAGTGCAGATTAATATTACCAGAATAAAGCATAATGCATTTATCTATCTATCTATCTATAGCCCGACGCCCTAATCCCGCAAAGGGTGGCCGCAGACAAAACGCCTCCAAGTCGTTCTGTCACCCACCATTTGACTACCCTCCCCCCAACTCACCACCCCCTCCCTCATATACCTCTCAATTCCATCCCTCCACCTCATCCTCGGTCTACCCCTCCCTCTCCCTCCCTCCACCTCATCTACATACACCCTCTTAGTCAGTCTTTCATTCTCCATTCTGTCCACATGTCCGAACCACCTCAGTGTATTTCTCCTAATCTTCTCAACCACATCCACATCCACCCCACAATGTTCCTTCACGTCTTCATTCGTCAACCTGTCCCTCCATTTCACTCCACATGCTCCTCTCAAGTAACTCATTTCCACTGCTCTCACTTTTGACTTGTTCCCCTCTTGCAGGGTCCATGCCTCTCTTCCATACATCAGGGTAGGGATCACAATACTATCATGCAGTGACTTCTTAACTTCCATTCTCACCTCCCTATTCCTCATCACTGCTTTCAGTGAACCAACAATCTTCCTTCCCTGCTGTACCCTTTCACGCACTACATCCCCCAAAGTTCCATCCTTACTCATCACACTACCCACAAGTACTTGAATGCACTCACAGTCTCCATATCCTCACCATCCAACCTTACAGTTCATTCCTCTCAAATACCATAATTTTACTTTTGTTTACATTAACTTTCAGCTTCCTTCTCCTACACACTGTCCCAAATTCATTCACCAAACCTTGCAACTCCCATTCATCTTCACTCAATAATACTGTATCATCAGCAAACAGCAACACCAGAATCTCCCAAATCTCACCCTCATTCATCACAGCCACCCCCACATCCACTGCACTACCTTGCACCTCCATTACAATCCCATCCATGTATATATTAAACAGCCATGGAGACATCACACAACCCTGTTTCAGTCCCACATTGAGATAAAAGAACTCACTCAGCTCACCATCCACTCGCACCGTAGCCCTAGCTCCTTCGTACATACTCTTCACAGCACTCAAGAATTTCCCCTCCACTCCATATATTCTTAATACCTTCCACATATCTTGTCTATCTATTCTGTCATAAGCTTTCTACAAGTCCATGAAGGCAGCATACACTTTCTTTCCCTTCTCTAAATACTTCTCCACTAAACATCTTAGAACAAATATCTGATCTACACACCCTTTTCCCTTCCTAAATCCCCCTTGTTCTTCTCCAACTAGCTCCTCTGTCATATGCCTAACCCTATCAATGAGTATTGTACCATATATATTTTACCAGTCACACTAAGAAGGCAAATACCCCTATGGTTACCACATACTTCTCTCTCCCACTTTCCTTTGTATAAAGGAACAATTATACCTGATTTCCAGTCCTCTGGAACCCTTCCCTCTTCCCAAGCCAATCTACACAACTTCCATATCCACTCCACAACAATCTCACCCCATTACCTCAGCATTTCACCACACACTCCATCAATTCCCAACGTGATCTTCATTGCTTCCACTACTTCTGCCCTACTGATCTCTTCCTCCCTCCTCTCATCTCTTCTTCTCCCAGCCATTCCCCAACCACTTATACTCGCACTGCTCTCACTCTCTACATTCAACAAATCCTCAAAGTGCTTCTTCCATCTCCTCAATTTCTCTCTCTTCTCCACCAGCAATCTATTATTCCTATCTTTCACTCCCCTGCTATTTCCCCTTTCACACTGCCTTACTTTCTTTACCTCCTTCCAAAACAATTTCTTACTCTCCCTTCATTTCACACTCAGATTCCTCCCTCTTCATCCACTTTCTTCTTACTCTCCTTCACCAGTCTCTTCACCTCCCTTCTCCTGCTCACATATACTTCTCTCTTCTCTCTCTCATCTTCTCCCCTACCTCTATCCGCTAACCATTCACTATATGCCTTCTTCTTTTGTTCTACAGCTCGTTTCACCTCATCATTCCACCATGCTGTCCTTTGCTCACCCTTGCATCTCCTCCCCACTCAACAAACCACCTCACGTGCTGCGCCTATCTCTTCCGTAAATATCTTACATACATCTTCCACCCCTTCCATCTGCTCTAGCTCATACCTTCCCAATCTTTCTTCCGCTATGCTCTTATACTCTGCCATTCTCTCACTATCTTGCAAATTCTCCACTCTTCTCACAGGAGCTGTTTCCTCCTGTCTTCCCCTTCGTCTCCTCAACCATTTCCTTTGCAGCTTTACCTTGGCCATCACTAAATGATGGTCCGAGACTCCATTCCCCCACCCTCTCCAAACTCTTGCATCCAACACTTGTCTTCTCATTCGCTCATCCACACACACATAGTCTATCATTGCCTTTCGTTCAACAAGTTCACCATCCATCCTTCTCATTACTCTCCATGTATACCTGTGGATCATCTTATGCCGAAAATAGGTGTTGACTATTGCTAACCCCTTACCAGCACAGATGTCCACCAAAGCACTACCATTCTCATCTACTTCAGCTGGCACACCCCACTGACCAAGCACTCCATCCACTCGTACATTCCCATTGCCATTCATGTCTCCAATCAAAAGCACTCTCTCGCTCCTCTCAAATTTGTCCATACATGCTTCTACTCTCGCCCAAAACTCATCTTTCACTCTTGCCACTCGGTCCTCTGTCGGAGCATACACACATACAATCGCCCACGCTTGTATACCTACTTTCATCCTCACCCATACAATCCTTGCACCCACTGTTCCATACTCTCTTATATTCTCCTTCCACTTCTTGCTTATCATCAGACATACTCCCTCTCATGCCCTCTCATTCTCATTGACTCCCGCACATATACCTAAACCATATTCCCATTCTCTCACCCTTTCACCTTACCAGTTAGTTTCAGTCAATCCACATATATCCACTTTTGTATCCTCAAGCACCTGAACAATCTCTCTTTCACTTCATCATTCACTCCTCTCACATTCCACGTTCCCACCCTCAGAATGTCCTTTGTCCGTTCCTTAGTCGTCAACGTATGGTCCGTCCGGGTCCGAGGCGCTTTATTCGCTTGTTTAGTTAGTTCTTTATACGGGGTGGGGCACTAACCCACCACCAACCCTTTTTAGTCGCCTCGTACGACAAGCAGGGATACTGG
Organism: Coenobita brevimanus; assembly: GCF_032717465.1. Taxonomy (NCBI): domain Eukaryota; kingdom Metazoa; phylum Arthropoda; class Malacostraca; order Decapoda; family Coenobitidae; genus Coenobita; species Coenobita brevimanus. Next base: position 6,676,072 of record NC_137055.1, read on the forward strand.
GGGAGTATATTACAAGGTGGTAATATATAGAAGGTATGATAATGAGTATTATGCTGAAAATTGAAATGCATATGAATCTAATAATGGTACTGCGTCAAGAGAATACGGTTTTAAATCCAGCTCAAGGATATATTACTGTAGGCATCTCCCCATTTCGAATGATGACGTATATAGAATTTATGACGAAAGAAATTAATGTTTTTGTCATGGACACCGTGTAAGTAGATAACTGACTAAGTGAAACGTGTGTCAGCCAGAGGTGACATAAACTATGGAAGACTGTGGCAGCTGGTAGTGTCATACTGTCTCAACTCGAGGTGAGTCTTCCGTCATCTTACTGCCGGGTTCCAAAAATCCCAGAGAGGTGCACACATTTTGCTGCATGGTTTAGAAAATCATGTATAAGTACTTCATTATTATTTGAGCATGCAGTAAGGTAGTTATTATAGATTTAACACCTATGGGAACTACAGCAAGAAAAATAGATAACTAACATAACATATTGCCTACAAATTCTATTTGAATTACAATGGTACTTTGGACTCAGTCTGCTAGATGTCACTTATACCATACATGTACTGTGCAGTCAGGGAAAGTTCCGCATTACCCACTGTTCGGAACATTGGTGGTCGACGTCTAGTCACGAAGCAGCAGCCAGACCCCACATGTCTGATAACAACGAGGGGGAGGGAGGGTGGCTGGGGGAGGGAGGGTTTGGAGAGTTACTCATGACACACTATCAATACATGTTTACTGTCAAAGGTATGCTTCTTTGCCTTCGTTTTGTAATGTTCGATAGGAATGATAGTGTCAGAGACTGATCTTATAATTAGGACTTCCCATGTCATTCTGTCTGAAGGATAACGAAAAACCTGTTAATCGCTCATAAAGATTTTATTATTATTATTATTATTACTATTATTATTATTACACACTACCCTAGACTCTAAGTTCGATATGAATAAATACCAGAATAACATTGGAAATGTTTGGAGGCGAATGTTTACCGTGATGTTTACAGTGAGATGGCAGGATAAATAAATAAACAAATTTATAACAATTTACATATAGAGATAGACAGACAGATAATAGAGGAATTTGTTTTCGAGTCAACACAAAATATAAATATGTTATATCGTTACGAATATCTCCTGGGGAAACGTCTCATTTTAAAGTGGAAAGGGAAGGAAAGCATTCAAACCTCTGTCCGAACCCAGCAAACTTCCACAACTTTCGTGACAACAATAACTATACAGACATCTACGTAATCTTTTTCATAAAATGCTAGCATCATATTGTCATTTATCCTTACTAATGTAACTCAAACACACCGTCCAAGTCATTCATTACTGACCTGTATATGATTCGCAGCCTATCAATAAATCTTCCTCTGCCCTTAATCCCCGCTTCCCCCTCCTTCACACTCACAGTTACCAGACACATGAGGTCTGGCTGCCTTTTCACATTCACCCGCCTCACACCAGTGCTTCGGAAGGTGGGTAATGCGGAACTTTCCCCGAGTGTACATTACAGTCTAAGACTAGTCCTCGGACTTAGGAAATTTGTGAGTCAAGAATTGGCGCCTAAATCTTTCCTTAGAAAGGAGCGGAATTAGCAAGTGGGATGAGCGGGAGTGTGATGGGGAAGGGTGAAGAGGTCTCAGTGGGTGGGGAGCTGGGGCTCGTGTTCAGTGGTTCAAACATGTGCGTCGACGAAGCTGTGAAACTGAATATTACTGAGGCGAGTTTTGGCACAGTACATAAGACGATTTAGTCAGAAGCCACAGTAGAACATGCGAAAATAATTACTTGAAAACAGGTAACATTCACAACAATGGTACTGAAGTTAAATTTCACGTGATAGGAGCATTTCTATGACGAGAGATATCGTGTGACGGGAGTCAGGATGATGTTATCACTGGTGTTTGTATATCAGTGTCTGTGAAGATTATTTGTAGCCATTTCTTCACTAATGTTTCAGCGTATACAGTATATTCCCTTATTAATCTTTCTTTTCATCCTTTTAATCATTATTGCTATTCAGCAGTATTGCTCGTATCAAACAAAATAAATGGGTGTAGAGTCCATCGCTGCCAAGAGTGTTTTGTCTTTTGGCTTGTATTGATGTCACTTTGAATGATACCTTGGTTGACATTAACCAGAAAAATATCGTTTAACATTAAAACCCCTGAAAACGGTCTATTGATTTACAAGAGTCATGGTGCCGGTATTATAATTATATATGACGGCAAAATTACGTGATCAATATTATGCACAAACTTGTCAGGCAGGGCTACCATTTTATGTCTTAACGTATTTCTGCACCTACACCTGGCGACGCACGTAAAAAGGCGTTCTCTGACACGAGGAGTTAATGGAGATTACGTCAGGTCACCTCTGTCACAGAGTTCCGTTAAGATAAAAAAAAAAAAATGAACATAGCCATGATAAAATTATCTTTAAAATTACGATAGAAAGAGCTAGCGGGAGACGATAATATATACCTTTGCAGTGCATCAAGCAGTCTAAAGTGTTGAAGCTACAGTGTTTATCTGGAAATATTAAGGAAAGAAGAAAGTAACCACGCAGGAAAAAAGAGAATTATAATGCCAAATTCTTTGAAGCTTAGTGAATGAGCTCTGTCGAAGGTGTAAACTTTGCCTTAACATGTGATGAGCTTTAACATGGAGTAAAGAGGCTGGGTGAAAGGCTGGTGATTACCACTTTCACTACGAAATTGGTGTAACGATCTTTTTAGTGTAATCATTCAATTAGGATAAGCTTGCATAAGCTGAAAAAAGATTTTTCATTATTGAAGGGGTCAAATGTACTAGCAACGGACCTATTAACAGCCTGAAACTACTGTGAACAAAGGAAAACGACCTTGCAATGCAATTAGTGTTGAGAAACCAATCAGTGTGGAAATAAAAGATGCAGCCTGTACGATAAAATACGCTGGTTATCATCAACACCATCCTGACCCTTCTTTCCGCCAAACGATGAGGTGAGGTGTAATTGCATGGCCCGTAAAATGGGCCACACAGTCATCCACACCACCGAAGCCACCGGAATCATGGCTACATCTCTCAGATCTAACAGTTTGTATCTATTATATGTGTTTTTTCTTTCAGTTTTGCGTACATCTACTTGAGTCAATCCGTTGACTGTCAGGTTAAATAGAGGGTGCCAAACCCTTATCATGTATTTCTCCGTTTATCCTTTTTATCTCATCCAACTAACGCTATCCACTCACGATTATCTCCTCTATGTTCATATTTATCGTTTGCATAAATATAATTTAAATATTTCAAATTACGGTACTGTACTTCTGGATATATGCTTGTAAATACAAGGGAAAATGCACGCCTGAAGCAGCCAGTATTGACAACCTTACGATGCGGTAATAAAATGAAAGTTGCTTCCCCTGCAAAAAAGTGGCTCTCATCCTCCAAAAGTCTGCCAATAGCCCTGCCGGCGACACTAACGGGTTGCCTGAACGATCCCGGAGAGTAAACAGACGAGAGAGGCACCGCCATTCCCAGAACTTTGGAAACTGAATTACTTATGTTTTCTGCTGGCAACAATATCGTTGTTTAGAATTGGTATTTACACAGGCAAATTACGAACATTAAGATGAAGTGAACAGCTGTGCATGGACTGAGTTATCATCAACATTCATTTAAAGTGTCTTGAGATGGCGAGACTCTTTTTACCTTGCTTCTTAAGGCGGCAAATGCACAGTTGCAGACAATACTAGAGCTTCACTTTTCATCCAGATAATTTTGAAAGACTTTCGTAATATTCGAAAATTTTTGTTGGATGTTAATAGCTCACTGTCTCGTCTACTTATCATAATGAAATGAAGCAGTATTTATGTTCGCAATCGTCCCATGTACGGAAATAAAACTTGCTTATGTTCTTGCTTTTGATCTGGGAGAAAGCTTGATTCAAATTTTTCACCACGTCCATACCAATCAACCAACGACATCCATTTAACAGCGTTTACTACCCCATCCTGCCTCTACAACAAATCATCACCCTCGCCAGTTCCCTTTGATCTCCCATCAGTGTACTCATTTTCTGGTATCCCTCATGAAATTTGTAAGAACAAGCACAAAATTAATATATTTCTGGAGCTCAGGACCATTTGGTTAAAACCCTTGTAGCTAGTCATCCGAAAATCATTAGCGAGTGATGACGGGCAGCCCAGTTCCCAGATATACTCCAGCATTCATAAACTGCACTGGGTGTGCTCGTCCTGCCCCGCCTCGCTACGCACTGCCATTCCAACTCATCCCTTCCTCCCCATTTAATTTTCACTCCTCGGTAGAATATTTAAGAAAAGCAAATACAACTTTCCGTCGACTTACACCGCCAATGTACACAGAACTGACTCCCACGAATTGAAGCAGCTTACGAGTTAGAAATAGTCCCCAGTGACCCCTTCAGTGGAAAGACTGTGTGTGTGTGTGTGTGTGTGTGTGTGTGTGTGTGTCCTTTCAATCCGGCTTTGTATTTTTTACTATATCTACCACCAAATCATTTTACTTTCTTTAGAAACAGCCTCTATTAGTGATGGTGTCGACGAAGACCACATCTACCCCGACCAGTTCCATAAGTCTCTTAAACTGAACACACCTTTCTGAAACCAGCAAAAATAAAATAAAACAAACAAATGTAACGTTCAATCACAAGGGTTAATATTATCCATGCGATACTTTCTTTCTACATCCAGGCCATTTTTTTATATATGTATTTACTTTTGTTAGTACACGGGCGACCTGTCATAGCGAAACGTAAACATTAAAAGCATTAACGCCATATAATACACCGATTAATTTTTGTTTGGTGTCCTTATGATTAATTCTCCTGTCTACTACCGTACAGTTACCCAGGGGTGACCTGTCGTTAGGAATGGGTAAGATCATTATTCTCCTAGATAGATAGATATAGATAGATAGATAGATAGATAAACTGCTCAGAGATATTAAGAAGCACACACACACACACACACACACACACACACACACACACACACACACACACACACACACACACACACACGCTGGGTTTCTTAAGTGGGTTGCTAGAACATTAATTCTTAAGCTGCGGGTAGTTTTTGTGAGCTAAATAAAATATTCGGCGAGGTAAAGAAAATCGTCCGACCTTAGGGCAAATAAAAAAGGAAATCTTTAACCTTTTTCAGGCCTTGGGCAGATTATTATTATTATTATTATTATTATTATTATTATTATTATTATTATTATTATTATTAATGTTATTGTTATTATTATTATCATCATCATTATTATCAGTAGTAGGTGGGGGCGCACACCATCCACTCACTCGATGTAGTGCTGCTCTCTGGTGACTGCCCTTTCCTCTCTTCTTTGCTTCTTTCCTTCCTTCCTCTACTTACTTTCCTTCATTCTTTCCTCTTTCTTCTGTCTACGGGTGACTCTACACTGAGTGACAAGCCAAATGGTTTCTTGTACACCAGGAAACCATTTACTACGCTGGGTGGTAACCATATAGCCAAGTAATGGCGCTTGGTGGCTTAGTAGGCAATTAAGGCTCTCCAGCCGGATTGAGCCTGTGTAGGTTTTATCCAAGGGATAGTTGGGGTCCATTGCTCACGTAATGCCACTCAGGGATGCATAAAGCTGGTCACTCTCATCTTAAATGCCAGGACCAAATTACCTAGCCCCGGGCTGCTATGATCCTCATGGGGCAACACAGGATTGGATATGATGATGATGATGATAATTATTATTATTGCTATTAATTATTATTATTATTATTATTATTATTATTTATATTATTATTATTATGGTCTTTCGTCTCCAATGGAAGAGCTTCATGTTATTCCGTTTATAAATATTCTTTTCTTTTTCCCCTTTTTATCAAATCGTTACCGCCAGAAAATTTTATTAAGCTAAAAAGGGTAGATTACTAGTGGAGAAGGGAGAAAAAGTGAGCAGATGGAGAGAACACTTTAAGGAATTGTTGAACATACAGGTAATGCGAGTATAAGTGGCTGGGGAATGGCTGGGAGAAGGAGGGAGGTGAGAAGACAGGAAGAAATCAGTAGGATAGAAGTTGTGGAAGCAATGAAGAAAGTTAAACTGGGGAAAGCCCCAGGAATTGATGGAGTGTGTGGTGAAATGCTGAAGCATGGGGGAGAGATAGTAGTAGAATGGATGTGGAAGATGTGCAGATTAGCCTGGGAGGAAGGTAGAGTCCCTGAGGATTGGAAGTCAGGTATAATTATTTCCTTGTACAAAGGAAAAGGGGAAAAAGAAGTGTGTGGTAATCATAGGGGCATTTGTCTTCTTAGTATAATAGGAAAAGTGTATGGTAGGACACTTATTGACAGAGTTAGAAAAAGAACATAGGAATTAGTTGGAGAAGAACAGGGAGGCTTTAGGAAGGGAAGAGGTTGTGTAGATCAGATATTCTTAGAAAAGTTTCTAGAGAAGGGAAAGAAGTTGTATGCCGCCTTCATGGATTTGGAGAAAGCATATGACAGGGTGGATAGACAAGGATTGTAGAAAGTATTAAGAATATATGGAGTAGATGGAAAGTTGTTGAATGCTGTGAAGAGTATGTATGATGGTGCTAAGGCTGCAGTGCGTGTGGATGGTGAACTAAGTGAATTTTTCTCTTTGGAGGTTGGGTTGAAACAGGGATGTGCCATGTCTCCATGGTTGTTCAATCTGTTCATGGATGGGGTAATAAAAGAGGTACAATGTGAAGAGGTGAAGTCAGTGAATGTACAGCGAGGTTGGATGGTGAGGAATTGGAAAATGTGGGTACGTTTAAGTACTTGGGTAGTGTGATGAGTAAGGATGGAGGTTTGGAGGGTGAAGTGCTTGAAAGGGTACAGCAGGGAAGAAAGGTTGCTGGTTCTTTGAAAGCAGTGATAAGAAACAGGGAAGTGAGCATGGAAGTGAAAAAGTTACTACATGACAGTATTATGATACCAACTCTAACGTATGGAAGTGAAGCTTGGACATTGTTGGAAGGACACAAGTCAAGAGTGAGTGCAGTGGAAATGAGTTATTTAAGAGGAGCCTGTGGAGTCACATGGAGAGACAGGCTGAAGAATGAGGATATAAAGGAGCGTTGTGGTGCGGATGTGGATGTGATAGGAAGTGTTATGAGGAACACACTGAGGTGGTTTGGCCATGTGGAAAGGATGGAGGATGAAAGACTGACGAAGAGAGTGTATGTGAGTGAGGTGGAGGGGGGAAGAGGGAGGGGGAGGCCGAGGATGAGATGGAGGGATGGGGTGGAGAGGTATATGAGAGAGGGGTGTGTGAGTTGGGAGCAGGGCAGTGAAATGGCGGGGGACAGGACGACGTGGAGGCGAAATGTTTGTGGCCACCCCAAAAGGGATTGAGGCGTCTGGCAATAGATAGATAGATAGAAAAGGATGTCGCTTAGTAAGGAAGCAAAGATAACTGCCCATCTAATTCACTCTTCCTACCACCAGTTAGTTATATGCTACTTAGGAGGGAAATTTAGGTCGAAGTTTTGACCGATCTCATATTTATTTTTCGTTGTTTATGTTATGATATGCATTGGTAGTGCTTTGATGACCTGGATGCAGAATACAGACTTGAGTATAAAAGTTGCAAGCGAACTATATGAAGGTATGTGAGTGCCTTCATTAGCAAGTGGCTGTGAGACTTTGGAATGACACGAGTACTAATAATCAAGAGTGAGAGAAGCCCAAATGAACATATTAAAGAGCGAACGAGAATGTAGGGTGTGTATCTATCTATCTATCTTTTGCCAGACGCCATAATCCCGTAAGTGTTGGCCATTTGACTTTGAGCCATTTGTTTTACGGGGAGGGGCACTCCACCAACCCACTTGTTGACACGTAGGGAGCAAGTATGGTTTGGTTATATGGTTACCACCCAGCACTGTAAATGGTTTCTTGGCTTACAGGAAACCATTTGGCTTGTCACTCAATGTAAAGCCACCTGTAAAGGAAAGAAAAGCAATAAGAAGTGACAAGAAAGATGGGAGAAATAGCAAGAGAGGAGGGCAGGCACAGATAAAGAATGATAAAGGCTAGGGAAGAAGTAGGCAGCACTACATCAAGTGAGTGGATGATGGTCGCCACCACCTATGTAGGGTGTGTAGGTTGAATAAAGTAAAAATAAAAGATTGGTGAGACATGAGGAGTAAGAAAACCTATAGTTCAAAGGGTAGAAGAGCGTTTGCTGTTTGTTATGGTCTCAGTGAGAAAAGGATTTGGACCGTAAAGGTTGATTAAAAGGATATAATAATGTGAATGAGTTGGAGCCTCCGGTGGTCGGGTGGCAGCGTGTTCCTCCTCTAATTTTCCTGGTCTGGGTTTAATCCCTGTTATGAGTTGAATATTCCTTTGTTTGTTGTTCATGTACAGTGGCATAACTGCAATATATAAATGAGATACGAAAAAATATGTGACTGTTGTGTACAAAATAAATCGCCAAGAAAGGGGTGCTTGTGGAACTTTCAAAGCCTACGATGCTATGATCTTATGTCTTATTAAAAAGATATAATACAAAATGAAAAGAAAAAATGTGAGTCCTAAGCAAAAAAAAGGTAAAAAAAAAAAGAGGGGGGGGGTGTTAGGAAAACCGTAGTCAGTTGGTTGAATATTCCTTTGGATTCTATTAAAGCACACTGCGATATTAACAAAAACCAAATAAAACATCCTACAGAATAAGCCAGCTCTGTCTACAGTCGAGATAAAAACTGTGATTAACATGTCACCTCTTCTCACGTTAATATGCTGACTAATCTTCCGAAGCTGAGAAAGATTTAGTATGTATATATTATCATGGATGTTTGTTGGTAATATAATGCGTCAGAAAGAAAGTGACGGCTTAACCAAAGAGTAAAGTGGATGGGTGAAGAGGAATAGAAGACAAAATATTCCTTTTCTCTTCAGCATACAAACTAAATAATCAAAGGAGGGCTGTCAGGGCGCCTCCTAAGTCCACTAGATAACGGCCTGTTGTCTCTGGTACGGGAGACAGAAGTAGAGCATCCGTCTGGGCCGCTATCACCCTCACTCCGGCTCATGGATGACACAAGTCCCGCAGTAAAGACAATAGTCGGGTCGGCGGAAGGGCTAACTTGTGTAAAGGAGAGGCAACTGATGTCATGTATGAGGGGACTTCCGGGAATAAGCTGGATAACTGTACAATCAACAGAAAAGTTTCCAGACTCCCAACGTGAAACATAGGAAGAAGAACTTTGAAACTATATCCTCTTTAGGGATATATCCATGAATGAGCTCTGTAATTATTCTGCCAACAAAATGCGCATGTAGGTGACTCCCAAATTACTTTACATTTGAAACTGTCCTTCTATGAGGAAACTTCCGTGCGTGAGCTAAATGAACGTACAGTCATCAGCAACAAAACTGTGTAGCCTCGTTACACACTTTTGCATTAGGAAATATAGAACTACAGTAGATACTGTTCTAGTGTCAGAGAATTTCCATGAATAAAATAAATTATAAATAACTGAGCAATCGACTATAAACTCTCCAGGACTGGGACGTAATGTTTTATTTATCCTGCTGCCTAACCATGTTCATCACGCATCTAGGAGACTTATGTAGAGAATGGATTAATGAAGACTATGGGCAATAATAAAAATGCCCTTGAGCTGAAAGGGCCATACTGTCTTGATTGTCAACGTGCTTTACATTTAAACTGAAGGAAACGCAATGGTCATGCCGATTAATAGGAAAAGTTGAGAACGATAAAGGGAAGCGATCGTCTTGTAGGAGGGGATTTTTGCTCGTGTATAAGCTCGATGGCTATCTGCGTGTTTGTCTGCCTTTTGTCTGACGCAGCGTCAAATGAGGGGCAGCCTCAACCAAAGGATCTCCAAAGCGTTTCTGTTCGTACTCAGTAATTACCTCTCTTCCCGCTTCACCCTCCTTTACACATCCCCACACCTTACTTCTCCACACCGTTCTCGATCTTTCTTCCCTTCTACTAACTATCTTACTCTCACAGTCATCTCCAAAAGTATCTACATTTACATCTTGCTGAGCATTTTCAAACATGGAACTAAAAGATTTAAAATACCCTATTGTATGTCCTATTTTAATGACGGTAACAAAATCCTAATGTTATAACCCATATTTATTAGCAATGATTACCCTAAGGCAGAAAAATTTTTATGTATCAAAATCCAGCTTTAAACTGCACAGACTAGTCTCAAAGCTTGGCACTTCTGCAATACACAGGGGATGCCATCACGCCTTCATGTCTCCTCTTGGGTTGTAATATCCACTCTCCTCACTTAAGAAATGCTAAGGCTTTCTCATTCAGGACTGATGTGATGGTAGGCTATTAGAAGGGGTGTATCTGTAATATATCAGTGAATCGCGAGGAAGGTTATATTATCGAAATACAAAGCTTCAACCTATTCTCTGCCTCAGTCTCACTCCTCTTCAAACAGCAGTCCAATTCTTTACCAGCTACAGAAGACACCAGAAGAATCCAACACACCGAAAAATGGCAGAGTCGCTTGTGTTCATCTAATCGAACATAGGAGTATGGGAAAACCGGCAGTACGCTGGCTAGCGCATCCACCATCCCACTGGATGAGATCGAGTTCGATTCTAGACGCGGCTGGACTGGTGGACTCAGTCTGTTTCCCCGTGTTCCCGTTCATCCATCTGTAGAATTGGGGACATGGCAATAAAACCATTTGCTGTGGCTTGTGATTTAGTGGAAGACTGAAACTTTGAAAACATTGGATACCTGCCTCAATGACCCTCGTGCAGTCTATCTATCTATAGCCAGACGCCCCAATCCAGTAAAGGGTGGCCACAAACAAATCGTCTTCATGTCGCCCTTTCCCCTGCTATTTCGCTGCCTTCCTCCCAACTTACACTCCCCTTCCCTACTCTCATATACCTTTCTACTCCATCCCTACGTCTCATCCTCGGTCTTGCTCCCTCTCTTCCCCCTCCCCCCCTCCACCTCACTCACATACTGTCTCCTAGTTAGTCTCTCAAACTTCATCCTCTACACATGGCAAAACCACCTCAGTGTTTTTCTCCTAGTGCTTTTATCGCATCCACATCCATTCCACAACGCTTCTTAACTTCCTCATTGGTCAGTCTGTCTCTCCATGTAACTCCACATGCACCTCTCAAATAACTCATTTCCATTGCTTTCACTTTTGACTTGTATCCATCTAGCAAGGTCCAAACTTTGCTTCCCTATGCTAGAGTGGGGATCACAATACTTTCATGCAACGACTTTTTTTTTCTTCCATGCTCACTTCCATATTTCTTATCACTGCTTTCAATGAACCAACTGTACCCTTTCAAGCGCTACATTCTCCAAACTTCCATCCTTACTCATCACACTATCCAAGTCATTAAATGCACTCACGGTTTCCAATTCCTCACTATCTAGCCTCTCTGCGCATTCAGAGACTTCACCTATCTTGAAGACCACAACTTTACTCTTCCCTATATTCATCTTTAGATTCCTTTTCTTACACACTCTCCCAAACTCATTCACCAAACCCTGCAGCTCCTCTTCGTCTTCACTTAACAACTCAGTTTCATCTGCAAACAGCAGAACATGAAGTTTCGAAACCCTGCCCTCGTACAGTATGGCCACTCTAAAGTCTGCTGCCCTACCTTGCATCTCTTTTATAACTCCATCCATATACAAATTGATCAGCCATGGAGACATGCCACATCCCTGTTTCAATCTAGCTTCAGATAAAAAAAAAAAAGAAAAAAAAAAATCATTCACTCTCCACACGCTCTGCAGCCTTAGCGGCCTCATACATACTCTTCACGGCATTCAACAACTTCCCATGTACTCCATGCATTTTTAATGTTTTCTACATCCCTTGTCTATCCACTCCATCATATACTTTCTCCAAATCCATGAAGGCAGCATAAACCTTCTTTCCTTTGTTTAGAAACTTTTCTGCTAAACACCTAAATGCTACTATCTGATCACACAACGTCCTCCCTTTCTGAAATCTCCCTGTTCTTCTCCAACTAATTCCTTTTTTATTTTTCTAACTCCGTAAGTATCCGACCATAATCTATTACACTAAGTAGACAAATGGCCTTATGAGTACCCTGTACCTCATACTTCCTTCTCCCTTTTTCTTTTGTACAGGTTAATAATGACTGTATACCTGACTTCCAATCCTCCAGGACTCTTCCTCCCAGGCCAGCCTGCACATCTTCCTCGTGCTTCAGCATTTCACCAAACACTCCATCAATTCATGGGTCTTTCCCCATTTTAACTTTCTTCATTGTTTCCACAACTTCCATCCAACTGATCTCTTCCTTCTGATCTCCCTCCTTCTCCCAGCCATTCCCCAGATACTTATACTAACGTTACTTCCATTATGTATGTTTAACAATTCATTAAAGTTTTTCTCCATGTGCCTCTTTTTTCTCATTTTTCCACCAGTAATCTGCCATTTTTATGTTTCACACCCCTTCTGCCTTCATTATCACCTTGTCTAACTCTCTTTATCTCCTTAATAATCTCTTATATACCCTCCATTTTACACTCAAATTACTTCGATACTCTTCATCCACTCTCTTTTTACTCTCTATTAGTAATACTCTCACCTCTCTCACTGTTCTGTACATAAAACTCTCTAGTCTTTCTCTCAACCTCCTCTATGCCTTTGCTTCTCATCAAGTCACTATTTGCTTTCCGCTTTTGAGCTACAGCTTGTCTCACCTCTTTATTCCACCGTGCTGTTTTTAGCATCCCCTTTCGTCTTCTGTTCGCCCTACACAACACCTCACATACTGCACAGATTTCTGTGAATACCATACACGCACCTTCCACCTCCCCCATCTGCTCCAAATAATATCTACTCAATCCCTCCCCCACTTTTCTAATATTCTCCGCTTTATCTCATCCTCCTGTACCTTTTCTACCCTCTTTGTATGGACTGTTTCCTCCTGCACTGTTCTCCTATTCATTCAGTGCCGCCGATATGCATATAACCTAACCCTTCTTCTTTCACAGGAATCTCTATAGATCTTATGTTGACTGTAAGCCACACCTCTCACGCCTTCAATTTGTTTCCCTGAATGGCATCTTAACAATACCCTTCTGCTGTGCCAGCCACTGCTCCCTCTGAAATTGCCTGCTGTTCAACTGCCTCAGCCTGAATCTTATCGTCTCTCCCCTGCACAAAGTTTGCCTCCTCTTTGTCCCTGTTCATTCAGCAGTACAGATGGGGACCTGGATACAACATTGACGTTGCGTGTCGTGTTCTAGAGGAGGGATGAAACTACGGAAAAAAAAATACTAGACTGCTTTAATAAGCCACGTGTAGTCGACTGTCAGTATTCTGCTCCATCTTCTCTCCTCATCACTACCGAGTTCGTATTCACTTACGTGTTCTTACACCTGTCATTAAGTCAAACCTTCGTTTATCTTTTCCTTTCTTTGTTCCTTTCACGCCTTTAGGACCACATGCTGTTGTCCCATTTTGGGGGCTTCCTTTGAAATATATAATGCCTACATTTTCCAGTAAAACGATATTTAAACATGCCACTGTTATAATTTGGTGAGTGTATTATTTTGCCTGGCACGCGTGCGCGTACATGAATGTGTGTGTGTGTGTGTGTGTGTGTGTGTGTGTGTGTGTGTGTGTGTGTGTGTAAAAAAAATAAGTCAGTTTGGACCGATATTAACCAAACATATTGAAAACTATTAAGGGTCAGCCAAGGGGTTGACTTGGTGATTTTTCTAATAATAAGTTAAATGTCAGGGCTGCACAGGCCGCTCCCAAGGTCCAGTATTCCTCCCACATGCCATACACCTCCACGTGTCACCACTTCGGTGATAACACCCACCGTCCATACTGAATACGCGCTAGGGCTGTTACGTGCTAGGGCTGTCTCATAAAGGACTGATGTACTGGTAAATGGTCCGGCCTTATAACTGGGACACTTCTGATTTATTTCAGACCAAACTTAATGGAAATGTTGAGGGTCAGGCAAGAATGAATAACTCAGTTTAGAGAAGAGTCGCTCGAAGTTCAGTGTCACAAGTCAGTGCAGAAACTCAGCCCTTAGACCATGTGTATTGTGTGAGTGTTACATTCTCTGACGCTCCTTCTTGTTATTCCTGCTTTAACCACAACATTATATTCCACCCAGGAGTTTGATATAGCACATTATGACTTATTATTTTCCCGCGTGCGTGCATTTTGTATCTCTCTACAATTCCCATTTATTTTTCCTGCCGTCTTTTAGTTTCCCTATTTTACTTTTAATTATTTTTTATTCTTCACTTTTGGTGCAATTTCCTCATGTAATAGCACATGTTTTAAGCCCTTGTCAGTGTTTTATTACATTTAAACCAGGTCCTCCTCTTCTTCTTCCGTACCAACCTTTCTATAGTAGAATATCTTTCATGGAAGTTTTTTCTTCTCTACTGCTCAGTTCTAAGATACAACACTATATTTTAACAAGCTATGTACGAGTATTACACAATACACTTCAGTGCAATACAACACTGAGGGACTTACGATAAATTTCTCTGTCCTCAACAAAAATTTTAAAACCCCTCCTTTAATTATCTACGCTTTATTCAAAGTTGATAATATTCAAAACCTCTACATCAAAGACAATAAACATGGTACCGGTACAGACTGCAATATTAATTACTCATTTGTAATTTGATTCACTAATTCTTCACAACTTAAAGGCCAATACTTCATTAATGCAAGCTTTAATTAAAAATTTACACACTTTAAATACTCCTGACAGTTAAAAAATAATTCAGATATTTAACCGGCATGACATTCTATTTCTCTTCACTTGGAGTTCTCAGTTTTAAAGGATTTTAATGATCAGTACCACCTTGGGATCTCTTTCCGTTAACTGAACCATCTGATCAATAGTTCTCCACACATCCCTTCCTTTACGACCTTAAGCAGCATATACTAAACAGCACCCTTCCCATACGAGGGAGAAGCGGTGGCCGAGTCGTTAAAGAGGTGGTCCACTATCCCAGTGGGCGCAGGTTCGAATTCGAGGATGGGGCAAGGAACAGCTTAAGAATTTGATTTCGTTGAAGCAGACGTGGCTGATCTATTGCAAGACCCGTCGATATGTAAAAACCATTAAGCCAGTCATGGATTTGTCAACTCTAGCACGTATTCATTATGGACGGTGGGTGTTAGCGCCGAAGTGGTGACATGTGGACGTATATGGTACGCTGGGGGGCTGGGGGGTCTCAGGGAACGAGCTTTGAATCCGATGCCCAGACCCGGAAGAAAAAAAAAAAAAATCTGTCGACGAGAAATTTAACAATCTTGACTTATTCCTTTACAACGATTCTTACTTCTCTGGTTGACCCCTCCAGTCTTACTTCAGTAATCTGTCGTCTCAGCCCAGTAAGCCCTGTAGATCCTCTAAAGAAGCGACTTCTATTCAGCTATAGCACAGGCGAGTAGAAGGACCTCAGGCATTGTTTCATTGACTTTCTTGTGGAATGTTTTACTGGGCTGAGGCTGCTACCGTTGTCGACAACCATCTAAATGCGCGCTGCGTCTTTGGATGTTAACTTGTCGGCAAGGAAGTATTCATTCCTTTGTCATACCTGTAACTAAAGCCAAAAACTCTTGGTAACCACACTTTTTCAAAGCTCTCCACAATAAGGAAGTGGGTTTCAAATGCCAATAATACCAACTTGCCACTGAATCACATGAAATTTATGAATGCCTGAAATCTTACTAAACTTTTTTTCTTTGTGCAAGGAGTTGTAGAGCAAAAAGTTATCCCACTTGGGCCTCCCAGCTAAAAACCTCTCCATCTACACTACTTTTTCTTTTCTCACCATCTTTCTCACCCAGATAGCTATGTTGCAGATTCATCGTTTGATATGGCTAAAATTGTTGCTTAGAATTTTACCTCTAGGAATACACTGGACGATTTTAGCGTATTCCTCCATCTTCCCCTCTTTGATTTCTTCTTGGCCGATATGAAAATTTCTAAGGGTCTCTTAATTGGGAACTATCGAATATCAAAGAGAAGCATACAACTGGGAACACTATAAGCGCCGGCGTTTCTGTAAAGGTTTCAGCTACCAAGAAAGAATCATAGAAGGATGTGGATGGGAT
Organism: Coenobita brevimanus; assembly: GCF_032717465.1. Lineage (NCBI taxonomy): Eukaryota > Metazoa > Arthropoda > Malacostraca > Decapoda > Coenobitidae > Coenobita > Coenobita brevimanus. The sequence continues at coordinate 6,692,226 of NC_137055.1, forward strand.
GAATACGTGGAAAGAAGTTTGAATGAAAGGGGAAATTTATGGAAATAAGAGCATATGGAGGCAAGTACAGATGGTGCCTGAAGATTTAACAAGAGAAAAACTAAAATTTCCTTGGACATCGGAAAAAAAAAAAAAAAAAGAGGAAGAATAATAATTTGGGCGAGGCTAATGAGATACTATTTAGGACAAATTTATACCAGACTTTTCAGATATTCCTCCGCAAAAACCTATTCTTCGAGGAGCTGGGAAGGAATTGTGTTGTGGCCTACGTAAGGTGTTATCCGCTGGATTTACGACTTCAGTGATCTTTATTTGACAATATTCTATCAGTCTGAATAATAGGCTAATGTGACTGTAGAATAAGACAGTAATATTCGAACAGAGCTAACTACCATCGAATTCGAAAAGGTCTGTCTCACTGATGGGGTTGATATACGGTGATATCTAACCGCCTCAGTTAGAAAAGTCTCTCCTGATCAAAATAAATAAATAAATAAATAAATAAAAGTCACTTTCAGGTGGCAAGAGTAACAACAAAAATCGGACTGAGTTAATTAAGTGTTCCTCAAGGGGATGAGATCCTCACCTATACCCAAGATAAATTATACTCAGATATACTGTATACAGTACTGCGTTATTTGCTGCATGCGACTGCTTCATCTCCCTAATAAATTATGTTTCTATACGTGGGTACAATGTCTTTTCCAGTACTGGAATAGCAGGAGACTAAATCCCCTGTGAACATTCTTACACCCATCCATGCTCACTTTATCACTTTCTCCCTCCACTTTCCTAATACCCAAATGACAGATGGCGCGCCATTCATATCTCGAGACAGACAGCCTGACTTTTTTTTTTTTTTTTTTGTCCGACTATGGATCATCAATGGACAAAAAACTATGACGTTGATTGATAACAGCAAGGAGGCGTCTGTATGGGGAAGATGTGTGTGTTCTTGGTAGGGCTGCCAAATTAAATCATAGAGGGCGTTGGGGTCGTGATTGGAGCAGCGCCTCCTGTAGAGAGATTATGACACCTACGCCAATGGACCCGCCATGTTGTTTACCTCACGTAAGTTAAGAAAGTGTTTCAGGGGTCACATATAATAATTTAATTTCAAAAATATATATTAGCATAGAAAATTAACTGTTGAACTCTAAATAAAAACATTTAAAGGTGAAAAGTACTTAGACCATTCATCACAGGTAAGCAACATGGCACTGGCTCTAACATATTTTTCGCAACTCTGTAGAAGGTGCTGGGTGGAAGGAGAAGGCTTCGGATTAACCCCTTTAACGACTGGTGATGGTCTTTTTAGTTCAGTGCCCCTCCTACTAAACGATTTTTGTTCACCTTCAGAAGAGCCTCTAGCAATGGCCAGTATTCTCGTCGGATAAAGAAACTCCTAACAGCTCTCCCTTCGATTTATTTTGCTTGTTACACCATATTACCCTTTTCCGTGTTATATAAATCCTCTAATATTGCCATATTCTGATTTAATAATTTAGAAATCTATTTTAACCAGAAATATCCCAAATGGATCGCTAAGGAAGAGGGACTAGGGAGTTTCCTTAACCAAAGAAAAAAACGGCCCATAGAGGGACTGTACTAACTCTTCCATTTAGAAATGTCTATCCTAAGCTGAACAAATTTGCCATTAGGAAGTAAACACAAAATGAAAGGACGTCCCCGGACTGAAAGAGTAAGGCTAGTATATCAAGTGCCTTTGAAGGATTTCGTACCACCTCTTCCTTAGCAATTTATTCTACACTTTACACTTCAATATTCAACTGTATGTTCTTCATACAAGTTACATTATTATTAATGCAATATATATTACATAAAGGAGAAAATTACTGAGAAATATGCAAATAAATCACTAAGGAAGAGATGCTACGAAACCTAATATGCCACTCAAAATACGACCCTAATAACTATCGATGGCAATAATCTTTAAAGCAGACACACAAGCTGTACCAAATCACCACCTTCCCCTAGACTACGACTCGCAGCCATCTAAGTGACATCACGGTCACCAGCTGTAATACTAGTTTAGCAGAGACGCAGGAGAAACAAGCTATGTTCAAGAGTCTGATCGGCAAAGGATTCTATTTGGATTTTTTTTCACTTGCGGTTCACCCACCACCAGGCTGGAGGCTGATGAAGGCTGTTTTTTAATACTTTCACCTAGAGAGGTTGAATGAAATAGCTTTGAGGTTGCCTGAGAGAGAGAGAGAGAGAGAGAGAGAGAGCGCTACTGTATTGACTTGATTAAAGGATGCGGTACGAAAGGAGACAAATATATATATATATATATATATATATATATATATATATATATATATATATATATATATATATATATATATTATTTTACGAGATAGCCAAGGTGAAAACTTAGAAGGTAAAATTCAGCACTAGGGAATTTGTATGAGAAGAAACTTAAAACGTAATGTGAGAAGAAAACAAGGTAGTACAGAGACAGTCTGTCTGTCTGTCTGTCTTGCCAGACGCCATGATCCTGTAAGGGGTGGCCATTTGACTTTGGGTTATTTGTTTTACGGGGAGGGGCACTAACCCTTCACCAACCCACTTGCTGACACGTAGGGAGCACGTATGGTTTGGTTATTGTACGGTATGATAATAAGGTATAACGAGGAAGAGTCGGAAGATGTAAGCTACTCTATGTATTTGGGAGCAGACATGGCAACGGATGAAAGAAACATAGGTCAGGAGAAGGAGCAGAAATATAGAAGACATTGATGTATATTTGAGTGTCTGTTTTGCTGAAGATGGATATCTATGAAGGCAATTAGGTGAGGACTGTGCTGTGCGGCTATTATGCGTGAAGTCTAAATGATCTGCACAAGAAAAGAGTGAATAGATAGGAAACTAGAATGGCACTCAGTAGAGGCATACCTCCGCCAAGGTCCAACATGCAGTTCCCTTTAATTCAATGACGTATAATCCAATATCAAATTCATAACCCAATAACACCCGCGCCAAACTGTACACATTCGTAGATACCAACATCCTAAATATGCCTATTTTTTTTACGCATCAAAATCCACGCAATAATCACTGAAAATTTAACGAAAATATCGATAAACGCCCTATCTCGCAATGTTAAATTGAAAAAAAACAAACAACAACAACAATCCTGGGTCCGCATCTTTATCCGGATCCGCACCAAAATATAATGGAGTCTATTCTGGGCCAAGGCCCATTCTTCTACCAAGTTTCGTCTCCGTTAAGTTGTTTTCGTGTAATCTTGCTCACAAACCAACCAACCAACAAACGAACGAACGGACAGGGGTGAAAGCATAACCTCCTTGGCGGAGGTAAAGAAATATTTAAAATCTTAACGTTGGGCGAGATAGCTGGGTATGAGAGAATGACAATAAAAGAGAAACGTGAAAGTAAACATAGAGGACATGGCAGGGTGTGTTTAAGAGGTATGGCCATAATTCTCTCTCTCTCTCTCTCTTTCTCTCGGTTCGTGCGTTTCTCTGTTTATCGTCTGTGCTACAGTTTTCACGTCTCATAATTATTTAACATTCCTCTTCGTACAAACGCTTTTCAGAAAACTTCTTTCATTACAAACTTTACTCGTTTTGAACTGGGTAAACTTATGTCCTGCTCTGTGCTCAGGATAGGCTACTAGTTATCAACACTTAAATTTCTTTCCTGACCGTACTGTCGCCACCAGCATGCATACACACAAGGATTTCTACATTTTCCCTACACAGTGACGCACACCATCCACTCACTCAGTGTTGAGGTTACTTTAGGAATACTCGATAAAAAACATGTATCGACGCACATGTGACATGAAATAATTTGATAATAATGACGATGGCTATTGGATAATACTAAATTATTTTTCACCACGTTGGTAAGCCTGATTAAATAAGGATGTATTATATCGCTTGCCTGTGGCAGTTACTATATAGTCTGTACAAGCGCTTTTAGGCCCGACAGATCGAATGAGAGCTGTTTCTGGTTCGGGTTTCGCTTTGATTGAAGCAAACGATTATTGCGTCACACATGAGTAAATTAATTAGGGGTCAAAACACCCCTTTAGAAAATATCGAAAAAAAAAAAAAAACTGAAACGGGCCCATCTGTGACCCAGTTGCAACCATTTTAGCAAATTTCATCGAAATCCTTTTGCGTTTCAAATGCGCCACACACACACACACACACACACACACACACACACACACACACACACACAATTATTGTATAAAGGAGTTATTACGAGAGGCGTTCAAAAAGTTATGGCAACAGGGTAATAAAAGCAAAATTAATAGAGATACACATTTACTGAAGTTCACACTCCTTCAACATACTCTCTTTTAAGGTTTACACACTTCTGGAGCCGTGTCATCCACTTAACAAAGCACTCCGAGTACTCAGAAACAAGTATACTCTTCAGTTCTGATTTTATCCTCCTGGCAAGGTCCTGTTCCCTTCGAAGAGGATCCCAGCAAATGTTTGTGACAATTTAGGGAATAGCCAAAAGTCACACGGTGCCGTCCTGACCTGGCTCGGGGTGACTTTTGGCTATTCCATAAGTTGGCAGAAAAGCTTGCTGGAATCCATTTTCGAAGGGAACAGGACCTTGCCAGGAGGATAAAATCAGAACTGAAGAGTATACGTGGTTCTGAGTACTGGCAGAGCTTTGTTAAGTGGATGACACGGCTCCAGAAGTGTGTAAACCTTAGAGGAGAGTATGTTGAAGGAGTGTGAACTTCAATAAATGTGTATCTCTATTAATTTTGCTTTTATTACCCTGTTGCTAAAACTTTTTGAACGCCCCTCGTATACGCATATTCAGGTAATAAAATATTAATTATCAATGGACTTCATTATATTCATATTACTACAACTTGGCCTAAAATATCTATCTCCCCATTTTTAATGCTGAGTTGTAAGAACAGAGTGACACCAAAATATAGTGCTTGTCATGAAGAGTTATGGAAATGATGTTGGGCCGTAGTATTGTCCTTGTACACCACTAAGTTATGTGAAATATACTTCAATATTGGGCAAAATTTGGGGTCAACTTAGTGTAAAAGAGATATAGTAATGGTCATCATTTGGGATATCACCGTTCCCCTCCTGAGCGATACTTTTATGACCGACTGTAGGTCCCCAGTGTCAGTCAAGCCAAATGGTGTCTTGTAGCGAAGGGAACCATTTACTGCGTTTCGTGATAACCTCATATTCAGACAGACGCATTGTGGTCTAGTGGGTTAAGCAGATCCAACCAGATGTGGTCAATGACTGTATACATCTGAGAAGATGCCGGAATTTACTGCACATATAATGGCATTCACGGACGAACATTAAATGACAGGACTATGTAGCCTAGCCCCGGGTCCTTGCGCTTCTGCTTTGGCAGTAAAGGTCTGGACAACTTTCCCTACACAGTAACGATCTCTCCTCACGCGAGAAGCCACCCTCATTCGTATGCTGTCCTCGTTTAACTTTCCACCTTCATCTTGGTCGTTGTCCTTTTCTTATGCCGACTATGTCACGCCTAAACATCATCATCATCATCATCATCATCATCATTTAATCCGGTGTTTGTCTATAAGGAGCGTTAGAGCCCGGGGCTAGGAAGTTGGTCCTGACATGTAAGATGAGAGTGATCAGCCTCACTCATCCCTGAGTTGCATTACATGAGCAATAAAACCCAACCATCCCTTGGATATAAACCTGTACAGGCTCAATCCGGCTGGAACACCCTAATTACCCAGTAAGCCACCAGGCGCTACCACCCAGCGTAGTAAAAGGTTTCCAGGTGTACAAGAAACCATTTGGCTTGTCATTCAGTGTAAAGTCACCCGTAGACAGAAGAGGAATGAAAGAAGGAAAGAAATACAGAAGAGGAAGGAAGGAATGAAGGAAAGAAGAGAGGAATGGACAGTCACCCGCGAACAGCATTACATCGAGTATGTGGATGGTGAAAGCCCCCACCTACCACAATCACGCTCAAACACTTCCAATTAATCTTTCTCTCCAGTCCTTTCATACAGCCGAATCACTTTTATGAACTTTACTTTCCCATCATATCACCTCGACAACTTGTTTATCACGAATCCTTACACACGAATCCTTACAATGTGTCTCTCCATTTTAGTCCACAGACACTTCCGTGGTAACTTGTATTAACATAATTTTAATCTTATTACGGTGCTGGAGAGAGGGGCCCTCACGCGGTGTCGCTGATATAGCTGAGCATCTCTTCTTCCTGGTTTTCCAAAAGTCCCTCAACTCCCAATCCCCTGAAAGGGAGATTGTGAACTGCATGAGAAGGATAACATAAGCCTGCAGTCTACTGAGTTTCCATTTATATGAACATACAGTACTACTATTATTTAACATTTGCATTTCCATTATCGTCCTTGCTTCAGCACTGCGTATCGGTGTTGGAGGGTATTCCATCTTATCGCATTTTCTTTACTCCTATACTTACGTTAATTTTTATAACACTACAACGCTGCTTCTCTGCCCTTCCCAAATATACTCACTCCATCTATACATCATTCATCCTACCATCTTTGCAACACATCGTAAATACTTAAACGCTCCGTTTTTCCATATTTGTGTTGTTTAAACTCACTCTAAGGCTCGCGTCCGCGTCTCTTTCAAACTTATCACTCTCCTCTTGCCTACATTTATTTCTCTCTCACACGTCATCAAAATCCTGTGTTAGACTCTGTAGCTTCAATTCTTCACTTCCTTTCAGTAGTGCATGATATGGAATCAGAGGTGTACGAACAGAAAGTTGCCTCTCATTACCTCCCTTTTCAGATTCTTCCCTGTACTAGGTATTATTTTCAAAGTTATGTAAAGACCTATCCATAGCATCATGACATATTATTTCATTTAAACCTTCAAGTAGAACATCTCAGTGTATCAGCCATTCCCCCAGGTGCGTGTACTCCATTATAACCGTCTTCCATGACTAAATAAACTACTTTCTATTCAGCATCATTTTACTACCTTCCACATCGTCCACCACTCTACTCCTATTTATTAGGACGGCTGAAGATCCATAAATTCTCTGACGTGTTACTCATAATATCTACCGTCCCTCAATCAAACATTACAAATCTGTATTGTTTTTTTTAAACGCGACATATACAGTACATCCTTCTCTTCCATGTCTGTTCTTCATTCCATCTGCTTTCATAAGATTCTATGTGTTAATTTTTTAGCATTCACTGGTACTCCCATGTCTTCAGTCCACCAAACTACAGTGTCCCTCTAAACTCCCTCAACTCTCTGACACCCTAATTTTACACTGGTCCTCCTCTTTCTTTCACCTCTATTGCCCGCTTGTTTCCTTCCTTCTGTTTCCTTGTGTTCTGCATTTCTCTTGTACTCCCGCTTCTTCAGTCCAGTTTCTGTCTGTCTGTCTGTCTGTCTGTCTGTCTGTCTGTCTCTCTCTCTCTCTCTCTCTCTCTCTCTCTCTCTCTCATAATCGCATACTTCAGTACATTTCATACATATAACCTTTTCTAATATTCGCCATACTACCTCCACCCTAGTAATACGTTCAAGCTCCTATGACTCACTCAGCCGAATAAAATCCTTTGACGTTAGCGGAAGAATAAATATCAGAGTTGTGCAGACCGTGAGAGACGATGGTACCTGCATCAACACTTTAAGCTTCCTGTACCCACTCTCAGTTGAATATTAGAGTCTGGCGTTATCGGGAATAAAATACTGGAGTTGTCCCTAAAATGAACGAGTTAGCTTTATCAGGATTCTCGTCCTTCAGATTTGCTCTGTGTACTTTCCCTTCTGCCTGATGTTTTGATCCTACGCTGCCAAATTCCCTATTA